>NC_059149.1:2738904-3077809 GCF_020740605.2 Lemur catta | reverse complement strand
GTTGTCAAGGAGTACTCTCTGATGTGAAAAAATATATATGTAGCTAAAATTGTTAACTTGCTGAAACTCCAAAAATGGGCCAACCGTTGTCCAACTCCATAGTGGGAGGAAAAGAAGTTCTTTTTCACTACAAGTAAAGCTAAACAGTGTGACGCTCTTGGCATTCCTCATAACTGATAATCTAGTTTGTGAGCCATGATATAATTATGTAGACTGTTGTCAAACTCATCCCTCAAAGGAAGAGAATCAGGGAGGAACATATTTATTCACCTGTAGTATTCACTGTTGGGTCTCATTTCCAATTCCATGGTAAGTACGAAGTACTTTGTCTTCCCAGTTTTCTAAAATACAACCTTGTGAGATTGCCGTCTTCCATTGCTAGAGTCTATCTGAACCCACTTCATACAGCAAGATGGTCCCGTTAGTGCTATTAGTACTGCATGATGTCATTCTTCTCAACCCTCCCCATTATGTGACAAATGCCTATAAAAATCATGCTTTTTCAGTACATAAAGCATATGTCATCAGAACCCATACTGATGAACAACGACAAAAAAAAATGGTAGGAATCAGAAACAAAGAATTATCTTAAGTGAATACCTTTAATTACCATGGAATTTTACTTTTTGAAAAATTCAAAAAGATATCTAAGGTATTATTCAAAAATATGTGACTATTTTGGGAAGAGCAAAACTATGGAGACAGCAAAAAGATCAGTGGTTGCCAGGGGTTCATAAGGAAGAAAGGGGGAGGGAGAAAAAGGCACAACATACGGGATTTTTAGGGCCATGAAACTATTCTGTATATGACACAACAACGGAGATACATGACATTATACATCTGTCTAACACTATACAATGAACAGCACCAAGAGTGAATCCTAATATAATCTATAGACTTTGGATGACAATGACGTGTCAATGTAGATTCATCAATTGTAACAAATGTGCAACTCTGGGAGGGATATTGGTAATGGAGGAGGCTGTAGTATATGGGTAATGTCTGTACCTTCCTCTCAGTTTTGCTGTGAACCTAGAGGTGTTCTTAACATAAACTCATTTATTTGAAAAACAAAAAAAAAGATTCAGTGAACCAGCTATTACCATATATTAATATTGTAGCAAAATGTAGTCACCTTGAAAATTAGGGATATTTAATCATCAAAGTTACAGAATATGTGTATCACCTCCCAAGTTGAAATATGCAAAAATACATAAATCAAATAACTTTAATTGTAACTTAGGCAAGACAATAAATAATAAAATAATTATAAACAATGAATTCATATAAGATGCATTGAACCTGGACCATTCCTATAGTTAACATAAAAGAGAATTTTTATTCTAATGTTAAATCTGAAATCATTATACTTATGTTACCTAAAATTTTACTGAAATGTTAATCAGATGAAAAGGACAGAAAATAAGTGCCTGAATTGCCATAGTAACTTATGTGCAAATATCTGTTAAACATTCATTAACAGTAAAAAAAAAAAAAAGTAAACAGCATTGCAACTTAATATGGATCATGCAACTAAAACAACTACCATGTTATGCTATATCATTATATCATCTGCTATTAAATAAAATTTTAAAACCACCAAAAATTAAGTTGGGGTGTAACTGCTGTGCAGAACAGATTTTATACAGCAAGGATGAGACTGCCATCCTTAGAAAGGCCTGCTTGCAGGGCTGGCCCATGGCTGGGATCCGGGACATTGGCCTTGAGAGGGTTCCCACCATTCCCTAAGTGAAAAGAGCGGCACACTGTGCCTAAAAACTCTTCATATAAACAACGTGACTTATTCTGAAGAGCAGCTTTACTTCTGGGAGTCTGGAAAACACTAAAAAGACTCTATATGAATATCCATGAAACTCAACATTTATAGAAAAGTGTTGATCTTCCTTGTTGATCTGCTGCTCTTCTCTATGCACCTGACAATTCTTACTCCTTCCTCCTATCCAGTTTAAATGTTAATGCCCAACCCGGAAACCTATGCCTCATCTGAAATTTCTCTCCACCCCCTAACTTTTACATTCAGTAATCACTAAATCATATTAACTGTACCTCCCTTCTGTGTCTGCTTTATATTTTCACTGCCATGACAAATATAAGTTAAATCATACTTCTTAAGTTTTAATTAACTTCATTTTATGTTTATAGTTCCAGGTTAAGCATGGGTTCTTAACTGATGGCTTTCACAGGGAAAAGAAGAACCAAAACCAGAAACAATTATTACTATTTCTTACATGAAAAAAATATTTTAAGCAAAACAAATGAAAAAGGTCTAATACCAGTAAAAATACAACATTTTAAAATGAATAAACCCACCTTGCTAACTACTTCACCAAGGACAGGTGAAAGCCTCATAATAGGTTCATACTAGTGTAAGGACTGGTAACCAGGAAACTATGGTTTGGACTACTGCAAAAGCTGCCTTGTCTCCCAGATTAACTTCTATGGATCCTCTGTATGAAGGGTCAGCAAACTATAGCCCACAGGTCAAATCAAGCCTGCCATATCGTTTGTAAAACAAAATGTTACTGGAGCACAGTCATGCCCATCTGCTTACATATTTTCTGACTGCTTTCACACTACAATGGCAGGGTTGAGTAGATGTGAAAGAGATAACACAGCCTTAAATATTTAATACTAGATCCTTTACAGACAAAGCTTGCCCATGCCTGATTTAGACCATATACAAAATGCCCTAAAACTGAAATCCCACCTTACGACTCCCCTGCTCAATATTCTTCAATGAATCACTACAACAAACTTTAATGGCTCCCTACCCAGTAGCCATTCCTTCTTGTCTCTTGCTGGAGAAACACAATTCTATTTCGATATTTATCATTTTAATACCCCTCCCTGGCTCCAAAAAGAGAAATAATTATTCTAAGCTAATCACAGTAATTACATCTGTTTCCCAGTGACTGATTTAAAAATGAGCATATGGTGTGACCCACCTGATAAAATGTTACAGGGAGACCACTGCATCCTTCCCACTTTTCTCCTGAGTTACAAAAAACATATGAAGAAAAGCAGCCCTTCCCACCTTTAGATAGTGTCTTGTAAGAACATTGTGTTTGGAACTGGTGCTAATGAGCCAACCAGGAAAGGAGCCATAAGCACAACAGTGCCAAGAGCACCCCTGAAAGAGGGACAACAAAGTGGATCCTGGTGGCATTACGGAACCACCAAAACAACTTGGTTCCTATTGTTTCAGCCTCTGTTCCTTAGGTCATCCATTATTTGCAGCCAAATGCATTCAACCTGAGAAATTTCCCATGGCCTAAAAAATAAGATCTCTCCATTTCTACTTTTTAGTGTGGAAGCATTAAAAAGCCTTCCACAATCTTATCTTAGCTAAGTGTTCATCTCATTCCCAACCATTACAATTTTATGCTTTTTGCACAAGCAAAACTGAACTGCTCACACACCCTGCAAAGTTCACACATGGATCTCAGATTTTGCACTTGCTGATCCTTCTGCCAAACATGCAATCTTGTCAGCTGTTCCTTCTGCCAAGCATCATTCTTCTGCCACTCTACCTGGCATGCTTACCTGACATGTTACCCAATTTTTTAAAGCATGAATTCCTTGCTGTGGACTTGAACTGCCTTGCACATATGTAACATGGTAAGTACATTAGAAATGGTAGTTATGAGCTCACAGAGGGCATCAGACACATAGCAAGCACTGAATAAAGTAATAAATAATAAAAATGACAATAAAAATATAAAGCTTTTGAGTGTATTTCTTAGACATTTGTATTTGGTAACATAACAAAAATGCTTATTGCCTAAAAGACTCTTGAGCGTTATTTGTCAATTGGTCAAGAAAGTAAATGATTGAAAATGATTTTTGACAATTCTGTTGAAAAAACACAGACATTACTTCCTAGGACAGCTCTATTTTATTATGAGAACCCTAAGGACTGAAACTACATCTATCATTGTCTACTGCAACTTGCAAAACCTAACTTATAAAGGCTCTTTCTTAAAGACGTACTAAATTAAAGGTGTCTCGTACACTTCAGATTAGCAGGTGCTTAAGTTGTCACACCTAGGGAGAATAGTACCATTTTTGCTATTGTGAAATGTTTGTGTACTTTTATTACAATTTGTTGAGCCCAAAGTAAGTCTGTTGGAATACTGACTATGGTAATCTTTTGCCTAATGGTAACAGGGTATCCTATTCTAATAAAATTACTGTTATCATGATAGTTATCTGGCAGATAGAAGAATATATATCTTGTTTTAACAAAGTAAATATATCTCATGCAGTTTCAATTTATTTGGGATGAGGTCGATAATAGTGAGACCACGTTAGTATAAAAATATGTAAGATAACTTGTGCTTCTCAACAAGGAATATCTGACTTTTGTACTCAGTATCTTTAAAAAAGAATTTTCTTCTGACACTACTGCACACTGGCTACTTTTTACAGTTCTTATTGCTATTTGTTCACACCAGAAAGCTATTTTTGAATTGCCAGTATTAAAGATAATTACTTCCTTAGTGACAGGAAACACTATGTAATACCCTTGATCACTGAACAACAAGGATTTGAAATATAGGGAGCAACTCATATGCATATTTTCTTCTGCCTCTGCCACACAGAAGCAACAACACCAACTTCTATTTCTCCTCCTCAGCCCACCTTGTGTGAATACGATGAGAATGAACACCTTTCTGATGATCCACCTCCACTTTATGAATAGTAAATAGTTTTTCTTCCTTATGATTTTCTTAATAATGGTTTATTTTCTCTAGTTTTCTTTATTGTAAGAATATAATGTATGATACATATACACAACGTTTTAACTGACTGCTTAAGTTAACAGTAGGGCTTCTGCTCAGCAGTAGGCTGTTAGTAAAGTTTTGGGGGAGCCAGTAGTTACACGCAAATTTTTCACCACACAGGAAATTGGTGCCCCTAACCCCTTCAATGTTCAGGGCAACTCTAATTAATATTCATTTCCTAGACAGAAACATTTATTATAAAATATAAATAACTCATTTTAATAAGAAATCCAATTGATTATAATGTCACCACAGAGGAAACATATAACATACTAACTTTAAAACCTATTTTATTATTTATACAAAAATATCATAGAGCATTTTAGGGACCATAATTAAATGAAGACTTTTTTTAGACAATACTGTTTGTGATTATAAACTCCCTACAATTAACTTCTTACATAATTCCGAATTCTAGATTACTAGGAAACAAATTTTTAAAATATGCACACAATTTACACATTGACTTTTTAACTGCCCTTTTTGTGCTCAAAACTTCCTTACTCTTTATTTTTTTATCCATGGTAGAACGACCAAGAGTAATTCACTATCAGAAGTCTTACCTGGATTGCTGTTTTCAGAAAGATCGTCAGTTATCTTTTCTTCTTTATATTCTGAAATTTGGTGGTGAATGCTATGTATAAAAATGTAATAAGTAATATTACTATTTTAATGCTGATATGAAAACGTTTACCAAATATGTGAAATTCTCAGAGTATTTCAACAAAATCAGGGCTAATATCAGAACTTTAATTAGCCCACACACTTCAAATCTGTAAGCACTGCAAACTTATTATGCTTTGATTTAAAGAATAAAAAACTAAGGTGAAGTCCTCATGAAGTGTGAGCAGCATAGTTCAGTCAACAAACTAGAGTACGCTTGACATAACAAAAAGTGTCCTGAACTTAAAAGAAGTCTTAGGTGCTATGACCAACAGCTATTTGTTCATGGAAAAGTTGCTTGTCTTAGGCTCAATGTCTTCAAAACATGACGATTTTTCTTCCTTGTGTCACTCTTAATAGACATTTTTATAAATATTTAATATTAATACTATAACATTTTTACAGTGCTTGAAGAAATAGTCAAGTAATGGATTACTTTGTTCTTTAATTTAATTGCTGAAATTATTTTAGAATCCCAAATACAACCCATTCTGCATTTTTCCCTAGGCTGCAATATTGAATGAAATGTTGAAGTTTCAAGAAAATGTTATTAAGTCCTAATTTTGATTATTAGTTGTCCTATTCTTTGTGGCTTGTAATTCAGGGTATCTCAGCTATTTCATAATTTGTGACAAAATTTATTAATAAATATATTATCTCATTAAATTAGATAACATAACTCTACCCCCATTACTGAGCTAATCAATCACACCAAAGGCAGAATAATCAACAAATGTCAAGACCTGCCTTGGACTGCTACTATTCCTTCTCTACCTACTCAAACTCTGAACCAGCAGATCTTCGTTAGCAAGATGCTTAATCTCCATGTTCTCTCCAAGTGATGGGGAAGGCAAAACCTTACTTTTATTTTTACTAGATTCAATGAAGGAGATTCTGGTTCATATTTTCTCATGTCTGAGACCAGTACCAACAACATATTTGCATATGACATTATACATGTTGCTCAACACTCAACTCCACTGTCATTTCATACATCACTTTACACAAATTTCTTGTTAGTGAAACTCACAATCTTAATATTAGGTCACACCTGTTTTGCTTTGACATACACTGTTTCCTCAGAGCTAGTCAGCAAATAGTCAAATGATGTTCACAGGACTGCACAGAATATGGAATGCTTCATAAATTTTCATGTCATCCTTGGGCACGGACCGTGGTAATCTTCTTTATATTCTTTCAATTTTCGTATATGTGTTGATGAAGCAAGCACAAAGCCCTATATGGACACTGATGAGTCAGGGATGAGGTTTGGCCCTGTTAAATCCAATCAACCTCCTGTATGTATGTATGTATGTATGTATGTATTGTATTAACAGAAGAGCCAAACAATTAACCTACCTTTAGCTCAGAGAATTCTGATGAATGGTTTCCCTAAGAGGTAGAATTTGAAAGAATTTAAGAAACCTCAGGTACAGGTCCAAGTAGCTTGGGAGATTTTCATTATTATGGAAAACACATCACTTGAGAGACCAGATACAAGTTAGTGACCATTACTCTGCAGAAGGATGAAATGTGACTTTCCAATACTTAAAAAAAAGGCACTAAACACAGGCAAAAGGAGCCTTGGCATACAAATTGGTAGCAAAGAAAAAAGGAAGTTCTAATGTCTTCCTACAATGATATTTGAAACTCTCTGACAGTTTAGAACAATCTCAACTATTTGCTAGAGGGAAGACAATCAGGGGCATCAAAGGATAACTTACCATAAAGACCTACGCTAAGTCTAGGCTGAGATGAGGGCTCCACATAAGGTTTGGAGTGTGGAGGGAGGGCCATTTTGCTCACTATGTGTGTGGCTCTAGCTAGGAGGCCCAGCTGCCAGAGCAGGGTACTGGTGGTTTAGGAACAATGGTTGAGCATACGTGCACGAACTCAAAAAATGTGTATGTAGCCTTGAAGTCTAAATATGGATCACCATATGAAGACTGAGGGATCTGAATCTGTAAGGGCATCCTGGTTGCAAAGGTCAATCATTTCCAGACAGCAAGACCAGTGTCAAATGGAATAACAGAATAAATGAAACAATAGAATGATTGAAGTGTCCTTTCATTCCCCTCTCTCAGACTTGTAAAAAGAACTGTCTTCTTTGCATTTAGAGAACCATTTCATTTCCTGAAAAATTCAAGGAGGAGGCTATAGGAAATAGCCCCTAGAAGACACTACAACATTATCTGTCAAGTAGACATTTCAAGACCCAAATAACTAATTAGAAGGATCAAACATGTGGCATATAATCCCATGCACAAGAGTTATTCTTCAAATGAAATGGATGATGCTGATACCATCCCTAATGATAAAGGTTTCTTGAAAGTCTTGAGATGATGAATTCTGTACCCATTACTACTTCTAACTAGTTTAGCCTTTTGTTTGATTTCTGGCTGATGAATTCGACTAATTCACTGCCATTCCAACACTACCTGAAACACACTATGAAATCTCACCTGATGTATAAGATACAAAATTTGAAAGTATTTTAAACCTTGATTTAGTGTTCACTGGTCTTTTAATGTAAATACTTACGTATTAAAACCACTAGTATTGGCATAATCCTTCACAGTCCATGCAGAGATATCTTCAGAAAAAACATCCATACCTTCCTCAAGAAGGTGTACTATACTTGGTGAGTTATGATGTTCAGCAAGCATGAGGGCCGTTCTAAAATAACAAAGAGATAACCTCACCCTTGGGAACTTTAATAAAGTTATTTAAAATGCTAATTTGATATACATTGCCAGCTGAATATTTTGCCTATCAGTATAGAATTAACCTTTTATATGTACTAACAGACACAAGCATCTTGGGTGCTCAAGCGTGCCTCTTTGTAAATTACCACCTAGGTTAAAAGGAAGGGACAAAAACGTAGCTTCTTGTCCCATTAAGGTATGACATAGTAGAAGTTGGTCATTCTCTGCTGAGATCACTTATCTAAAGTAAGCAAAGCATTGCATGAAGTATGCTCCATGTCTTCCCTATTTTGACATAATGAACTGTAATTCAGAGTCAACTAGGGGTCAGTTAAGTAAGAGCTATCTGCAGGCTTAACCAATAACATTAGCAGTAATGGTGAAAATAGTAGCCATAGTAGTTTCAGTTAATGATGTTGATGAGCATGTGCTGGGGACTAAATTCAATGTTCTATATATAATCTTACTTGTACACAACCACCCTGGAAGGGCATAGTGTTATTCTCCTTCTCATATTAGAATACACATTTGGTGGGAAGTGGTCTTCCCAACGTCGCACACCTAGCAAGTGGGAAAGCTACAATTTAAACCCGGTTTTATATGAATGAAAAGCTGTCTCTTCCCTTTATCATCCACTTATGACTTATCTTCATTAAAGAAAAATTTTATCCACTTAAAGTTGTCTTTCTCCCTTTTCTCATGACAATTAAAAAGAAAAAATCAAAATACATTAGAAATGAAAAAGGAAAACAACTGATGAACCCACAGTATCTAGTTATAGCAATTAATAATCCTTTACAGATCACCTAACATCAATATTTTTCAAAGAAAGCACTTAAGGCAAAAGAGTGGTCCCAAAGAAAAAATGATTTTCAACTTCTATTTATGTTTCATATAGCATTTTTGAAGGAAAACTCTATAAGAAGAAGTTAAAAAAATACTATAAAAGTATTAAGAAGGTCAATATTGAGTCATAAAGTGATCTAAAAGTTAAAATCCACACTTCATTAAAACTAATATGGAACCTCTTTAGGTGATATAAGATCACATGATCAAAAACATCAGATTACAAATAACAAATATCAGTCAGTATCATGAGAGATGATGAATCCTACTGCATATTGTTCTTTAGCTTCCAGAGTCCAAATAATTGCTTTTCTACCTAAGTGATGATTTGTGTTGATATTTGTCACTCTATCCTCTCAACAATTATGTTAATCTTCTCATTCATTTAATAATTCTGACTTGAGTGACTCTTACTACCCTAAAATAACATTCACATTTAAAAAAAAAGCACTAAATACTATACCTGTTCATTTTATCTACTGCATTTATATCTGCATTCTTCTGTATCAAAAATTCTACCATTTCCTCTTTAGTTCCACTTACAGCAAGTAGAAGTGGAGTGAGGTGATCCTGTAATACAGAAAAATCAATTTATCATTCAAAAAATTTCATATTTCTCAACTGAACTGAACATTTGATGTAAGAGCCTATGAACTTAAATGTATCATACAGAAAGTAAATGAAAGGTAGTTTCATCCACTCGCCCGTCTGTTCTGCTCCTTCCCTTAGAAACTCCCCTCCTCTGCCTCTCCAGGCTAACTCCTGCCATCTCCAAAACTCATTTCAAACGTTTCCGGGTTCTAAGAATCTTTGTTTCTATCACAACATTTACCATGATATGCTGTACTTATTTTATTGTTTTCCATCTAAACCAAGAGCTTCTTGGGGGCAGGGGCTGTATCTTTTATCTCCATATTTACAAACCCTAAGATGTAGTAATAAATGCTTCAAGGATTTTTATTGAATTAATATCAATTATTGTACCTACAGCAATGTTTTTTAAATGATATTCCAAAGAGTATTTAGATACCATAAGTTAAACACTGTACCCCAAAAGGAAGATTCCATGACCATCCAGGCTAGAGAAGTAGTGCAAAACTGTGCATCGTATGTCCAGTATTAAAGAAATCTCTCAAGCTTTGTCTGATCTCTATTTGACAAGTATTATTATTATTTAGTTTTTTTGGTAAACAACATGTGAAGAATTAAATCTTTAGAGATACAGTTTTAAGAACTTTCCAGTGAATGTAGAGGTTTCCTCCAGGTGATACAAACTCATGTGATTCTCTTCTAACAGTAGTGTAGGACCCCAGGGTACCAATGTCAGGTACTCCTTCTCCAAAGGGTCACGAAGGAAATGGGCTCTGAATAAAAGAGAGAGGTTTCAAATGAATTTCAACTCATTATTTCATGGTCCATGTTGTTTCTCCTGTGACAAGGTGACAGATTTTTATCTTAGTTATTAGAAGGCTCACTATGATTTTTTTCCTCAATTATCCTGATGATCCTGGGATGCTAATGCCTATCTGCTTTATTTTAATCCACTTGTATTCTGATTTCTATTTTAATTGGTACTCGAGTTGGTTTTTACTTCATGCAAAATATAAATCAGAAATAAAAATATAATGGCTTATCAATTAGAGTTCTAATACTGATCTATATGGATTATTGCTAGCACAATGGAAGCCACTAAATCATTTGCATTTTATAGAGTTTATGCTGAGGAGAAAGATATAATGCTGTCTTCATTACACACAGCCTAGCCAACTATAACCATGGGTAAAGTTCCCTCGTGGTCTAGTGGTTAGGATTCAGCGTTCTCACCATGTGTAACCTAAAAAGCTTATAGGTATTCCAATAGGATGATGATTTTTTATGGTATATATAATAAAAACTTGATTTTTTAAAAAAAATTTCTATATTCTAAAATTCAACCATATTACTAATGGATAAATGTATATTATAATATAGATGACATACATTCTAAACAAGTATAAACTGTCTTGAAAACCTTGAAATTATTTCAAAAAATACTAAAAAACAAGCTTTGTCCTCTCAAATGCTTAGGTAGGCAAGTAGATGTCCTGAGCCTGTGAAATATCTAGATAGGCACAGAAGCAAACTGGAGAACATACACCTTGTATAAAGGGGGAAGATTCTGCACAGCACAGCAAACATATGAGCTCAAGGGACAATAGGCTTGACTCTTTAGGGAAGCCTGAAACCCAGGTTCCTGCATGTCTCCCAAATTTTACATGCGGACTCAACTTATCGAGGCAAAGTAAATCTACTTATGGGCTGCATTTTGACTATAGTCTCATGTTCTAAAATTCACTAATGATGTTTCCAAATAGTCATGTATAAAGCAAGTACTTGCATGTGAAATCTTTGTTTTCTTTAGTGTCATAGGTTTTACCAAAATATCAAGCCCCAATATGGAATAAAAATTGCTATTAAGATTTATAATACCCACAACAAGAATTTTTCAAACATCTACTTGTTTACTGTCTACTTGTGTTTATTTTTCCCAGATTGTTACCCAAATGGTTAACTAGTTCACAGACTGCTAAAACTAAATTATTAAAAGAATTCCTCTCTGTGTTCTTGGAAACTTCATGCTTTTAAGTGTTGAAAACTGCCATCCTCATTATGTCAAAGCTGTATGAACTTAACAGACATACTGAGATAGTCCATAATACAGCTGTACCTGAATAAAAGATTCAAGATTTGCTACTGTGCTAACTGAGAACGCCTTGCTTGTAGTAAACATTTGTTGAACTAATCCCCTGAATGATAACAAAGAAATGTGAAATCCCGAAAGGGCCCGTTACTACTTATTGAAAGACTGTCCATAAGCAGATTTCTAAAGACCCTCTGACTGGCAGTGAATGATTGCTAAACAGCAGGAAACGGGTGTTATTCCATAAGCTGATAGATGTTGCCAATAATATTCTTTGGAACTGCTCAACCACAGAGCTAGAGAGAGGCAGATAAAGTCAGGCTAATATTATTAGAAAGGAGAGATTTGAAGGAAGTAGCATCTATCAAACTCCAATTCTTCTGGAGATTTCTTATGTTTTTGAAACATGGGAATTTCTATATTATATTTGTTTATTCAGTGGTTCTTAAATAGGAATGCATCAGAATCTGAAGAAAAGTATTTTTATTGGCTACAGAGAGGGTCTGACTATGTTGCACAGGTGGACTCAAACTCCTGGGCTCAAGTGATCCTCCTGCCTCAACCCTCCAGACTAGCTGGGACAACAAGCACACGCTTCTGCACCCAGCTTTGAGGAAATGTTTCAATATACATATCCAGGCCTTCTTAGATTTACTAAATTAAAATCTGCAGGGCTGAGCCTAGACTTCTAGATTGTTAAAAAATGTTCCCCGGTCACTGTGAGACGGCTCTAGCTGAGCACTAGCACAGCAGGCAATCACTTCAATGTCCGGTCTCTCTCACATGGCCAAGGCCCTTTATCACTTGGAGATCTGGCCCAAAACAGGAAATAGTGAGAGATGGAGTCATTTGCTGAAAACTCCATTTAGTCTTGCTGCACAGGGTTAGAACAGGGACTAAGAAACTCAAAATGCAACTTGATTTTGCTATTTATAAGTTTTGTACCTTCCACCTTCCCAACAAGAAATTCTAGTAGAGTCTTGTCGAAGTGGCTGTTTCTGCAAGAGGAGGATAAGTGGCTGTTTGGGCAAGAGCAGGATATTCTTCCCTCTTCTCAAGTCTTTCCCACATCCTCACCACCTATTCACTGCCAATCTGCTTTCGTCAGAGTCCTCCTAACATCGATTTCTGGGCAAGTTTACAACTCCCTAACACTCTTTCCCAAACTAAGAATTACTTTCCGTAAAACTGAAGAGCACTTTGTCTAAACATAGAAACCAAGAACAAACAGACAAGTAAACACACAAAAAACTCTTCATTGTATTTTCCGCAAATTACCTAATTTCCAAATTTCCTGCATATTTCTGACTGTTCTCTCTTTCCCTTTCCATTTCTCTCTCTTACGACTTGCCAATTAGAGATAAGTCACTTTGATATAAATTGCATTTCTAAGGAACCTGTCAGCAGCAGCAAGACTTCCATTTACTATATAATGCTTTAGTTTTCAGGTATAAGATAAAGGGTATTTGCAGGGCAAATTTGGCTCCCCTGGGTTGTTTTATACTAAATAGAAAAAACAAACAAACAAAAAAAAAAAAACACAACACTTGTTTCAAAAAAAAGTTAACAAGTTTTCCTTTAACAAATGCAGGGTTTTCACAAATATTAACCATGAATGTAGAAAAGAAAACTGCATCTTCTAATGCTTCTTTAAATGTATAAACATTTTAAGTAAAATTTTAAGACAATTAAGGTATTTCAAAATATTTTCATTCACGGAACGTTTGAGCTTCCAAATATGGAAAATTGACAGTTACATATGTCAGCGTTTGATATTTTTCAAATACAGTTCATTGATCTCTACCTTGTTTATGGCTTCTTTATTTGCGCCATGTGAAAGGAGCTTTGCTGCGATCGATGGGGTGTCGCCATAGACAGCATAGTGAAGAGCTGTGTTGCCATACACGTCACTGTGATTCGGATCGGCACCGTGTTCTAACAGGATGGTGGCACACTCCTCTTCCAGGCATTGTACCGCCTATCAGTATCAGATCAAGAAATAGATCATAAATTCTAAGAGTTCAAAAGAAACATTCCAAAGATTCCACCGACTAGTTACATTTAAATGAAACAAATTTGTTTTTATTGTGTATATTGAAATGAAATCCGTCTCATGCTGCAATAGGTGGCTGCTATATACCTTAATCAGAGCTGTCCTTTTTTCACTGTCGGGGACATTGAGCTTGCATTTTCTGTCCACCAGGACAGTAACTACTTCTGGATGGCCACTGGCACAGGCCAAATGGAGAGCAGTCCTATGAAAGTGAGAGAGATTTTTAGGAAATTGTAGTGCACTACCTTAAAATATACAATGATTCATGTAATTATAAATATTAAACAGCATGTTTTCTTCTACCTTTAAAGCAAATATTTAATTTTCTTGTGAAGAAAGTACAATATTTATTAGCTGCTATTTCTCACTAGATTAATAAAAGAGCAGCCTATTTTAATAGAAAGAGATTGGCTTTTGGTATCAGTTCAACTTGGATTTGCATCCTACTTTAAGCTCTATCAATTATGAGCTATTGACCAGGCACGGTGGCTCATGCCTGTAATCCTAGCACTCTGGGAGGCCAAGGCAGGTGGATCATTTGAGCTCAGGAGTTTGAGATCAGCTTGAGGAAGAGCGAGACCCTGTCTCTACTAAAAATAGAAAGAAATTAGCTGGAAAACTAAAAATATACAGAAAAAATTAGCTGGGCATGGTGGCACATGCCTGTAATCCCAGCTACTCAGGAGGCTGAGGCAGAAGGATTGCTTGAGGCCAGGAGTTTGAGGTTGCTGTGAGCTAGGCTGATGCCATGGCACTGGAGCCTGGGCAACAGAGTGAGACTCTGCCTCAAAAAAAAAAAAAAAAAAACTTATTATCTATCACTTAGCCCTTCTGTGCCTCAATTTCCTCTTCAATAAAATAGGCAAAAAGAAAAAAATAGTAGCTATCTCATAGGACATCACTGTCATGCTCAAATGAGAATCTGTACGAAGTATGTGGAACAGTTCCTAATGTAAATAACAGCTCAGTGACTGTTACATAATGTAATTATTACTACTGCTTAACAAAGATAACATTTTAATTAAGCAAAATAATGCAATTATGCCTACATTGTGATTTATTTAAAGACTAGAGATAACATTGTATTTCAGTGCTGCTAGGGTGCTCATTTTCTCACATTTTAACATCACTGATACTGGAACAGCACCTTTTATTCATGATTTATTTCAACTACAATGGGCAGCATAGAAAAATTATCTCATTGATAAGCAAAATAACGGGACATCACAAAATCAATGCTGCCTTACATTAAGTGAAATAGGGCATATACAATAGGTCTATGGAAGTTCTAGTTATTTCACTGGCAGTTATGTAAGTTTCAGTTCTTAAAAGTACTATGGAAAAGAAGGTTGAAATAACAAAATTTTTAATACCAAATAATTCTTACTTTGATTTTCAAATAACTTCAGAGCAAAAGAAACTCAGGACTAGAATGAATAGGTATGCCCCATTTGTTCAATATATAGATTTATACACTGTGTGAGAATCAGATATTTTGAACGTTTAATGTTAATAATTAATACTGTTACAAATTTTAAAAGGGCAGTTAAAGTCATCTTTTACAATTGTCTACCTTCAGAAATGCTTTTGTTTGAAAGGAGTGAGCAATGACTTTAACTGAAATTAAGTCCTAATCCTCCAATTTTAAATTTCTCAAATTGCTCAGGCTGGTCAGGTAAATAGTTTTAAGGATGGATGTGTCCTGAAAGTTAGTAGAATACGTCTGCTACATAACAGGTCTTCATAGTATGTTTGATGAATAAATGCATTGAGAAAACAGAGTACAAGAGTTAAATATTTTGAAAGAAAACCCCTATAAAGTAATACCTTTGTAATAGTAACATTTATATTTCCTATTTTTCATTTTCATAATGATACACCTAAACTATAATGATTCATCTAAAATTTTTGCATGTAAGTAATAAATTATATAACAAAACAGATGCACATTAAAAAACTGTGTATGTAATAAAATCTTCAAGCACAGATGAAAAGATTCCCTTTACTTCTGAAGGGATAAAAGTTGGTGGAATATTCCAATCCACAAAATAATTTTAAAATAAATTCATAGAAATTAAGAAATTACTTCTATCTGTGCAAGATTCATATAACTGCTCTTCCCAGGGATTATATCCTTAATGACAAACTTTTACTAGAACTTTTAAATCGTACATGCTAATTGCCCAGAAATAACAAATTTTACCACATTGTGTACATATTTTAAGCTAACATGAGACCACAGTGTGTTTGTGTATATGTATAATAATCAAATTGACTTTTATTCTTACTTGATATACCTAAATACTCTTTACATGTCAGCACACATATGTACCTATGCCACCTTCTATGGTGACATATTATTCCATCTATGGACACAATCTAATTGATTTATAAAGCCATCATATGCATTCCTCTTAAAACCGTATTATTTTAAGTGCTGAGAAAAACAAATTGTATGATCTCTATTTCTTGAGGATATCTTGCTGTAATGCAATTGATGGGTAAAGGGCATATACAATTTTTAAATGTGTAGTTCCAGTTGCCTCCTTAGTGTAGTAGGCAGCGCGTCAGTCTCCTTTGTATGTAGTTACCACCAAGTTGTCTATTTGAAAAGAAATCAGCAACATAAACTGTAAGCACCAGTATAAGTATTTTCCATGTTTAATATTAGTATTTAATGTCTTCATTCTTACAAACTTCGAGGATAGATTAACAGTATCTCATTTCTCTTTTAACTTAAAATCCTTCTCTTAGCAGGGACACTTAATATTTTTTCTTATGTTTGTAGGTCACTTGTAGATCTGTAAAAAAAAAGTACTTTGCCCAATTTTAAATTAGACGTCAGTTTTTATCTTGTTTGATTTGTCACCATCATCAAGTTTTAAATTCTTTCATACATTTGGGTGTTTCTAGATTTTCTATTCTATTCCATTCATTTATCTATCTCTTCAACTGCTAATAAATGATTAATTTGTGGAAATTCATAGCATATTTGGATGCCTAGAAGAGCAAGTCTTACTCCATTACAAAATTTTTCTTCATCTCATCACAATAGTAAAAGCAAGACAGCATGTGTTAACTAAAAAATTTAGAAACCTTATAACATTTATTTAGCTCATGTAAAATTGATAAAATAGAAAGAGCTCATATTTTCAGAAAAATGAGTCTTCCTATTGAAGACTATGGTACCATATACCCACTTCAAATTTTCCTTCTAAGTTCCCTGAGTAAAGAACACATTTTCATAGGTGTACAGTGACATGAAATGGATATTGAACTTCTTGCTAAGATGTTTTAGCACAGAATTATTTATAGTATACTTATTATTCCTCTCACTATGTACCTTCCCATAAGGTATATAACATAATGATTTAAAATGTGTACATTAACAATAAAACACCGTGTATACTTGTGCTAGTTAAGTAACTAAACTTGGCAAGAAGCTGTCCTAGAAGGGGAGTCATGAGTGGACGGGGAAGCAGCTGAAGTCCTGTTTTTGTGCTGCTGCCCATGAAGCTGGCCTTGGCGCTGGACCCCTCCCAGGTGCCACGTCCCAGGTGCTGCGGAGCCCGCAGGGAGGACAGCCGGGTTCCCTCACCGCCAGTTCCCCGGGCTCCTGCCAGTCTGGGAAAGGCATCTCCCCCACAACCCGGGATGGCCGCGCCCATTACCTCTTCTTTCTATCTCTGGCATCCAAGACCTTTTTCTTCAGCGAAAGGATCTGCTCCACTTTCGGGACGTCACCGGCGCTGGCAGCTTGGTGGATTTGGCTGAGATCTTTCTTCCAGATGTGGTACCGTGGCTGCAGGAAGGCGCTGTCACCAGCCTCGCCTTCCAGGCCCTCTCTGGTCTGGCCATGGTGGCTGGAGGGGCCGGAGGGCGGCCCACCCTTGTCTGCCCCAAAGCAGAAGATCTTCCTCATGGTGGCGGCTGCCGGTTTCGAGGGAACCTCAGCCCACCCGCACCCCCACCCCACCCCACCCCAGCCCACCCCCTGCCTATTCCCCGCCTCGGGAGTCCAGTGCAGTGAGGACAATCCGATCTACCACGACCTCCAACAAGGGAAATCCTGGTCTCCAACTTCTGACAGCTGTAAATGGCCAGGCAGCACCAAGCACAGCCAAGCGACCACAAGCACCGCCAGAACCGTTAAAGCAACTGCTCACGTGCGCGTGACAATGAGCCGTCACTGCGCATGCGCACAACTGCCAGTGGGAAACCGCCCCCCTCCCCCTCCCCCCCTTGGTGACACTCTCCAGAACGCGCCACTCGGGGCTGTTCTGTCCCTGCTGCCGCGTGGCCTGCATGTGTGGCTGCAACTCGGGCCCCTACGTGGGCTGGCGGAGCTCACCCCGGGGCTGCCTCAGGCTCTCTGAGGGTGGCACCCCTGGGCCTGTGGGTTCCCAGCCAGCTGAACTCTCTGCTGACCATGGCTATAAAATTACAGACTCTAAATAAAGCTGTCTATTTTTCCAAATCTTTCTATCAGAAAATGTGTTTCTGTTTTGAATACCTAAAGCTGGTGCAGACAATTACTTTTCAGTATGAGTGGTGGGAAAAGAGGCTGTCAGTGGAGAAGTAGAATAAAATATGATCCTCCAAGATTTGGAACAATAGACAGCTTTCCCATTGTTGGGTGATGGCATTTGGGCCTGGGTCTGGTTAAAGTCCCTGACCTGGTGTTTGTCATATAGGAAGGGTCACAGGGAACTGACAGGGGTAGACTCCTGTGGCCTTTTGGTCTCTCTCTGCTGACCATGGCTATAAAATTGTAGACTCTAAATAAGATACGCACATCTCATTGATACCTTGAAGCTGAAAAAAAAAAAAAATCAGTCAAGACCCAAAGATTGCCTGGCCACAAAATATCTCAAAGCAAGCTTGGGCTCTTATTTCTGGAACTTTCTTCTTCCCCTTTTACAATTCCTCCTCTTAATTGTTCCCTTAGCTAACCTCTTCTTTTTACAAAATCCTTAGCTATTCTGTCAGACTGCTTATCAAAAACATAAACCCTCTTGAAAACCAGATTTTTTTTAAGAAATATTTTTGCCATTCATACTTTTTTTAAAAGTAAAATGTAAAATTCCTATAAAGACACCCTCCCTATACTAAAGGAAATGGTGACATTATATTCAACGACAAAGAATGAGTCCAAGAAACTACTGTCAGACCTTGTTAAAAGAACTCATAAGAGTTCTAAACTCATAAGTTTTCAGCCTTCTCACATATTTCAGTCACATTTTCACAGTTAACTGTTGTTTGTACAATCCAGTATATTGATAACTGAATCAAACTGCCTTACTGAAAATTGGGTGCACAGACTTTATAAGATGGCCTACTAAAAAAAATCTTAACCTTATGCCATTTTGTCAGAAAAAATGATTTAGATCCAACTGGTTTTTATAAACTGGTGAGTTTATGTGTTTTACTATCTCATGACTAAAATTCTAAAATGAAAACTTTAAGACCTTTTTTATGTGTACATATATATATATATATATATACACACAATACATATATTTAGATATATTGATGCATATATACATACATTATGTCATATGTAATGCCTACATAATAAAATCAGGTATAGTCAGCAAGAAATCCCTTCAAAAGTTCTATTTTGGCCGGGCGTGGTGGCTCACGCCTGTAATCCTAGCACTCTGCGAGGCCGAGATGGGCGAATTGTTTGAGCTCAGGAGTTCGAGACCAGCCTGAGCAAGAGGGAGACCCCGTCTCTACTAAAAATTGAAAAAAATTATATGGACAGCTAAAAAATATATATAGAAAAATTAGCCGGGCATGGTGGGGCATGCCTGTAGTCCCAGCTACTCGGGAGGCTGAGGCAGGAGGATTGCATAAGCCCAGGAGTTTGAGGTTGCTGTGAGCTAGGCTGACGCCACGGCACTCTAGCCCAGGCAACAGAGCGAGACTCTGTCTCAAAAAAAAGAAAAAGTTCTATTTTGATTGGTTTAAATAAATGAGCACTCAAAATATTTAGTAATTGAATCAAATTATTTTTAGTTCAAAGGACAAGAAAAGCTTTGATAAATTAATTGTTTTAAAAATTAATGATAAAATGAAATTAGAAATGTCTTCAAAGTTGTCAACATACTTTCTTGCCTCGGTTTACTGGCTTACCAGTGAAGGTTTTTACATCCATGTAACTTTCTGTACTGTTTTCAAAGTCTTTTGATTATCAGTTTGGTTAAATGAATGACTACTATTTTACAGTGTTCTGTGATTTTGTATTGGTCAAATGTTTTCAGCCCTTTAACATCTTTGACAAACCTCTCCCAAATTGAATTCTAACTTAAGCATCTTTAACCTAGAATTAATTATGAAAATTTCCAGTTGGGTCCCTGGAGAGTTTCAAAATACATATCTCCCATCTTAAAAGGATATTAAATGATTAGGTGTATTTGGTAAATTGTATAAGAAACATGGTCCAATGATAAGTGATACTAGATCTTCTTTAGTTTCATTTATTGGTATGTTGTTGATATGAATGTTTCAAAAATATCATTTCTATACACATGTAAGTATATAGAAATCTAATATATTATCAGTCATAATGCTGGTTACTATATGTCATAGATATGGTGAAGTTTCCTTATTGACTGTAAACTTTCATCAGATTTTTAACCATGGCTATTCTAATTCTTTGTCATGGTTATAGTTTTGAATTCTCTAAAAATCATTTACAGTCAGATTCATGAAACAGACTCCAACAGATTCGCTGTTTTTTTTTTTTTTTCCCCCCAGGGACAGAGGGGAGGGAGAGGAGGGAGAGAGGAGAGAGAAAGCCTCCAACAAATACTCTTAAATACAGCTTTCTGATAACTTTAAGGACAATGGACTAAATAAAAATTTCCAGAACTCTGCTAAAGAAATGGGTGGATTCATGATACTACTAACAGAGATTAAGCAGAACAAATGTTCACTATATGACATTGAATAACTGATAAAATCATGTCTTTATGACTTTTATTTAAAGCATTTTTGTTTGTCTACTTGAAAGGTTTGTTTTCCAGATTTATTTATTACCAAGGCTTTGACTAAAATATCAAATTTGAAAATATGCATACAATGCC
Organism: Lemur catta; assembly: GCF_020740605.2. NCBI lineage: Eukaryota > Metazoa > Chordata > Mammalia > Primates > Lemuridae > Lemur > Lemur catta. Next base: position 3,056,966 of record NC_059149.1, on the reverse strand, counting down.
TGACTTCAAGCATCCTTAGACTAAAATAAGTAAATAAAAACTCACTTTCTGCCAGAGCCAGCATCCTTAAAACTGTAAATAAAACCTAAAGTCTGCCTTGTTTTGGGGTCCTAGCCTTAAGAAGTTATTAAACCTGAGGTTTCTATGTGATCAATATAGAGAAAAACAGTTATACTTCCAAAAAAAAAAGCTATAATACACTCATTATTCGACTGTAGCTCTGTATATTATTTTGTGAATTTTTCTGTGTTCTTCTTATCTAACTTTCCTACAAAAAATTACAAAAATGCAAACTTCTCTGTGCCTTAAGCCCTATAAGCTGAAACTAGATAAATTTCAAGGGACAAGTCTATGGGTAATGTACGGGCCACACAGAAAGTTCACCAAACTATCCGATGCTATAGCCAGAGACACTGAAATGTAAACCAGGACAAGTTGAATTTCCCGTGCCGTAAATGGCTTTTCCTAAGAGGTTGAAACAAGACTCCATATAATAATACTCACCACATATGTCTGGACTTTTCAGTATGTTTAGTTGATTACCTTTAAAATTAGTTTCATGGTTTAAAGCTATTATTCAAACTGGGCTTATTATTTCATTATGATTTTAAGCTTTGTTCTTATTGCCTGCCTAATCTTCGTAAATCCAACTCTCTTCATAATATAATTTGGCTAAATGCTTCAAGATAATTTCTGATGCCTGTGGGACTGAGAAGATGGAACTTGATGCTGGAATCCAAACAGCTGGGCACAGAGAACATTTTTCCTTCTGGCCTCTCTGTTACTCTAATGTGTCCTGGGTCTCTGACAGGTCCTCATACTTTCCCCTGACCTGGGACAGAGACCGCCAGGACAGGTCCATCCTGGCACCAAGGGACAATTACGTCTAACTTCAAAATGATTGATCAGTGATTGTTTCAGAAAAAGATATTGATCCAAAGGGGGAAATGTAAAACTGTGTCATTCTTACCACACCCAACTAAAACAGAGTGAAGCAGCCTGTGGTGGGGGAAAGCACTGAGAACACATAACATGTGTCAGCAATGCAATTCTCTGTAAGTCTGGCTGCTAAAACCGTGTTCAGGGAACTTGAGGCCAGTTTTATCTAATATTGCTTTAAATGACCTGCTGTAAATCTAAGGCTAAGTTTTTCCACTACCATTACTTCCTAATCAAAACTTGCCAGCTCCATCAAACCTTACTAGTGCAAATGAATATATTACATTTCTGGTGTTTATAAAACTTCCAAACTTCTCTTTGTTTTCAGACATAACAAAGACCACTCAGTCTGCATGTATGCCTTGAGTTGCAATTCTTCTTTCCCAAATAAAAAATTAAATTTATAGATTCATCTCTATATTTTTATTTTGACTTTGACAGTGTCAGGGCCATTTCTTTCCTTGGTGTTTGGGAAATGTTGAGTTCCTGTTCTAGGAGAGAGCACAGAGAGTTGACTGGCTATTTTGGGATGAATAGGGGAACCAATAGACTATAGGATCAAGTAATATCAGGTGGTATTCCAATCAAGTCCCTTCTGCTTACTACGTCCCAAGTTTCTAAGAATAGAAGACAAGGGTGTCTTATATGGCCATACACTTCTCATTCAAGCCTTGGGACCCAAATTCCAGCCAGGAAGGTAGCAGAGCTCCTGGCCCAAGAACATCTGACTGAAACAGGGGCTAGATAGCTCCCAGATTGTGCAGGTTCAGTGTACATCTGCTATGATGTACCCTCCTAACCACACAACATAGGTACTAGTTTTAGCCACCAGTATCATCCATTCCCCTGGGCTAATAGTGTCCAGCAGTCTGCCTGTGACCTGGTTTTCCTTGTCTGACACTTGCTGTGGAGTCCAGAATGGTTTATCAAATCAGACGTCTGTTTTCCATGTTCCATGTACTTATGGAAGAAGCCTTGGGGACCTAGCTTCAAAGTTATTTCCAATCCAGGTGTTCTTAAGGCCTATTTATTGTTTTCTCCAGATCCAGCTGAAAATGGCCAAAACAGGCTTAATCTGGACTGTGTAGCGTTCTGGTCCAATAGCCAGGCAGCCAAAAGCCAAAAGACCATCAGTGCACTTCTAACCAACCTGGTTTTGCTGTTCTTCCAGGCCAGTACCACTTTACCCACCTACACTTTCAATGCCCCCAGCCTATCTTGGGGGTGTAGACCTTGTTCTTCTGTCTCTCCATGGAAAGCATTTTCTCCACCCACCCATTCTGAGACATAATTATCTGCAGCCCTCTTAGGTGTTAAAAAGAAAAGCACCTATCCTGATTGAAAAGTTCAGAGGGAGACAGCGTTCCTACTTGGAAGATGATGGCACATTACTTAAAGCTGCAGGCCTGGTGTTTGCCATCAGGGATGGTCACATGAAACCAGCAGGAAAAGACACCTGTGGCCCTTTTGTCTCCTGTAGCTGAGACTAGGTGGCTGGAGGGACAAACACAAATGTGTTTGGCTTCTTTACATAATATGTGTGTGTGTATATGTATGTTTCCTTTTACATGTATATGTATACATATATGTAACCATATAACATCTATGCATGTATGTATCTGTATATATGTGCATATGTGTGAATGTGCACATACACTTCTCTCCTGTATGGAGAAAGACCACCAAAGAGTGGTAGGCAGGGCTATGAAGTTGCATGTATAAATATCTATATTTTAATTTCTATTTTATATGTTGACGCTTATATTTATATATGTTACATATTTAATTACATATTTAATACTATGCACATTGTGTGTATACATATTTATTTCTAGTTATTTGGTTTTTTTGTTCCCTGTATACATGGGGAAACTTCAAACCGATAGACTGTGCTTCAGTGTTTCTTGAGAGCCCCTCATGTTACTCCGCTGCTCTATGTGAAAAATGCAACTGTGTGTGGGCTGTGAGCTTCAGAGTCTTTTCTTCTCTTGGTATTTGGAGAAAGTTGAGCTCGTGCTCTAGGAGAGAGCACAGAGAGTTGACCTGTTTGGGGGTGAATATGGGTGCCAAAAGCATTTGGGATCATGTATTATCAGGTGGTCTTCAAATTAAGTCCCCTTTGGTTGCTACCTCCTGAGATTCTGAGAATAGAAGAGAAGGGACTTCCGGCATGGCCATGCTCTCCTGATAGTAGCCTTCGAACACAATGGTCAGCTGGAAAGCTCCTGGTCCAAGGCCCCATGCCAGGAAAAGGCCTCAGGGCTCCATATAGCTTCCCACCTTGCTCATATGCAGTTCGTCTCTGCCAGGGTGGACCAGCCTTGACCCCCAAGGTAGGCACTACCTTAGCCACTGGCATCATCCATCCACCTCGGCTGCCAATGTCCAACAATCTGCCCCTAACCTGGTTTCCTTGACCTGTCAGCTAAAGTCCAGAAAATTTGTCAAGTCAGACTTCTGTTTTCTATGCCTAATGTACTTATGCAAGAGGCCTCAGACATCTATATTTGAGTTTATTTCCCATCAGCTATTCTTCATGCCTGTCTATAGGTTTCCTTAGATCCAGATGGAAAAGGCCAGAACAAGCTTACCCAGAACTGTGCAGCCTTCAGTATCTGAGGCCATGTTTCTTGCCCCTTAAAGACCCCAGTGGCCAATGTGGCCTGGTTGTCCTTCAGTCCAACACCTTTACCCCTCAGGACTCCCAGTCCCTCCAGCCAATCCTGGGGGATCAGACCTGGCCTTTCTACATCTCTATGGAAAGCCCCTTCTTCACCCACCCATACTGAGACAAAATTGTCTGCTCCCACCTCAGAGGTTAAAAGGAAAAGCATCTATTCTAATTGAAAGATGCCTCTAGTATAAATATATTTGTATGTGTGTCAGTCTGTGTGTATTTGCGTTTGTCTTTTTGGATAATGTTTATTTATTTAATACATATTATTTATGCATATTTATTTATATTTATATAATTTTTAATATGTGCATATATACATATATGTAATAAAAGATATATATATACACACACACACATTTATATACATGTTTTTCTCCTGTATGGAGAAAGATCACCAGAATGGCAGGCAGCACTTCTATATTATATGCATAAATATTTATATTTTAAGTTTATATGTTGATACATATATTTATGTTGCATATTTATTCATATATTTCTAAATATCCACATTTATGTCTGTGTATATATTTATTTCTAGTTATGTCTTTGCTTGTGCCCTGTACACATGAAAAACTCCAAACTGACAGGCTGTGCTACACTGTTTTTTTAAAGCAATGTTTCCAACACAGTGAGATGCCCCAAGTGCTTTTCCTTTTGTTTCCTGGGAAGGCACAGCTACGTGCTAAACTCTGGGTGTCAGGACCGTTTCTTCCCTTGGTGGTCTGGTTACAGTTGACTTGACTTTCTGCCCTGAGAGCACAGACTTTTTACTGTCTCAAGGCACAGGGGCACCAGCAGCCTACGAGTGCAGGTAGTACCAGAAGTCTTCCACTCAAATCCCATCTGGTTTCTACCTCCTCGATCCTCTGCGAATAGTGGAGACCAAGCTTTCTGCACATCCATGCACTTCTCACTTCAGCCTGGAGACCCACAGGCCAGGTGAAAGCTGGCAGATCTGGCCCAAGGCCCGTTGCCTGGCCTAGGGTCCTGGGGCTGTGTGTAGCTTCTCACACCCCCAGAGCAATGGTGGCTCCAGTCAGGGGATAACCACTCAGCGCAGACAGACCACTTGAGCAGCCGGGGGAGACTCCGGCCACTTTCCCCACACTACTTTCTACTGCTGTTTCCTCATCCTAAAGGGATGCATGCCACCTCTTTTTACTCAATACCTTGCATGTTGTTCTCCCTCCAGATACCTAGCCAACCTGAAACGCAATCTTCTCTCTGCCCCTTTCTAGAGTCTAAATTCTAGCCACCTGACATCCAGTCAGCACCGCCTTGAAGCTGTCCCTAAGGGTTCTATCTCCGAGTTCATCCTTCCATTCTAGTTTGCCCACAGGGTTTGGCACTCAGTTTTGTACCATTTTCTCCAGTTTCCCGTGTGCTTGTGTGACATTCCAACATGACTGTGTGATCTCTGGGTTAGAAGCTATGTCCTTACAGTCAATTACATTCTTAAAGCCTTCATGGGTCACTTATTACCCTGTAGGTGCAAAGCAGTGTTTTCAGGGTATATGTGCGTGTGTGTTAGAGTATGCAGGTCTGTGTTTGTGACTGTGTCTGTGTGTGTGTCTGAATGTTGGTTCGCATCCATATGTGCATGTGTGTGAGCGTGTCTGTGTGTGTGAGAGAGGGACGCCAAGGTGAATGAGACACTCCCTGCTTTGAGGAGCTCCGACTGGAAGATAGGGCCATCCAGGGCACAGGTGACTGTGGTGGGAATCAGACATGTGGTGGAGACGGGGTAGAAATCTGGGAAGGGGTGGGAAAAAGCTCCATGGAGTGAGAGGCCTCTGGGCTGGGGCTTAGAGGTGAAGCACATCTCACCTGGGCACAGTGCAGGGGACAGGCCTTCTGAGGAGGGAACTGCTGGAGCCAGGCTCAGAGGGCAGGGCCATGTGTGTCCAGGGTCAGGGAACTCCAGCTTGACTGGGTCTGGCTCTGGCTGTTCTCACAGAGTCTCCTTTGGTACTCGGACATCTGATGTGGTCATGAGGCCCAGGCCACAGACAGAACCCTCCTCTGTGTCCAGGAGGTTGGCTGGAGCCAGGAGGGGACATGGCTACTTGGACTCCCTACAAGCCACACTGGGGGCCCAGGAGACTCAGCCGTGAGGTGCGATGGAAGATGGGGCGTGGATGTGCTCTGGCTGCACCTATGTTCTCAGGCCCCGCCCAAGCACTTCTCACCCCTCAAGCCAAGGGCCCCAACTGAAGTTATTTGGGGGAAGCCACGGCCCACAGCTGAGTGAGAAAACTGGGCACACACTCTGATAGGAGCACACACTGATTTTGTCAACCCATGTCAGTTTATTTTCCCCCACCCCAGAAAGTTCAAGGCAGAATTGAGCACAAGCTGAGGTCCAGGCTCTGAAAGAAATCCAGGTGTTTCCCTGTAGGAGCACGTCGTGAAACCAGCACACACTCCGGGCCCCAGATGCCCACTCCTTCCTACCAGAGGAGCCCGTTCATGTTCTCGGTGAGAAGGCACCTCCCGGAGGTGGCCACCATGCAGCATCTGATGTGACTCAGTGCCCCTTAGGCTGCTATGTCAGCTGAGCCAGCTCCCTCCCATGCTCGAACTGCTGTTGGCCGCCTGAAGGAGCAAGGACAGCTTCCACTCCAGGTCTTCAATCCTCTGAGCCAGGTGGACTCTCCTCACCTCCAGCTCCAGGGCCCGGTGGCTCTTCAGGGCCCAGGGTCCCAGCTTCTCTCCGTCTGGGCCACTTGTCTCCAGTGGGTGAAGTTTATCTTCCTGCCACTCACAAGGGGAGATGCTGGGAGCCACCTGGGAATGACAGATGCACAACACGGACAGGTGACCCCTGAACGCTCTCAGCTCACTCTAGCCTGAGCCCTCTCTGTGGTCTTGTCCCTGACTTTTGTCATTTAGACACTCTCTAGGCACCAACATCCACCCCAAACATGGGAAGATGCCAGTGAGCTCCCTCCAGGGACTGACATCATGATTAACAAATGAAGACACAGTGTTCACAAGTTTCTGTCACCACAGTAATGCACAACAGTGCCAACTATATCATTATGCAATTGTCATGTTTAATAATTTAGAATGATTATTGAATAATTAAATCTCAGCATATTTTATAATCCCTCATCTAATCCTAATTTTCCCTTCCTTAAAACCAGGGATATTTGTATAAAATGTATTTTTAAGGATGATCACCTGTTACTTTACCCTCACCGAGTCATGCTCTTCTGGCCCCTCAGTGCAGGTGAGGACAGGCTCCTGCACCTACCTAGTCCCTCTGCTGTCGAGCTACCTTCACGGCTGCCCGTCTGAGGTGGACGGAGGGCGGGTTCACAGAGGAACTGACCCCTCAGCTTAGAGCAAACGCTGTGGAGGAAGTCCAGATAAAGCTCAGGGCAAGAATGATTGGTGCGATGAGATGACAGGAAGCCAGCATCTGCATTTGGGTTTCCCGAGGGGACCCACCTCTGGGGCTCAGGGACCCTGGAAGGCCGTGAGAGACACAGTTCCCGCAGCCTCACTGGGAAGGGCATCTGTGCCTCTCGTGGCCAGTCCTTGGGCCCCACCCTGCCTTGTCTGCTCACAAGAGAAATGTCCCCTCAGCTGTTTGTGGACACAGGTGCCCTTTCTTATCATTTCTGTACTGAGAGGTCAGTTTGACCAAGATGAGTTGATATTCCAGATCTTCAGACATCAAGACCCAGATACCCACGATGTTCTCCTGAAACTCTCCATATTGAGGGACCAACCTGATTTTCCCTGCTGAGTAAGAATGAGAAGAAAACCTGCCCCTTGGCCCTGACTCCTGGGGTCACTGTGGCAGAGGGTGTTCCCTGGCAGGGGAAGAGGGGATTCTGTGGTATTTCAAGGTATCCCAGCTCAGATGCCCACACTGGGAAGGCGGATGTGAGAAGGTGCCTACCCATGCCCCTCCGCCACCCAGGGTGCTTCGCTAATTTTAGCAACGCAGGGACGAGGCTGGGACAAGTGAGGCACTGGGGTTCGGTGCGAAAGTCCAGGGGTCTAGAAGAGAGGATTAAACATGACCCGATAGCAAAGTGGGAACACGACACACAGTAGAGATAAACGACATAAAAGGTGCCAGAAACTTCAAGTCCGGTTGAATAGTATGTTATGCAGTACGAAAACAATCAAACTGGTCAACTAACACCCAGAGACTGGCTGCAAGCTTTAGCAAATAAAGTTGGCTTTTTTGCTTTACTTTTTTGATATTTTTAAGCAAATAAAGTTGTATTGAGCTCAGTGCAGACACAATGGCATGATCACTTCTATCTTTCTTCTTCGTTTCCTCTCCATCCTCTCCTGCGTCTGCAGCTAGGACAGGGAACAGCCTGGATGGAAGATGCATCTTGCAGAAAGCTCCTGGTCCCAGAGGTGTGCACTATTAATTAGGCTACATCTACAACAGCCATTGTTAGTGCTCCTTTTCCATGCCCGTCCTCAGTATTTTCAGGCTGTGAATTAATTTAGAGAGTTCCAACCTAATCTGATGGTGTGAGCTTCCCTGTCTCCAGCCCCAGCTCTAAGCTTTCCATTCATGAAACCAACAAAACAGAACCTGACTTTGACTGGCGGACACTCTGGTCAGAGCTGGCTACTGTAGTCCCAACACCTCTCTGTGGAAGGGGCCGTGACTCCACGGGTCCCACCCTCCTGGACACCTTAGGAGCTGAGATGCTCGTCTGCTGGGCTTACCACAAATGTGCTGCCTTCACCTGGAGGCAGTGGGTCTGGCTCATCCTCCTCTTTCTGGAGCTCCAGGACTGGAGAAGAGAGCTGGAAGAACTCCTCATTCACCTCATCCACAGTGTCTTCCACATGCCGTGTCTTTCTCTAGAAACAAGGAACATGTGGTCTTTATTACTTTCATTTGTATTCTAACTTCATTGAAAATTTCTTGTGCTCCTACTCCATGATTGACAGCGGGGTCAGTGCAGGGCACACAGACTCAGAGTCAGGTGCTGCTCTCAGACAGCTGAGCGTCTGAAGGCAAGGGGAGCCAGACCTGCAGCCCAGCACAGCAAAGTAGCAAAGCTAATTGTAGAGAGTTACACCAGGCACTGCAGGAGCAAAAAGCAAGATGCCTAGTCCAGGGAGGATGGTCAGGGAGAGCTTTCTGGAAGGGGGAATGTCTCAGCTGAATATTAAAAGGTGGATAGGAGTTAGCTGGGTGGAGAGCGGGAGAAAAGCATTTTAGGCAAAGGAAGCAGCATTTGGGTAAACACAGACATGAGAGAGTATAGGTAACATTGATCTATTTGTCCATCTAGTCATCTGTCCACCGATTCGTTCATCCATCCATTCATCTAACCTTCCATAAATGAACTGAACCATCCATCTACTCATATATCCATCTAGCCACCCACCCACTCGGTTATTTGTCCATCCATCTATCCACCCACCCACCCATTCTCTACCCATCTATCTACCCATGCTTCCATCCATAAGTAAAGAAAGACTTACTATGAACCCAGTGTGTATCAAGACAATGGTCAGTTATGGGACACTATTAAGCGAACTTCCATGGAGTTTATAACCTATGAAGAAAGGCAGACATAGGGCAAGAAATTACGTGTGAGCGGGGTTATGTGAGGGGATGCTTGGCTTGCAGTGGGGAATAATTAAAGTTCATTTGGCAGTAGCATAGAATTTGTCAGGAAAAGTGTCAAGAGATGATGCTAGAGAAATGAGGGTAGCGTGCTTTTCTTACACTGTGGGGTCATCTAAAGGCCAATTTGGTAGAACCTTTCTTATGAATAGAACCTTCATTTTCTTGGGAGCGTCAATTCACCCCGCTGAAAAATGATTTATCTCAGACTCTCCATAAGATAGAGATAATCATGTGGCTAGTTTTGGCCAAAAAGATGTAAAAGGCAGTATTGCCGGCCTCTAAATGATGGCTTTGTTGTCAGGCTGGCCTCATAAAATGACTGCCAGCAGCACGCATGCTGGCTACTCCTTCACATCCAACGGCAGAGCAAAGGCCAAGGCCCCTTGTGAGAACTGCTGGTTCTAAAACCATATGGTCTCAAGCTTCACTCTGACTGGGCTGCCCCAATCCAATTTATCTAACTAGGAAAGTGCCATTCCCTGATTGACTTACATCTGCATCAATCACTATGACAGGGAAATGGGATTATTCCAAGTGGTTTAGAGCAACCAGAGCCCTCCTCTGGATCTGAAGATGAGGTTTCCCCTTCTAAACACCATGGCTGTCGCTCGAGGGAACTGAAAATGGATGGTAGAACAACTTCAATGTTTGCTACAATTAAAAAAATAATTTTTAGCTATTTAGTGCAGTGTGTTCCTCCTTGCCTTTTTTTTCATTTTAAAGTTATCACTTATTTTACTACATTAGACTCTTTCCAAATAAAATATCATGCTTTAGCATCCAAAGGCAGGCATAGCTTAGAGTGAATTAATGCAAGCCAAGACATTAGCAACAATTTCAGAATGTCCAGGTTAGCGGTCTTGTCTTCTCTCTCCAATTCCCCCGATTTTCCTTTCCCTCCATTTTCTCAATAATCTTTTCTGTTATCCCTTTCCTTCCACTTATAATCCTGTTTTTCTCCTCTCAGTATAACTTTTAACATATGCAAACATAACAGGATGTATAATTAGACATTTCCTTACCTCTCACAAGTTTAGCTAAAGCCTCAAAGCTGTTGACACAGGTGACAATGTCCTCCCACAGAGGAACTACACATGCCCTCTCAGGAGTTATTCAGAGGAAGCCAAAATCATCCATTGCTCATCTCCCCAGCATCCTGTGAAAGAGAAAAATAGAGATTCATTAGAAAGAAAGTTCTACAGAGGTGAATTTATAGGTAGAGATGAGACAGGGATGGTCTCACCCCCCCAGAGCCAAGTGAGGAAGACTTTCAAGTGACTCACTCACAGTGTGCAGGTGCTTGTCACAAGGGGGAGCTAGTATCTTATTCCCCAAATGGATATATCCCTAGAGCCACAGTCTAGGAGTTTGGAGGGTGAAACAGGGGAAGAAAGAAGAGAGTAAAAGAACAAATATTGCCCATCCTTCCCACCGCTGAACCTCAAGGTTTAGGGGCAGGGTTGAGCTGAGCTGAGGGTGGAGACCTTACAGGAAACCTTTAAGTTGCATGCAGGATGGAAAGTTGGCTTTAGACTGAACTGGGCTTTCTAATACCTAAAAACACCACTCTTCAATAATATCCCCAAAAGGCCCCGCCGAAGCTGTTTTCAAGAATTGAGAAAAGTCCAAATGAATACCATTTTAAGTTAGTTGTGGAAACATTCTTTAACGTTTTACATTACTTTTTTAATGTGAAGAAAAAGGTGGTTTCCTAATTCTACCCTACTGAATTCAGTTATTTATTAAGCAGGAGGAGTGGCTGCCTGAGCCCACAGAGAGATGGAGCTGAGCTTCTCTGGCTTGTGCCCTGGACACCAGCAGGGGAGGAAGCCCAGCACTGCTGGGCATAGAGCAGAACGTACGTAAACAGCTCACTGCCCCTGGGAAATGGCAAATATTTAGCACATATGAAATATTTCCATTTCAGAATTCTGACAAGCAGAATTGTAATATACATAATATCCAAATTACTTCTGACTGGTAGATTTGTGTAGAATAAAGTAGAATTTTTCCATTGAGTCTTTTGGCCAAACATAGAATTACCTTACTCTAGGAAAAGAAATTCACTTGGGATCAATGAAACCAGCCTTAAGAGTGCAGAGAATGTATTTGAACAAAATTATTATTAGGCTAAAATGAATATGGATAAATACCTGATAGAAAATAATCACCAAGGCCAGGCACGGTGGCTCATGCCTGTAATCCTAGCACTCTGGGAGGCCGAGGTGAGAGGACTGCTGGAGCTCAGGAGTTCAAGATCAGCTTGAGCGAGAGCCAGACCCTATCTGTACTAAAAATAGAAAAATTAACTGGGCATAGCGTCTGTAGTCCCAGCCACTCTGGAGGCTGCAGCAGGAGGATCGTTTGAGCTCAGGAGTTTGAGGCTGTGGTGAGCTATGATGAGGCCATTGCACTCTAGCCCAGGTGAAAGAGTGAAATCCAGTCTCAAACAAAACAAAAAAAAACCCACATTACTCACCTGGTATGATTTATACTCAAAACATCCCCATCAGTTTGAATCCATTATATTTGAAATCTCCAAACAACTTTCAAATATTGAAAAAAGACACATGCCAGAGCTCCTGCCTAGTAACTTCCAAAGTGGAGAGTTTATGGGTAATTCATTCTAACATTCCGTAAGCAGGTAGCATACCCGCGTACATTATGACGGTGGAAAACATGAAAGGGAAAAGCCGGCGACAGCACTGCTCATTCACAGTCAGCACAGCAGTGGGCTGGTGACAGTTTTCTAGGTGACTCTCAGGGAGGCTCCAACCCGGCGGCGCTGGGTCAACGTGATTCCTTAACCCTGGCCCTTACAACTACACACCACTGTGATGCGCTCCGAAGCTGATTACAAAAGCCTGACTGCTTGGGCACATCAAGTACTTGGGCGTCCTTTTATATTTCTCTCCCACGGAACACGAAGCCTGACACCTGAAACTCGTCTAACCTTGTTCAGGGGCTTTGGAGTTTTTATTATTTTTAAAGCCCACTGGGCATAAATTCAGTTTCGTGTGTGCTGTGTATGCAAGACCAACCCATCTCCCGCATGCACAGGGAAGAACGCGTGACAGTCAAGCGGCTCCGTCTCCCGAGTAACTTTTTTATGGGTTAGTCCTGAAATTCCCACAGGCAGCAAACGTCAAGCACCGGCCTGGCCACGCGCACAGACCGGGCCCTGGCGCCGCCCCTGGCAGATCTGTCCACCCTGGTCCCGCCCGGCCCAGCCCCGGCCCGCTCCGGCCCGGCTCCGCCCGGGGCCCTGACCCGCGCCCCCCTCGCTGGCTCCGGCAAAGCAGGGCGCCTCGTCGCGAGCGCGGGGCTCCCCCGACCGCCGCCGCGCGTGTCCCGAAGCCGCCCCGGCCCGCGCCCGCCCGCCGCCCCCACCCGGTCGCACCCACGCCCGCCCGGCGGCCGCACCCCGGTCGCCCGTCCAAGGCCCCCGCGACTCCCCCAGAGGCCGCGCCCGGAGCCCGTCGGCGCCCCCGGAAGGGGGTCCCGCGGGGGACTGAGCTCGCGGCGTCCTCTCCTCTCCGGACACCTTCTCCTCCAGCCGGGCTCACCTGACCGGCTCCCGCCGAGGGGCCGCCCGCCCGCACCCCGGGCCGCGGCGGGAGCGGGGCTCGGCGGGTCCGCAGTCGTCACGGCGCGGGGCGGGGGCTCCCTCCAGCCGGTCAGGCCCGCCCGTGAGTTTGACCTTTCCCCCCAGCGTGGCTGTGGGGAGGGGCCGAGCGCGCGCGTGCATGCTTCTGTGCGCATGCGCGCTAGCGGGCAGGGGGCCGGGGTCGCTCCCGGATGCCGGCGTCACTGCCATGGCAACGGCAGCCCATACCCCCAGTTCCCCGATTCCTGTCCCCGCCCACCGTGCATGGCCCTGGGCTTCTCATGCTCTCTCGCACGAACGCACGCACTCTCAGAGCGCGCCCGCCCAGAGCGCTGGGGCGTTGGGAGGTAATCTGGGCCTCCTCGCTCCCCGTCCCTCTATCTCCGCCTCTCGGAGTTCGACCAATCCGGTGAGGAGGAGCCATGGGTGGGGCGGGCTCGGCGGCGTGAAAAATTTCCCAAGGCGAAACTGAGTCCTGGAGAGAGACTTGGAGGCAGGCACGGCCCTGACGAGGAATTGGGCACCACTCTGCAGAGGTGGCGGGGTCGGAAGGCCCCTCAGGGTGGGAAGGAAGCCCCCCTCCTGCCTGCAGAGCCCACCCCCAGGCCTCGCCCGCCAGGGGGCAGCCCAGAGCTTTCCAGAGCAGTTACTCCTGGGTGGGAAGGAGTTTGTTGGAACTGCTGACACACCTGTCCTTGACCCCAAACCACCCTCTCTGTGGGGTAGGCTTGGGAAGCAGGACGAGGTGACATAACTGGAAACGCGAAGACGTGACGACCCGCTCTGGCCCCAGCAGGATGCGCCTGTCACAGTCACACTGAGGACACGGATCTCACACCCGCCATGGCCTGGTCCCACAGCCCTTCACGTGGGGTGGGAGCAGCAGGCCCGGGTCATTCTCACCCGACACCTGCCTTGGGGTACAGGGGTCTTTGGGCCCTGTGCCTTCCCTGTGCCCACCCAGTCCTGCCCGCCCCCGCCCACCCTGCCTGGGCCCACTGAAGGTACTGGCCCCTGGGACGCTGCTCCTCGCGGGCTGCAGAGCCTGAGGGACCCGTGCTGAGCGTCGGTGCTCAAGCCTCTGGGTTCAAACCCCAGCCCACCGCTTCCAGGCTGCGGATTGGGGGTGAGAGCTCATTTCTCTGAGCACAAGTTTGCTCACCACTGAAATGAGGCCGCTCTTTCTAGGGTTGAAGACAGGTTTCTAGAGGCAGAGGGCCAGCCCCAAGGCTAATCACCACTGTTTGCTATTAATGACACTTATTACCACGGGAAAAGCTCCAACAACCACGGGCTATGGGGCACTCAACCAAAGGGCAACTCACTTAACTGCTCAGACCCTCCGTCTCTTCCTCTGTAACCAAAGACGAGGTCCCAAGAGTGAAGAGAGGATGCGTGGAGATGCTGGGCACAGAGTAGTCACGGAACCAGGCAGCCAGGCCCTTGTTTGTGGCAGGTGGACGTGGGGCTGGGCTGCCGTGGGCCGAGGCCGCCGGGGCTCCAGCCCTGCTCTGCCCCTCGGAGACCAGGCCCCCAGGGAGCACCCCCGGAACTTCTCTCTCAGCAGAGGAGACGGGGCACAAGGTGCAGGGACTGCCAGTGAGCGTGTGCCCGGCCCCGTGCAGTGGAGGGGCTCAAGCTCAGAAGCAGCTGCCCCGGCTTTAGAGGGCGGCGGCTGTGTTTTCCCTGGGTGGAATCAGGCACCGGCCCACACACACTCACTGTGCACCTACTGCGTGCAGCCTATCAACTGCTGCGGACCAGGCGCAGGCTGAGCCACGTGGGCACGTGGAGAGTGTTCCAAATGGCCCTCCCAGAGGGTCTCCTGGGGCTGGGGTTGAAATCACACACCTTGTCTGGGGTCCCTAGAGACTCTTCCCAGAACAGAGAAGGAAAGCAACTTGCCCAGGGTCACACAGCCCCACTTCCTGACTGTGAGGCTGAGGAGCTCCTCCCAGCACGGCAGCCTCCACTCTCCTGGGAGCCCACATCTTCCCCACAGTGGTTCATCTAATGTTGACCTGAGTCCAGCTGGCCCCCTGCTTTGGATGAGGAAGCTGAGGCTCAGAGAGGGAGGGTGACCGTTCCAGGGATGTTGCAGCTCAGCCTGACATGGAACTCTCTCCTGGGCAGAGTTCTCCAGAGACAAGGGAGGCCACCTCAGGGAGAAGGGTCAAGGAGGACACGGGGGTCTCCCGCATGGATGGAGAAGTGTGTCCAGGTGACCTTGTTGGGGGCATTGAGGTGCCCTCAGACACTGGTTGGCACTGTAGTGATCTGGGCTGCATTTTCTAGGGAACTTGGTAGCTGCCAGCTCGAGCTACCTTGTGTGCCCAGTGCCTGGCCTGGAGGACAGGGGTGTTGGTCACAGGCTGTGCACCTGGCCAGGGTGGACTCTGTGTGAGTCGGGGGCAGGAAACCAGTTGACTCCAGGCACCAAGCGCCCCCAGCAGTGCCCCTCAGCGTGCCTCCCGTGAGCCTCAGGCTTCTCGTCTGGAGAAGAGCCAATGAGAGGGACCCTGATGGACGGTTAAGAAGATGGACAGCGGCATGTGCGACAGACAACCAGCGCGTCTTCCAGGGCTTGTCAGGCCCTCCAGGGCTGCTGTGAACACACAGGGAAGACAAGGATGGAGGATGAGGTGCTTTCACCCGGGCGGAAGGCTGGGCAGGGAATTCTAAAATGACTGTTCCTCGTCCCTCCTCTGGAGTGTGGGTGGCTGGCTCTGGGATATGACAGGACTTCAGTCCCATAATTAGGTTACACTGGGTGGGAAGGTGCAGGGTTTGCAAACATGGTGAGAACTCTAATCCGTTGACTCTGAGTTGTTGAAAGGAGATGACCCTGGACGGGCCAGACCTGACCCGGGAGCCCTTTACAAGGGCAATTCTGCCACAGCCACGAGAGTTTGGAGCGAACCTGGCGAGGTCGCAGCCCAGGTGGCACCTTGATTATAGTCTGTGGAGCCCCTGAGCGGAGAGCTGTGGCCGGACTCGACCCCACAGGAACTGTGAGACGAGAAATGGGAGCTGTTTGAAGCCGCCAGGTCTGTGATAATTTGTTCCGCGGCACAGGTAGCGCGCACAAGGCCGAGCCCAGGACCCGGGAGGCCGAGCCCCAGGCGTCCCTGCAGCCTGCGGCCCCGCCTTGAGCAGCAGTGAGCAGTGAGCAGCAGACCTGGCCGCCCTGCCCGAGGCCTCACCCCACCTGCCCCTGCGCCTGCCACGGGGTCCACGCATCAAACCAAGGCCTTGAGGCCTGGCTCCCGCACCAGGAGTGCAGCGGGAGGGAGACGCAGGGCAGGGGCTGGGCCCCCAGGCTGCCCCCTGCACCCAGCTGTGCGACCCCAGGCCAGCCCAGGCTCCGGGAGACCCTTGCACAGGGCAGAGGTGGGCACCCTGCCAGGACCGGCCTGAGGCCCCCCTCTCTGCCCCAGCCCTTGTCCACCCCCCGCTGCGCTCACAAGGCCTCAGCGCCCGGCCAGAGCCCAGCAGGATCTCACACCATTGGGGCTTTGGGCCCGGTGCGTAAGGCCTCCTGGGAAGAGGGAATTCCAGGGCCAGAATGTCTCCAGGAATCGGGGGGTCCCTCCAGAACAAACAGGGCAACTCCCCCTGTCTGTGAGGTCCTGGCGAGACCTCAGCGGGCACCCAGGGATGTGGGGAGGCTGGGGACTGGGGGGACAGGGCCAGCTCTCTAGGGAATTCTAAGGGAGGAAGACTGCTCTTGCAAGCCGGCGCCTCAGGCTCTAGGATGGCCCAGCCCTTGGGCGACGGCAGCAGGTGGCAGAACCCTGCCCCGTCCCCCACTGTCCTGAATGGAGCCACCGTGCATGTTCGTGCCTCCTGTGCAGGGAACACACTGACTGGTCACCTGTAGGCCAGCAGGCCAGCAGGGAGGACCCCGCCCAGTGCAGGGCTTTGTGGGCATGCCCGTTCCCGACAGGGGCTGGATCCTGGGCCAAGTGTGAGACTGTGACCTGAGCCTTGTTTCCAGCACTTTCCTCAGAAGGTCCTGCCTATCCAGGGTGGCTGAGGAGGAGTGGCGTCACCTCCCCATGTCCACCCAGCCCTTCTGGGGACAGCCCTCCCTGTGTGGGAAGAGCCCTGGCGAGAAGGAGGCTCCGGGACCACTGTGCACTCAGCACTCCCCTGTGTGAGCTTCACCCCAACTCCAGCCCACGCTGTGTGGACACATCAAGGGAAGCCCCAGAGCCACCTCAGCAGTTGTAGGAGGAGTGTTCCACACTGGTGACAAATACTCCTGCAAACGAGCAGGAGCATAGACCCGCCTACACGTGACAGGGTGCTGTGCCCTACCCAGCAGTGCACGTGAGAGCATTCCGTTCAGGTTCAAGTGCAAGGCTGATCCTACCACCAGGTCTTGCTAACATCCTATTGGAGATCCCAGACAAGGCAGCAAAACAAGGGGAAAGAAATGGATTCAAAGGATTGTTAAAGAAGAAACAAGTGGCCATTATTCACGGGTGGGACCGTTGTGGAGAAGATCCAAGGGAGCCTCAGACAGCTTTAGAGCTGATGGGTAGCCAGGTTTGGTGGGGAAGGAGTGAGCAAAAGTCAACTCTATTCCTGCAGACCAGCAACAGAGAGCCAGGAGATGCAAACTTTAAATCATACAATTTAGAATACCAAAAAGAAAAAAAAAAAACAAGTAAGATACCTAGGAATGAATCTAACCAAATATTTACTATGTTCAAGGGTAGGAAAATGCAATACGGTAAAGATGTCAGTTTTTCTCAAATTAATTTATAGTTTCATGGCAATTCCAATAAAATCCCAGAAGTGTTTATGTAAAACTTCACAAACTGATTCTAAAATTTATATGGAGACAAAACGTTCAGGAGTAGCTACAATACTTCTTACAAAGAAGAAGAAGTGGGGATGGAGTCCTGCCCTATTAGACTTGATTTGTTATAAAACCACTTTATTAATACTGAGTGTTATCAGTGCAGGGATAAATAAATAACTATGGAGAAAAGGAAGCTGAGAATGGAATTATCAAATATCTGGACACCTGGCATAAGGCATGCAGATTGACGGTGACAAGCTGGCTTGTTCAGTCACCAGAATGGGAGCAAGTAGTTGCCCAGGAATCATGGGCATCCTCACATCCTCCTCAAAAACCCACCCCTGTCAGATTAAAACCCAAAATATGGAAAGCAAAGTGATGTTCACTTCATAAAGAAATGAGAATATTTTCACGAGCCAGAGTGGGAAAGAGTTTCTCAAACAATACACACATAACATAAAAGGAAAAGATGGGTAGGTTTGACAACATTAATGTTATAAGCCACTGGGCGTGAAAACATAACACAGACACAGTGAAAAGATAGGACAGAAGCCTTGAGGAGACATTTGCAACGCATCTATTAGCATTCTGCAGAGAAAACGAGCCTTAGGAGACATGCATGAGAAGATCTGTTGCAGAAATTGGCTCGTGATTATGGGGGCCAAGAAGTCCCATGGTCTGCCATCTGCAAGCTGGAGGAGGCCCAGGAGAGCTGGTGGTGTGATTCTGAAGGCCTGAGACCCAGGCCAGCTCACATCCGGGGGTAGAGGGTGGATGTGCTGGCTGGGAGACAGAGAGAGAGAGAGAGAGAGAGAAAGAGAGAGAGAGAGAGAGAGAGAGAGAGAGAGAGAGAGAGAGAGAGAGACCATCTTTCCTCCACATTGCTGTTTTATCTTGGCCCTCAAGGGATTGATGATGCCTTCCCCCATTTACTCAATCTACAGATCGTAATGCTAGTCTCTTTTGGAAACACCTCACAGACACACCCAGAACTAATGTTTTACCAGCTATCTGGGCATCCCTTAGACCACTCAAGTTGACACATAACACAAACCATCATGATGTGTATTCCAAACAGCAGTAACAACGTGTGTGTGTGTGTGTGTGTGTGTGTGTGTGCGCGTGTGTGCTGTGTAACACATAGAATATACAACACACATGCGTATACAACATACAGTAGTATACAGTTGTATATTATCTCTAGGTATATGATCTGCAAACATCATGTGTAACCACATACATGCACATGGCCACACACACATACAATCCAACAGGCACTGTAAATAGGGAAGAAAAATAGAGGCAAATTAGGGAAGAGGCAAACGAAATGGCCCACAGTGTCTGCAAAGGAGCTCAGCCTCCCCAGCCGTCAGGACAACTCACGTCTGGGTCCTCCCTGGCGCCTGGAGAATGGGAGGAAACGCAACCCCAGGAGCCCCGCACACTGCTGCTGCGGTGCGAGTTGGCGCGGCCACCGCAGAGAGCAATGCGGCATTTTCTAGAGACTCAGTGGCGACTGCCCAGCGCCCACAGGGCCGCGCCATGCTGCGTGACGAGTCCTGCTCAGCTGCTCCAGGAGGCTCACGTGATGACACTGAAGCGTCCTTGGTGGCAGTCAGTACAGCAGAAGGCAGGATGGACATGGCCCGTCCCTTCCCCTGGATCTGGGGGCTCCTTCCCACCCACAGGCACCTGTCCAGGGCAGTTCAACCTCCCTGCACCTTTACGTGTCTCCCCCTCCCTTGCTGTCCCTTTCTGACCCCGACAGGCCACGTGACTGGCTTGGCCGGTGGCCCACAGCACGCGGGCAGAGGTGTGCGAGGTGCGTGTGCATCGGGGCTCAGCCCTGCTGGCCAGGGGACCCTGCCCTCCCCAACGGCGGGGCAGGGGGGCGAGGCCACCCCAGACCACCCGGCCGCTCACGCGCCGGCTGAGCGCCAGGGCCGAGGGGGCTCCGCGGTCACCGCCCCGCGAGCCTGTGCAGAGCTGCTGGTGGCGCAGGGACTCACAAGGTGCACAAAAGGGCTGCTGTGTAGACCCACTAAGGGACGGGGCTGCCTGTGAACGGTGGCGATGGCAAGGACAAGCTGGGGACCTCACCGTGCCCGTCCATGGGAGATCGGGAGGGCGTGGGGTCCGCACAGCGAGACTCCCCCCAGCAGGGACAGCGAGTTGCCAAGGCCAGACTCGCAAACGCCGCGCAAACTCACACGCAGACGACACCGGATCACATGCAACCCGGTGCCACCGACACGCAGTGTGGGTTTGAAGAGCTGATTCCACCCGGCCAGTCTCCAGCCACCGGCGTGAGGCCACTGAGTCAGGGTTGGGAGGACGTGCTCCTGGGCAGCTGTCCCCAGCCTGGGCCGCTGGGCGCCAGCCCCCACGGCGTCTGCTTCAGCCCCCTCCTCCCTGTCCTCCTGCCTCAATGGGCCTCTCTCCACCGAGCGTTGACCATGTGGGGTGTTGTCGTCTGCCCGTCCCACCCTGTCCCCACGGCGGCATCCTCAGAGTGGGACTGAGTCATCTCTGTGTCCCCAGTGCCCAGCGCAGGGGCCTGGCGAGAGACAGCGTCTGGCCTGTGGGGGCTCCCCAGGGTGAGAAGGTGCTGAGAACGAGGGGGCTCCTTCCAGGGAGGGCGCCTGTGCCAGGACGGGGAGGGGCGGCAGGAGGGCCCCTCTCCCTGACCCAGCTGGGCAGGTGTTAGCTGTGTTCTCCTGGTGGCAGGAGCGGGGGTCAGTTTAGGGCCCCAGGGTCGCTCCTCCTGCTGGCTCTGGGACCCAGGGACAGGGGGGTTTCCCGCGGAGCCCAGGTCTGGCCACCCGCACACAGGGGAGCTCTGTCCTCAAGAAGGGCTGGGTGTCTGGCGGGGGCTTAAGTATGAAGTGGCAGCGGCACACTGGGGCTCTGCCTGCTCCCCAGCAGGGGTGTCTGGGACCCCGGCCTGGCAGCGTGCTCCGTTCGGCGGTTATCTGGGTGCCGGGGCCCCAGGCCCGGGGCCTTTTCTTCACAGGCCTGCTCAGCTGCTCCCCGGGTGCACAGAGGCAGGGGTGAGGCCCGAAGGGATCGGGGCTGGCTTGGCTCCACCTTACTGTGGTGGTTTAGACACTGCTGTGGCTCCCGGCTCTGCAGGGTGATGTCCCAGCTCCTGCATCTGGCCTAGAGGCCCTGGAAGCCCCTGCCCAGTCTCCAGCTCACCATTCACTCACCATCCACCACCTGGGAGCCTTCTTTCTGGCCACCCAAACTCTTTCACCTTTGTGTTGAAATCTTGCCTTGATGGCTTTGAACTCCTGTCTGTCCTTTAAGATGCTGCTTAAATATCCCCTCCTCCAGGAAGACTTCCCTGATACCCCAGTGTTGTTAGGTGCTTCTGTGGTGCCCCCACAGCCCCGTCTTGCCCTGCTCCATCACTGGTCTCCCTCAGCAGTGTGACCTCTTTGAGAATGAGTCAAAAGCAGGGTCTTCACTGTGATTCTGAGGCCCATGGGGCTGGACAGAGATGGAGGTGGGGACGTTGGCTGAGGAAGGCGTGAGTGGCAGTCTTGGGTGAGGGGCTCTCCCTCAGCGTGGTCTGGTCACTGTCCCTCAGCGCCTGCTTGCCTGGGCTTCCAGGGGAGCCCGTGGGAGGTTGGGGCCAGTGGTCTCCAACGGTGCCCGGACTCCTGCCCCTCTCCTGGGATCCCGGGCCCAACGCAGATTTTCTTGGTAAAAGAGCGACTCACACATTAGAGAAAGGTGCTCCATGCTGGTCAGCATCTCACAGAGCTGGTCCCTCGGTCACCTGGAGACCAAGGGAGGGTCATCAAACCTCTGGCACTGCCCAAAGGCTGCACATGAGTGTCCTGCGGCTGTTGCAACCACACACTGGGGGACTTAAAAGAAATTTACTCCCTCACAGTCCTGGAGACCAGACGTTCACAATTAGTATCTCTGGGCCAAAGTCAGGAGTCAGCAGGGCTGCACTCCCTCCAGGGTCCTAGGGGAGACCCGCTCCTCTCCTCTGCAGCTGTGGTGGCTGCCACATTCTGTGGCTCGTGGCCACATGGCCCCAGGGTTCAAAGCCAGCACCTTCAAACCTGACTCTGTTCCATCTTCTCATCAGCGTGGCCCCTGCGTGCCACTCTCCCTCTGCCTTCCTCCTGTAAGACACTTGTGATGGCATTTAGGGCCCGCCCAGATGACCCAGGGCAGTCTGCCATCTCAGGACCCTTGACTAGTCACACGTGCAAATCCCTCTGTCTGCAGCGTAGGGGACAGGCCCAGGACCCAGGCTTAGGGCGTGGACGTCTCTGGGGGCCCTGTCCTGCTGACCACCTGTCAAGGGCAGTTCAACCCCTGTAACTTTACACTTCTCCCCCCACCTCTGTCCTTGTCTCGATCTTGGAGGAGGAGGCGAGGACGTTTAAATCGCTGCCCCTCCCCAGACAGTCCTGGGGTTTGGGATGAGACAAGGAGGCCCGTGGCTTTTCTGCTCAGCCATGCGCTGAGCCACTCACCCATCCCTTCCCTCCCCTGCGTTCCCTCTCTGGAGTGTGCTCCCTCCCAGCCCCCGCCGGGCTCAGCACCTGGAGGAGGAGTAGCCCCCCAGCCCCTGGCCTCAAGGAGACAGACAGACAGACAAGGGTGCCGTACCCTGATGGCCAGGGACCCAGGGCCTGGGGACAGGGTGGGTACAAAGGGAGTGCCCTCCTGGGGGGCTGCCCTACACCAAGGACGGGGCGCTGGGTGGCACTCCCCAGGTGGAGCTGCCGGGGCCAGTGTACCTGGAGCAAGTGGCCACGATTCTCCAAGCAAAAGGCTGCCTGACGGTTCACTGTTATAAACAGCTCTGCAATGGACATTTTGGTACATGAATTCTGTCTTCCTGATCACATTCCCAAGGTCAGATCATCTGGACTCATGAATTTCTAGGAGACATCGGCCCAGGGCCTCCCTGAGCAGAATCACAAGCTCCTGAGCAGGCAGGGCCCAGGGAGGACGCTCCGTCCCACTCTAGCTTGACAGAGTCACTGCTCGCTGTGTGACTGGAGGCAAGTCGCTTTCCTCTCTGACCCTCAGGATTCTCATCTATAAAATGATGCTACAAGCATGGGGGGAGCATGTTCCAGAGTGCACAGGATGGGTGGGCTCCCAATGGCATCCCAGAGAGACCACCGTGCACGACACCAGCACAGTTCGCAGAATCCCAGCTAATTAAGCCCCACTGGGTGCTGGGTCTGGGTAGGCTCCAAGTGGCAGCAATAAACGATTCATCACGTAATGCGGAGTGGACAGGGACACTGTCACCACTAGCTGATAGACACAGGGAACGGGGCAGGGGGAGGGGGAAATCCTCCCTGGGGGACTGAGCATGGCTTCACAGAGGAAGCCGTGACTCAGTGGGGTCTTAAAATGTGTGCAGCGCCTCAATGTTTCCCATCTCCCCGATTGCACTGAACCCCTGAGTGCCGCCCGTGCACACCCGGGCCTAGGGCACTGGGGGGCATGTGTTCCATCGGGAGCCAGGAATGAATGAGCAAACCGGTGAAGGCGGGAGGGCAGGGGGAGGGAATCCCAGGCAGGGCCAGCTCACGTGTGATGCTGCTGGGACAGCACATTGTAGGGTGTGACTGGAGCCTGGGCTGCTTGGAGGGGTCGATCAAGTAGGGCGCCAGATGGGAGCGTCTCAGTATGAGCAGCTGCTGCCAGACCCCAGGCATCAAGCAAGGGAGGACAGGGGACCCGCCGACACGAGCCCTCTGGCTTTCCCTGGCTTCCTGTCCCAGACACTGCCCCATGGCCTCTGTTTGTGTCACTCCCAGGAGACTCATCAAGCACCAGGAGCCAGTTGCACAGAGTCAGCTTTTAGACCTTTGAAGCGTTTAATGCCGTTTGAAGGTCATAGTCCCTGGCGGCAGAGCTGCATCAAGGGTAGAAGAACAAGCCGGTAGAAGAACAAACCAGCTTCTAGAAAGAAGTTGGCTCTCTACGTCAAGAGTCTCGAAAGAGTTTATATTCACTGACCTGCGACTACTCTTGTCCTCGTCCTATTCTTATCTACGTCCCGAGGAAGGAACCGCAGATGCCGCAAACGCTCATGCCAAGGATGCTCACCCCAGGGTGGAGACCGTCGGCACGGCATTCAGTGCTGCGGGACTCATGGACTATATGTGACGCCCTCAGCGTCACAAACCCACTAGATTCTAGGTAGCTATGTAAGTGTGTTTTTAAAAATATTTAATATAAGTCAAACACATAGACTACACAACTATAACGTGAGCACCGTTGACAAAAATAAGCACAGCTCTGGCCACCCCGGCCCTAGCACTGCAGTGATCCCACCTCCTCCCTCTGCCCCCAGCCCCAGGAATGGAAAGAGCTCCTGGCCCTGTGCCCCTACATCCTCGAGTGACTTTTCTGTCCTTCCATCACTACGTGGCCAATCCCCTGAATTAATCACCTCTGTTTTAAACACCTAGAGTAGCTTCTGTTTTGAAAGCATGTTTTTTTTTTTTTTTTACTTTTTATTTTGAAATACTTATTGATTTGTAAGAAGTTGCAAAGATAGCACAGTGAGGTCCCGTGTACCCTTCACTCAGTTCCCCCAGTGGCTGTATCTCACGCAACTGTGGTACAATATTAAGGCCAGGACACTGCCGTGGGTGCAACGCGTGTCTATAGTTCTGCCTCGTGTCATCACACGCCTGGATCCCTGTACCCCCCACCACGAAGACTTCCCTGTGCTGCCCCTTTGCAGTCACACCCAGCCCCTCCCCAACCCTGGGGACCACAAGTCTGGGCTTTGTCTCTGTCGGTTTGCCATTTTGAGGTTATACACATGCAGTCACACAGTGTGTGGTGCCTGGGGACTGGCTTTTCCTCTCAGCGCGATGGCCCTGCAATCCACCCAGGTCCTGGCGTAGGTAGTTTGCTCCTCAGCCCTGCTGCGCCGTCGCCGCAGGGCGGGTGGCGTGGTCTGGGCACACCTTGATCCGACTAACTGCTCACCTGGTGCGCTTGGTCGCTGCCAGTCTTTGGCTTTTACACATAAAGCTGCTATGGACAATTATGCACAGGGATGTGCGGACATAAGTCTTCCTTTCTCTGGGAAGATTGCCCAGGAGTCAATAGCTGGGTGGCATGTGTAGATTCAGTTTTTCTAAGAAACCACCAAACCATTTTCCGTAGTGGCTGTACAATTTTACATTTCCTGAGAGGATTTTGAGCAATGCACAAATCTGGAAGAAAACCACAAAAACGATCATTATTTTTGGTTGGCATAATGAAATACAAGTTTTATTCCTTGTGTGTATATGTCTGTATCTTCCAAATATTATGAAATAAACGTATTTTGCAATCAGAAAGATATTAAATTCTGTAAAAATTATTTGATGGAATGAGAAAGCTCTCATGAAATCATGTTTTTAAACATGAAGATACTGCCAGGCTGTTGGTATGATCTTAGCTATAACACACACTCGCACACACTCCCGCACATACGCACTCACACACACAAACACCCGCACTTTCATACATACACCCGAGACTGAAGACCAGAGGAGAGTAACCTGGCGTGAGTGACAAGGACTCACCGTGGCCACTGAGCCGAGGGCCCGGGTGTCAGCGTTAGTTTCCCGTGGCTGCCGTAACACACACTCACAGACTGGGTGGGTTAACAACAACGCAAATGTATCTCTCGCGGTTCATCCAGAGGCCAGTTCAGAATCAGGGCGCGGGCAGGGCTGTGCTCCCTCCAAAGGCTCTTGGCGGGCAGCTCCTTCCTGCCCCTTCCAGTCCCCGTGGCTCCAGGATTCCCCTGACTCGTGGCCGCGTTACCCCAGCCTCTGCCTCCATCTTCTCAGCCATCTCCTCCTTCCCCTGCTTCTCCTCTCCGTGTCTCTCACAGGGACACACCTGTCATTAGATTTAGGGTCCCTGTGGATAACCCAGAATGATTTCAACTTCCGTACATCTGCAAAGACCCTTTTTCCAAATAAGGGCACATCCCGTGGCTGGGGGCTTGGATGTGGACATATGTCTCTGGGGCCACCATTCAACTTACTACAGGGGGTGACTTTTAAAAAGATTTCTGCATACCCTTTGCTACTTTCTAAATTATCCATAATGAGAAAGGATAGTTTTTATTATGAGAAGCAATCGGTAATAATGCTACTAATAATAAACAAGTTACAAAAAGGTACTAGTAATTTTTCCCAACTTCAGAGAGGACAAGAAACAGAAAGGGGGAGACAGTTGACAATGACAGGGGGACGCCTGGATTCCTGGACCCACCACCACAAAGACTTCCCTGTGCTGCCGGATGAGGGAGGGAGCCAGGTCCCCCCCAGGTGTCAGGACACCCCTCCCTATTCCCTCTCCACTACATTCCTCTCCCCACCAACCCGCCCATCGCACAGGGCTGGACACTGCCCAGAGAGCAGCCGTGTCAGCGAGCTGGGTGACATCATGGCTCAGGCATTTCCCAACTGTGCAGGGACAGGGCTGGGGGCAGGTGGCCAGGACTACAGGGACAGGGGTGGGTGATGCAGGACCTAGGGGAGCTGCAGATGGGAGGCTTAGACCGTTTACTGAGCACTGACCGGGCAGCACTGTGTGGGCCCAGGTGAGGTGGTGCCGTATCTCCCTTTACAGCTGAAGGGACAGCAGCTCAGACAGTTGGACCTTCTGGTCCAGGCTCATGGCTGATGAGTGGCAGGGCTGTGACTTGGGCTTGTGTCCAGGCACTGTATGCAGCAGACGTTGGCTGAGCTACGCTGGAAAATGTGTCCCTTCATCTGTCCTGGAAATATGCAGTGGTGCTCAATAAATGTCCCTGGATCCCGTCTCCCCAAGGGCAGAGGTCATGTTTCATGTGTTCCTGTGTTCCAGTGTCCAGCCCCAACGGAGGGACCCCTGGGGTGATGACCGAAGGCTCCAGGGGATGGTCCCAGGGCAGAGCGGGGCGACCTGAGCCCTGTCCCACAGTGTCACCTGCTCTCTCTGTGATGGGCCAAGTTTCACGCCCTCTCTGGGCCCCCGCTTCGCCATCTGCACAGTAGAGGTGGATGCTCTCTGAGGCCCTTCCATGCTCTGCTCCTCTGAGCTGGGGTGATAAACGGAAAAGCAAGTTTTCTTGCCCCTGGCTCATCGGCAGCCCGGCCTTCCTGGAACTGTAAATTAGCTCCCAGCTCTCAGCATCCCAGGCCACGCCCCCCCCCCGGGCGCAGCTAAAGGCAACACACCTCCCCGTCCCCTTTCCCTCTAGAACAAACCAGGCCAGCAAGTCTGGGACAAACTCTCACCCAGGCCCTGGAAATGGGCCTCGGGGACCAGGACTGTCTGCCCAGTTGAGACAGTGATGGACGTGGAGATGCTACTACACTCCCAGACAGAGCAGCACACACACACACACACACACACACACACACACACACACACACAGGCATGGAAACACATACACACACACACACACACACGCACGCAGGCATGCACACACCACACAGGCATGCACACACACATACTCACACACACATACACATGTGCAGGCATGCACACACCCAAAGCAATACACATGTACCACATGGACACACACACAACACAGAGATGTGTGCAATACACACACATGTACCCACACAATGAACACACACATGCATGCATACCCACACCATGTGTGCATGTGCACATACACCACACAGGCATGCACATACATACCCACCCACATGATATGCCTACACATGTGGAACACACACACCACACATGCACACACTGCACATGCAGGCACCCGTATGCTTGCACATGCACACATAATACACATGCTTGCAAACACTGAGACAAAGCAATATACACTTCCATATGATAGTTTTATTGAGGACATATAAGGAAATGTTCTTATTCTTGGGATTTCATGCCCAAGTAGTCAAAGTTGAATTGTAATGTTGTCTATAACTTACCCTAAAATGGGTCAGAAGATAAAAATTTGAGAGAGGAGAAAAAATAAACGTGACTGAATTGGAGAAGTTGGTGAATTCAATATACTACTCATGCAGCTTTTCTGAAGATTTAAACTTTTTCAAAAGTAAAAGAAACTGGAAAAAGCTTACATTGTGAAAACAGGAGTAGGCTGGGGATGTGTCAGGCAAACTGGGAACTAAGATCACCTTCTTTACACAGCATATGCTATGTGTCAACTGCTGTCCTAGGTTCTGGATACAAAAGCTAAGGCACCTTCTTCTTTTAAAGGAGCTCATCACATAGAGGAAAAAACGGGTTAACAGATGTGAAATTTGTTGTAGAGAAAGTGTTTTTGTATCCCTGTGGATTTTGGTCATTCTGAACAAATTTTTGCTGAAATTTGAGATCTGTACTAACAGACCAAACTATGGAAAGAAATTTAGAATTGTATAAGTAGGAAATGAGAGTTCCAGAGAGATTTACCTAACTGCAGAGGTTTGTGTTTATATTATATTTCAAAAGGGGATCAGATCTGGGACTTTAGAGACATCTCTGTGTTGTAAAGCTAGAAACAGTGGACCTGTCTGGCTGGTGGAGAGATTATTTACATAGTACAGTTTAGAGTTAGAATCCAGGATCCCTCCTCCTGTTATATTTTTCAGATTCTCTCACTAGGAGAGTTTATCCATATAAGCAGCTGAAATTTATTTTTAACCATTCTTGCCTATGATAATGGCTGTACACATAGGATATTTGATCTGGCTTTCATTGCATTGCCCCAGGGATAAGAATTGCACCAGCACTATTGGTTGCAAACAAATAGAAATCTGTCTCTGATTATAAAAACCTAGTACATGCATTCAGGACAAAGTTGATGATGATGAATGTTAAAAACCCAACAGAAATATATTAGCGGTTCTGTGTTCTAGTAACACAGAGAAGGGAGCTGCTACTGTCCTTCAGGATTTGGTCTGGATCTTGAAGACTTACTAGCATTACAGACAAGAAAGAAAAAGCGTTCTCATAACAGTTCCCAATAAATGTGCATTTGAATTGGAACAGGTGACATATTTCACATTTTAAATTTATGACGTAATACCTGTTCTTGTCTCTCTTCATCTTGAAGGATTGTGTGAAAAGACCAACATAACAGTAGATATTGCTTAGCAGAAATTTAGGCAGACAGCAGGAACAGTAGAGAGCATTCATGGGCTTCAGAGCCAGTCACATGTGAGTTTGAGCTCAACTGTAGGAGCTTGGACCTGTTTGAGCTCAACTGTAGGAGCTTGGACTCTGAATATCAGTTATAATAGCTTAAAAATGAAATATTAATGTTTAAATCAAAGAGATGTCAGAAGTAAATGAAATAACCTATGTGAAGTGCTTAATGTAGCATGTAGAAATAATCAGTGCTAAATTTTGAGTATTTGTTCTCTTTCCTTCCTTTTAATCCTTCCTTTTACCACTATGTAAAAGGCCATCACGTTACAGGAAAAAGATGTCGACTAATTCTAGGATGTTATTTCTACTATTTACCTGTCTCTGCAAATATTTCATTCTTGAAATTGAGCTTTTTATACATTGATCTTATGGGGGGAATTGAGTACACATCGTGAGCCTGTAAAGAGTGATTCTGCTTGAGTGAGTGGAATTAGGCTTTTGAGAATTCTTAAAAGAATCACAGAAATTGGAAACATTTATCAGTTATCTACGTTCAGGATTGTAAATGATCTGAGTTTATTAGCCACATTCTAAACTGTTTTTAGGTCAAAACAATTAAATTAAAAGAGAAAATGCCATTTTATTTTTCTTCATTCATTTACAGATTTATACACTGTATGGAAATATATAGGTATTCCAGTGGAACCTTTTCTCTGAAATTTCTACAGATACACAATGTGAAAAACAAAAGATATGTAGATATTTCCAACCACTTCAGAAGTTTTTTTCTTTTCTTTTCTTTTCTTTTTCTTTCTTTTTCTTTCTTTTTTTTTTTTGCTACAAAGATGATTGTAACTTTCTTATCAGTAGTAAAGTATCATTTCAAACTGAGACCACCACAGAGGAGCTGCGAAACCCAGACTTCAGGCATTCCTTATTTTCAAAACTAAGAACCTCTTAGCTTTCAGAATGATTTTAGTTGAATAATATTTGGTTGGTTAGGAGCTGAAAATCATTCATAAGCTGCTGATTACATGGGATAATGTTTGTTTTTTCTCCCATCATTGTTTATGGCATAACACCCATGCATAGAAAATTCCTCTGGACAGAAAAAAGAGTCATGTGTGCACATTAAGGAAAGAACAGAAGGAAGACCACTAAGGGCAGTGATATAATTATTTTAAATAATTTTTTATGTAAGACCAGGTGAAACAAAAATATATACTATCACAAATGCATTGACTATGTTTTCCATGCTATTATTTCAAAGTTTTCTGATGTAGTAAAACAGTCTGCTTTTCCATAAATATATTGCATTAGCTGGATTAGCCAGAACCTTCTATTTCTATTTGAGATTATAATCCAACCAAATGGAGCTTTATATGTGATGTTTGAATTGCTATGAATACCCAAACTATTTGAAGGAGTGTTCAGTTCACTTTCTAGAGCAGGAGAACAACAGGTTAATTTAATGTTATGAATAGTAGTCAATCATTATCAGCCTGATTACCTCAAGTTTTTATCCTTTTGCTCTGTCTTTCCTCATCATCTCCCTGTGAGAGACCTCTCATTTAATTGCAACTTAAAGAAATTAAATGGCAGGTGGGGGACTAAAACATTTTAAATTGGTCTTACCATCAACCCTGGATCTTTTTACTGTGATAGAGCCAAGAAATCTGTTTCTCCTTCTGTTATGTCACTAAAAATTTCAGGATGGTAGAAATATTCTGACCTATAAATGATTTGACAGAAAGATCCTTAAATATCTAGATCCAAAGGTTTTCCATTCTGAAGTTGGGATGAGAACATAATCCATCTGCTGGATCCCTCCCTTAAAATATGTATGTCTGAATATACTCTTCCTGTAATTTCTCCTAAATTTATCTTCCTTGATAGTTACTTTAAAAGATTTCCTATTGAAAGATTTTTTTTTTCTGTTGCAGTATATCAAAAAGGTTTTTTTTTTTTTTTTTTTTTTTTGCTGGCTAGCGAAAGAGACAAAGAAGTAAACACTGTGCATTAAGTGCCATGAAAGAGGCAAAAGAGCACATGGAATGGACATCTAATTCAGTTGAGGGAGTCAGGGAGGACTTTTGGGAGGAGGTGATGTCTCCGTTTGTATCTGAAGGATGGGGCAAGTTAATTTACGAAGAAGTGGAAAGAGTGTTTCAAAAAAGGGAATAGGATGTGCTAGTTGAGCTAGTTAATCAATAACATGGTTTCCTTCCCAGCAATCCCACTGCTAGGTACATATCCAATGGAAAGAAAATCAGTATATTGAAAAGATATCTGCATTCCCATGTTTATCACCACACTATTCACAATAGTCAGGATTTGGAATCAATCTAAGTGTCCATCAACAGATGAATAGATAAAGAAATTGTGGTACATATACACAATGGAATATTATATGCCCTTAAAAAAGAATGAAAGCCTGCCATTTGTAACAATGTGGATGGAACTGGAGAACATTATGTTAAGTGAAATAAGCCAAGCACAGAAAGATAAATCTCACATATTCTCATTCATTTGTAGGAGCTAAATATTAAAACAATTGATTTTATGGAGACAGAGAGTAGAATGATGGTTACCAGAGGGTGAGAAGAGTAGTAGGGAGGAGGGTACAAAGTAGGAATGGTTAATGTGTGCAAAAATATAGTTAGATAGATAGAATGGACAATATTTGGCAGCACAACAAAGTGACTATGAATGATAAATTAGGATATACTTTAAAATAACTTTTTAAAAGAGTGAAATTGGAATGTTCCTAACACAAAGAAATGATAAATTCCTTAGGTGATAAAGATCCCAATTCCGCTGTTTGATTAATGCATATGATATGCCTGTATCAAAACATCACATGTATCCTATAAATATATAAGGATTATATACCCATAGTAATTAATAATAAAAAATTTTTTAAAGAATGTAGTTTTCTTCTTAGAGTTTTTACAGTGATTATCTTAGTAAGTTATTTCATATTTTTATTACTAATTTATTACTCATATCTGAGCAAATGATAAGGTTTAATCAATCATTTTATATTGTTAGAAGTTTTTCACAATTTAAGGTTCAAGTGGTACAAACAATGAATCATCTTTGTTATAACAGAATTCAAATTTTTAAAAAAGTGTTCTGATATAAACTAATATAGCTGGCACTATATGTCAGAATATACACAAAGCACATATGATAAATGGATTCCATCAGATTACTTTTCTTCCTGGAAAACTATTTATCTTGATTTTATAAACTAAAAACACTAGGTAAGGCTTTTGAATAGCTGGACAGGATTTTTCTTCACTTAGTCTTGCATGTGTGCACATTTAATCAGCTCATTCTATAGCAGTTTACATGAATTTGCATAGGCAACTGGTGTATCATTGCTTGTCAGACTTATACATCCATAATTATAATGATTGTTCTGCCTTTTACAAACCATATTTAAAAAGGCTGTATAATGAATTAAATACAGCTTATTGTGAAATTTATTAGCTGTAGTCCTGATCTATTTAACTGAAAGAAAAAAACAGTTTGAGGAAAGGAATTAACTAACACACATGGACAGAGCCATTAGTTATGGAATGGGCCTACTCTTTAAAATGTTTTGTCAAAGCAAATGTTTCAAGTCAGTGAGTTCTGCTCCTTCAGGGGAATTTCCCTGAAGAAATGTAGCATTTTGCCTCCACCAGTGGTACCATATTTACAGGCTTATTCTGCTTCCTCTTAAACTAGTTTATATAAACAAACAGCTAAATGTATTCAAATAGTAGATGAGCTAGAACATTTAAGGACAAGCAACACTATATTCTCTGGGTTTCTTTCCCAAGATGAAGTTTATCTAACCATAGATTTTGCCTGGTGAGTTTCTCCTATGCATAACTTGGAAATTCTGCCTTTGTCAATTTCACCTCCCCTTGCTTTTCGCATCCATTTCTATGTCCTAAATATTCATATCTGTTAGCAGACCCTGGACTCCTAGACACCCTCTTGAAATCTTATATGCTCTTCTGTGGTGGCCCAAAACCCTGAGTATCTCCCCGCAGGTTCTTACCATAATATTGGCATGACTGTACAAAAAGCAAAGGACTAATTTATATGATGTTCCAAGAGTTAATATATACAGGTATGGGGCACATAACAACATTTCAGTCAATGATGGATGGTGGTCCCTTAGATTATAATGGAGTTGAAAAAGTTCTATCACATAGTGATGTGGTAGTTATAACATCTTACCAGAATGCATTGCCTTTTCTATGTTTAGAAACATTTAGATACACAAATACCATTGTGTTAGTTCACAGAAAATTTAAAATCTTATTAAAAGAGATTCAATGTAATTTATAATTAAATAAATGCAAATCAGAACATCAGTATACTTTTTTTACCTACCAGATTAGCAAACATTCAAAAAGTTTAGTAATATCTAATCTTGAGGAAGTTAAAAACAATAATTTTCATAAACTGTTGGTGAACCTATAAACTGATACAACATTGTTTTTGGCAATTAGCAGTATTATTCAAATTTTTAAAATGTTCAGTCTTTTACTCAATCCTACTTTTAGGATATAATCCTCAATATAAATTCACATAGTTTAATTTCTAACAAAACAAACAAAAAAAGAACAAAAAAACCCAGAAACAATTTAAACTGTAGAACATGCATTTAATTCAATACTCTGAAGCAATTAGAAAGATATGTATATATTTTTTCTTTTATTGATATATAATAATTTCCATATTTATGAGTACATGTGAGGTTACATGCATAGAATGTGTTCTAATAAAATCTGGGTATTTGAGGTACCCATCACCTTGAGTGTTTATGATTTTTATGTGTTGATATCATTTTGAGTTCTCTCTTCTAGTTACTTTAAAATATTGTTGCTAAGAATAGTCATCCTAAGTCTGCTATCAAATATTAGAACTTATTTCTTCTATCTAACTGTATGTTTGTACCCATAACCAACATCTATTCATCCCTCCCTCCCCTTCATCCACCCTTCCTAGTCTCTGGTATCTATCATTCTATTCTATATGCCCATGAAATCAAGTTGTCTAGTTCACACATGAGTGAGAACATGCATATTTGTCTTTCTGTGCCTGGCTTATTTCACTTAACATAGTGATCTCTAGTTCCATTCATGTTGCTGCAAATGATAGGATTTCATTCTTTTTATGGCTGAATAGTATTCCACAAACATCGTATTTTCTTTATCCATTTGTCTGGTGACGGATACTTAGGTTGATTCCTTATTTTTGCTATTGTGAATAGTGCTTGTAATAAATATGCAAGTGCCGATATCCTTTTGATGTACTGATTTCTTTTCTTTTGGATAAATACACAATAGTGAAATTGCTAGATCATATGTAGTTCCATTTTTAGTTTTTTGAGAAATCTCCATACTGTTTTCCATAGCAGTTGTACTAATTTACATTCTCAGCAACAGTGTAAAAGAGTTCCCTTTTCTTTTCATCTTTGCCAGCATCTGTTATTTTTTGTCTTTTTAATAATAGCCATCTAATTGGGCTGAGATGATATTTCATTATAGTTTTGATTTGCATTTCCCCGATGATTAGTGATACTGAGTATTTTTTCTTATATCTATCAGCCATTTGTATGTCTTTTGAGACATGTCTGTTCATGTCCTTTGCACTCTTTCCAAAACACGCCTTATCACTGCAATCACCTGGGACTCTTACTAAGCACACAGATTCTGATCCCAACGCAAACTTATTGAATCAGACTTTCTAAAAGAGGGTAATTAATATGTTTAAAATGTGCCCCAGGTGAATTATATGATTAAGTCAGTTTGAAAATGCTGGTAAAAATGGTTTTATTCCATAGCAGTGGTTTTCAACATGTGATTTCTGGTCCAGGAGCACAGCATCTTCAGAAAACTTGTTAAAAATGCGAAGTTTCAAGGTCCTTATCAGACCTAATGCAACAGAAATTCTGGAGTGGGGCCCAGCAATCTGTGGAAATATAAGGCTTCCAGGTGATTCTGAGAAAGACTAATATGTGTAAACCACTGTTCTACAGCTTTCAGCATGATGCCGAGTAACACCTGAGTGTGAGTGTTCCTACAACAACTCTAAAGTAAAAAGTGTAAATAACCAGGAGATGTTAGACTCTAAGACAGATAAACAGATTTTTAAAATGGATTTTGACATTGTCTCTGTAAATAATATATGACCCTACAACTTTTGGATTTTCTCCTACTGGGAAGAGGATGCTATTGTCAACTGAATGGTTACTACCTGCTCAGCACTGATTAAGCACATTTAGTATATTGCAATAATCATCAAACCCCATTTATAGGTGAGCACTTCGTGGAGGAGTTGGAATTTTGTGGGACCTTCGAAGGTAACTAGTGTTTCAACAGGTAAAAGTTGGGAAAAGAAAATTAATTCAGGGCAGAGGAAAGAGCATTAGCAAAAACAAAACCAAAGAAAACCAAGTTGTATTTGGACAATAGTGAGTGGTGTAGGGCAGTGGGTCTCAAACTTTATCTGGAGAAGTAACACTTAGGACTTTTTTAAACACTGGGCTTCAGCCCCAGAGTTTCTGATTTAGTACATCTGCGGGGAAGCCCAAGAATTTGAACTTCCAGTACTTTCCCAGGTAGTGCCGAGGTTGCTGGTCTAGCTACACTTTGAGAATCTGGTATAGTGTGTTTAACGGAGGTTGATGGTAAACAAATATCCACAAATATTAGTATATAGGGCAAGATTACAGAGGGTATGAATTCATACCAAAAATTAATGACATCTTTTATGGATATATGTATTTATTCATTTGAATTTCATTTAAATGAGGACTAATGAAAGGGCCGTGGTCATTCTGGACTGTTCTGATGTAATATGCTATGTTGGGTCAGGTAAGGGGAGACTGAGACATGTTCCAAAATTACTTAACTTCAGTCTACCTACCCTACTGCTGCTACTCCCATTCTTCAGCTCCTCATCATTATCGGATGACATATCAAATTTTTCAATTTTGAACATAAGCAAACTAATCAGACTACAGTGTGACTGATAATTATTTACTATGCCTTAATTATTTGCATTTTGAAGGTGATACATATTAAGCTTAATTAACTTTAACTGTGGAACTCCAGCTACTGTAACAATGTTAAAAGAAAAATGTCAAACTGTGTGCATGTGAGGCAAAAGGAAAAATACTTTTTTTGGGTGGGAAGGCTTCCTTGGAGGTTGTTTCCAAGGCTAATTCTCCCCAGCTGTTTAACAGTGCAGGGTTTCCTTGCGGTAGGTTAGTCCCACTGAAATGTGTTCTGCTAACCAATCAGCTGTGGTTGACAACTATGCATGGTAACCTAGTTTTAGTTAAGATTCGTACTTTCAGAACCTATTTAGTTGGAGTGTTCATGTTTCTTAGATGGTAACGCTTAAGGCTATGGCACACCAGTTTTTAGTTTGTATGTGAAAATATTCCGATATCTACGTAGTTTTGGTCTTTCATTCTTATTTTAAATTCCATGTGCAAATTCTGCTTTTATTGTAAGTTTCATGAAATCCTTTATGAAGTTGGTGGGGATATGAGTAAGTAAAACATACGAATATCATCATAATAGTGTCGTCTTTTATTTGCTCTGGTTCCAGTTATCACTTCAATTCCATATTATACAGACATGTAAAAAAAGAAAAAGATAAAGAATTTGATTTTTTATAAGAGAATGTTACTTTCTCAATGAATGATCCAATAAATAAAAATCTTCCAACAGAATAACCTGGCAGAGGTATTATTTGGCTCTGTAATGAATAGCTTGCTTGTCTGCAGTCACATTCCTCTTGCCATTGCTGTTTCAAGGAAATCAGAGAATACTTTAGGAGACAAAGCTGTGGTCCCCAACACCCAGGCCTGTGTACCGGCACCAGTCTGCAGCCTGCCAGGAACCAGGCCGCACAGCAAGGGGCGAGCTGCGGGTGAGCGAAGCCCCACCTGTGCCCACACCAATACCCTATCTGGCCTGCATCACCGCGGGAGCACAGCGCCCCCATCGGATCAGCGGGGGCATCAGACCCTCATGGGACTGTGAACCCCACTGCAAACTGCTCATGAGAGGGATCCAGGTTGGGCGCCCCCGATGAGAATCCAAGGCCTGATGATCCGAGGTGGAGCCAAGGTAGCGATGCCCCCTCAACACGCCCCCATCAGCAGAAAAACTTCTTCCTCAAAAACCAGTCCCTGAGGTCAAAAGGTTGGGGACCACTGCAAAAGGGGACCTTCAAGAGAGGGACACTGGAACTTTATCCAGGAAAAAAATATTGTAGTGGCGTTTAACAGCCAACAGTGAGAAGAGGACAATACTTTGAAATACACGAAATTACCAAGAATAGTGACAACTAGATGAAGATCAAGAGCTAATTGTTTGAAAGAGATGACTAGAATAAGACAGAAAGGTAATGCAAAATGAGTGACCCGGAAATTAAAATAATTGAAAGTAGACTTAGGAATGCAATAAGTGACCAATTTAGCTATATTGCTCAAGTGTGTTGAGACTGATAAATGTAAGACCACCATTTTTTTGACTTATGATAATAAATACCATGGTCATTAGATTTATTATTTTCTCTTCTCTGCAAAGTCAGTTGAAAACTACTCAAAGACATAAGTATACACATACATAAAACACACCCAATATAATATTTTACATTGTAGAGAAATAACAACAATGAAATCAATCTTATCTATTTTCTGACTGGTCATGTATTTTAAAATGTATCAGAAATGCTGCTGCTGACTGATAATTCTATTTCACTATCTCAGAAAATTGATACATGAGCTTTCCAGCAACATCATCAGGCTGATTATGTCAGTCATTAATTAGACTTGATTGAGATTTGAGTATTTCAAATGATATTTTACCAATACCATTTTTTTCTGAAATAAATTGCTATCAGTGATACTTCTCTTGTGTCTTTTCATCTTTCAGTATGGAGCAAATATAGAAAAGCACAGCACATGTAATAGTTGGGGCAGGTCAGTGTTTAAATCAGAGTATAAATCTCAGGGTATTTCATCTCTAATGTCATTTTTTTGCTATTGACCTCTGGGGAAAAGGTTAAGATATCTACTTTCAGCCTACAGGGATCTGTTACCCTTTGGTTTACGGTTTATGCTGAGAACACTGAGAATGATGGCACTGTCCCAGGAGAATAATGAAAAAAATATTTTTAAAATATGCTATTGAAATTGCTACTGAGTATATAAATATAATAATATGTATTTCTGTCTTTTCTTATAAATGACATATAAATGGTATCTTTAATTTTTTTTTTTTTACTATTTTTATCTGTCATGGTACTAGTCACTCAGTGAATGATATTAGAAACATAATGCAAGGGAGAAAAAATAATGCATATGTATAGTTTGAGGATGATTAGAAGTGAAAAGAAACACAAGCGATCATTGTGGGTGATATGCATAAAAGCATGGGATTTGTATCATGGTGTGCTAAGTTTGTAATGAAAGCTCTAGCACTTATTGGCCACATGACTTTGGATAGTGTCTCAGTTTCCTTAGTTATAAAATGAAATTCTTCAAATCTAGTGTCTTACAGTGAGCTCCCCTAAAAGTAGAGTCTGAGTCAAGAAGGTGGGTGCAGGTAACTTATTTGAAACACGATCCCAGGATGCAAGAGTAGAAAAGCAGGGAAAATGAGATTGAGAAAGAGGAAAAGCCAACAGGATAACGGTTCACTATTGAGTTTGCTACTTAGGTAACAAGGTCTTAATTCCACCAGGACTTCTGAGAGCGGTTCACAATGCCTCCTAGAAATGCTGCTCCAAAGGACAAGAGGCTGGGGCATTCGTTCCCTACTGATTGAGAGTTGTCCCCAGGGTCATTAATTCCTTCACAATTTCAGGTTGCCTTTGCAAATGATCCCAGCTGGCTCTTGAAGCTGTAGAGGCAGAACAGTGGAGATATGTGAAAATCACTTAGTGCACATAAAACTGTCCACCAGAGCTGCAACAGAAATCAGAGATAGGTCAAAGGGATGTGTGGCATCAAAAGTATATAAAGTTATTTGAAATATTTAACGTGAGTGTGTGATTAAGGTGCTTGATACTTTGTGGGCACTTAAAATGTTTCCTTTCCCTTTTTTTTTAAAAATGGGAGAAGACTTTAGGGGAAGTATTATTCAATTTCATAAAATTATTTAACCTCAGAACTGGGTCTGGACCCCATGTCACCTGACTCCAAAAATACTTCATTCCTTTTGTTGGTATACCACCATAAACTTGGCCTTAGGGTACAAAATTGTGTTCTTATTGCCCTGTCTTCAATCAAGCTTAGAATAAATGCTGACATATTATTTGTAATGGTCTGAAATTTCTACCTACATCCTTCCAAAGAAGGAACAATAAGGAGGATACCGTTAACATAAATTTGATCTTGTAAAAGTGTGATTAGCTAACCACATGGTTTTAATCATGAAGGAAATATTAGATAATTTTTTGAAAACACTTTTACTATCTTTTGAACTTAAGGTAGCACTCCGCCCCCCCCCAAGAGTGGTGGAAAAATATTGACCCTTGGCAAGGAAAGACACTGTTTGGGTTTTTGTTTCTGTTATTTTTTTAGTGTGGCTTATAGCTTTGACTGATTCTCAGATTTTTGTTTGTTTTGAAGTCCACTGCTTTTTCCTTCACTTATTCACAGTTTCCATAAGCTATTTCTGTATGTCTACATTTCAAAAACTTGTTGCAATAGCTCTCTTCTATCCCACAGACTGGCCTACAGGTTTGCTATATTCTCTTCTTCTTTCCCCCTACCCTACCACCAACCTGTCTACCATAACTTGGCAGATAACTCTTCCCAATCTTTGTCTTAGTATTTTGTTTTTACTCTCTGAGCCAAACTATATGTCAGGCAGTTAACTGCTCGATTTCCAAAGAATTTATTTATATTCATTTTGTCCCATTCTTGAATGTAAATTTAATGATTGCATTACTATACTGTATAAAAGGGAATAACCAAAATGATCAGGTAAATAGAGAGCTTTAATATTGTGGTGCTAACATTATCAAATCAGTTCTTTTTCCTGAGCATGCAAGAAAACTACATTTCCCAGCTTCTTTTTCAGTTAGGTAAGGCCATGTGACTGAGTACTAGTCAATGGAAATCAGTGGAAACAATGTCAGGCCTTTCACGCCTAGGCTATAAAATCCTCTCAGGCCGGCGCGGTGGCTCACGCCTGTAATCCTACCACTCTGGGAGGCCGAGGCAGGCGGATTGTTTGAGCTCAGGAGTTTGAGACCAGCCTGAGCAAGAGCCAGACCCCATCTTTACTAAAAATAGAAAGAAATTAGCTGGACAACTAAAAATATATATAGAAAAAATTAGCTGGGCATGGTGTCGCATGCCTGTAGACCCAGCTACTCGGGAGGCTGAGGCAGGAGGATCGCTTGAGCCCAGGAGTTTGAGGTTGCTGTGAGCTAGGCTGACACCACGGCACTCACTCTAGCCTGGGCAACAAAGTGAGACTCTGTCTCAAAAAAAAAAAACACCTCTCACATGATCCTCGGTGTTCATTTCCTATTTGTCAGTGCAACATCAATACCTAAGGAGACTCAAGAAGCCACTTTTTGATAGCAGAAACTGAAGCAACTTTAGCCATTGAATAACTGGGTGGAGCAGCAGAACTTTCTCCTCCCCACTCCTAACTAAATGCAGTCTAATCTGTTATATAAATGAGAAATAAATTTACATGATTTAAAGTTTATGAGTTTATTATAGCAGTTATCCGACCATAACTAATGTGGAAATATTACCTTATAATTGAAAACATTTCACAGAACATATTTATGTATTCACTTGACTGTTACTATTTAGTATGATGTATTTTTATACCTATTTTCAAATAAAGGAAATGAATTAAGTAGTGTTATCGAGGGTTTTGTGTCAAGTACCAGATAGATTTATAGGACTTAAAACATTAGACAAATATCAACTATTGAGGCAGGCAATTGGTTGAATGAAAGCAGTAAGATAAGACAAAGGGGTCCACAATATATAAATATCTAGTCAGGTAGGAGACATTAAATATAAGGGCTGATCCTGGACCAAATATATAGTATTCTCTTCTGTGTATTGGAAGAGCAAGGGTAGGCCAACAGTGTGGGATTGTGTAGCCGAAGGAAATGATGCATCCCCCAGAGGTGCAGCTCATTCCTGATTAAATTAGGTTAGAAGGCTAGGCCTTTGGGGAGATGCTTACACTGAATGAAACTATGCTAACACATGCTGCATTCCCAGCCACTAGATAACAGTCAGCTCTCCAAAATTATATCCTTCCTAGGTGACTCTGAGGAATTCCTGTAAAATCTGCCATAACGTGACAAGTGCAGTTCAAAAGTTTGAAAATTATAAAATATGGTGCCATGTGAGGATAATGAAATCTCTGGGAGCCTGTGCAAGCTAGCTGGTAGGGAGTCAAATGTCCTGTGGCAGAATCCAAGGTCCTTTTCCAGGGTTTGGCATCCCCTAGTTGCAATTGTCCCCTCCAGTTAGTTTCCAGCTATTTTCTGGAAGCAATACCGGGCTCTGTGGTTGACTGGGTCCTCTTACAACAATGGCAGACCTATTTGTCTACCTTGTGCCAATATCACAATGTCTTCATTGATATAATGCTATAATGGCTTATATGTGGTAATTGTAACAGTGTAATACAGTAATAATAATAATACCCCTGTACTGTAATAATAAGTTACAGAAACTATTGTGTTCTTTCTTTTAATTCTTAGGCTAATAGGAATGTTAACACTTATTTTGATCTTCTAACCAAATCCATAATAATATTTCCATTTCAATACTTAATCCACTCTGCTGCTTAGTTATAATTGATGCTTTCATTGGAGCACTGCCTTTCACATGTTCCATTATTCTCATTTTATCCTGTATAATTGTTCTGATAGTTGAGCAACTGGAGCCTAATGCTTTCCCAATGAATGACGTCTTCTGGCCTTTCTTCCAATGCTTAATTATTTCTACTTTTGTTTGCATTGTAATCACCTTTCTCTTCACTGAAGGCTCACCTGGACTTGCAGTGGAATTTCACCTTGGATACATGGTCATAAGAGTAAACACAGGTATGGCTTTGATTTCATTATGGTTTTGATTTGCATTTCCTGAATTATAAATGACATTGAGATTTTTTTTCTGTGCTCATTGGCCATTAGTATATCTTCTTTGGAGAAATATCTATTTGGATCCTTTGCCCATTTTTATATCAGATTATTTGTCTATTTATTTTTTTAGTTGTGAAAATTCTTTCTATATTCTAGATAGAAATCTTTTATCAGATATATAATTTGTAAATATTTCCTCCAATTCAATGGGTTGTCTTTGCACAATGTCCGTAAAATCCAATATATTTTAGTCTTTTGTCACTCATACTTTTGGTGTCATATTTAAGAAAGTATTACCTAATTCAAGGTCACATAGATTTACCCATGTTGTCTTCTAAGAGTATCTCTTACATTTAGATCTATGGCCTTTTTTTGTATTTATCTTAGTTTTTCATATTTTTGGGATACATGTGATATTTTGATACATGTATACAATATGTAATGACCAAATCAGGATAATTAGAATATTCATCTCTCCAAAACTGTCTTTTTTGTGTGCTGGAAACATTATAATTCTTCTTTAACCTATTTTGAAACATACAATATATTATCATTAACTATAATTTTCCTACTGCATGGTTGAATACTAGAACTTATTATTTCTATCTAACTGTATTTTTGTACCTATTAACCAAATTTCTCTTCATATCTCCCCTCCCCTCTTCTTTCCCAAGAGTCTGGTAACCAGCATTCGGCTTTCTACCTCCATGAGATCTACTTTTTTAGCACTTACATATGAATGAGAACATGCATATTTGTTTTTCTGTGCCTGGATTATTTCACTTAACAGAATGATCTCCAGTTCCATACATGTTGATGCAAATGACAGGATTTTGTTCTTTTTTGTGGCTGAATAATATTCCATTGTGTATATATACACCATATTTTCTTTAGCCATTTATCCACTGATAGACACCTAGGTTGAGCCCATGTCTAGGTTATTGTGAATAGTGGTGCAATAAACACAGGAGGGGAGATGTCTTTTCCATATACTGATTTCCTTTCTTTTAGATATATACCCAGTGGTGGGATTGCTGGATCATATGGTAGTTTTATTTTTAATTGTTTGCAGAATCTCCATACTGTTTTCCATAGTGGGTATATTACTTTGCATTCCTACCAACAGTGTATGAACATTCCCCTTTCTCCACATCCTCACCAACATTTGTTATTTTTTGACTTTTTGAAAATTGGTATTCCAACTGAGGTGAGATGATATCTCATTGTGATTTTAATTTGCATTTCCTTGACGATTAGTGATGTTGAGCATTTTTAATATACCTGTTAACTATTTTCTTTGTGGAAAGTGTTTATGATTACTAACCCAATCTCTGTGCACTATATAGGTCTATTCAGAGTTTTTCCTTTTTTTGAGTCAGGTTTTGCATTTTTTGTGTTTTTAGGAATCTCTCCATTTTGTCTATATAGTTTAATTTGTTGGCATAGAATAGTTCATAGCATTCTCATATACAAAGATTCGTAGTAATGTCTACTCTTTCATTCCTGATTTTAGTATTTTGAGTCCTTTTTTTTTGTTCATTTGGTCATTATAGGTAAAGACTTGTCACTTTTGTGGATCATTTTAAAGAACCAACTTTTAGCTTCATAGCTTTTCTCTCTATTGATTTTTTGTAATCTATTTCATTAATTTCTGATCTAATCTATTACTTCTTTCCTCTGCTTCCTTTAGGTTTATTTTATCTATTTTTTTTCTAGTTTACAAGGTGGAAGGATAACATTGATTAGAGATCTTTCTTCTTTTTTAATATAGGCATTTGCAGCTATAAAATTCCCTATGAGCATTGCTTTTCCTGCGTCTTGTATGTATTATGTTGTAATCTCACTTTCATCCATCTCAAAATATTATATAATTTCCCTTGTAATTTTTCCTTTGACCCATTAATTAGGAGAGTATTCTTTAATTTTCATGTATTTGTGAATTGCACAAAATCCTTCTGTTATCAACTCCTAATTTCATCCCAATGTGGTTGTAGAACACAATTTGTATATTTTTATTCCTTTTAATTTTACTGAGGCTTGTTTTATGGCCTAATATATGATCTATCCTAGAAAATGATTTGTGTACATTGGATATGATATATATATTCTGATATTTTGGGGTTCAGTGGTTTACAGATGTGTATTATATCTTGGTTTATAGTGTTGTCTAAGAACTCAATTTCCTTGATTATCTTCTGAATAGTTGTTCTAGCCACTACTGAATGTGGATATTGATGTATTCAGCTGTTATTGTTGAATTGTCTATTTCTTCTTTTGAGTCTGTCAATTTTTGATTTATGGATTTTGTAGTTCAGATATTAGGTATGTATGTTAATAAATGTTAATTTGTCTTCATAAATTTTCATTTTTATCACTATAAAATGTCTTTTTTCTATAGTTATTTTTTCTTAAAGTTTATTATGTCTGATATTAATATAGCCACTCTAGCTCTCTTTTGGGTACTTTCTGCATGGTATATATTTTTTTCATCGTTGTATTTTCAACCTATCAATGTCTTTTAGAGAAAGCATGTAGTTGGTTCATTATTTTTAATCTACTCTACAAAATTTTGCCTTTTCATTGGGGTTTTTTGTACATTTACAGTTGATGTAGTTACTATTTAATATGGAAGAATTTACACCTGTCTTTTGCCATTGTTTTCTGTATGTCTTATGACTTATTTGTTTCT
The DNA here is from genome assembly GCF_020740605.2 of Lemur catta. Lineage (NCBI taxonomy): Eukaryota > Metazoa > Chordata > Mammalia > Primates > Lemuridae > Lemur > Lemur catta. Next base: position 3,012,375 of record NC_059149.1, on the reverse strand, counting down.
TTAATACCTCTGTCACTGTTCTTTTGTGTTAAATAGACATTTCCTACTATATCATTTTAATTCTTTTGTCTTATTTACTATATTTCCTGAGATGTTTTCTTAGTGGTTTTTCTCAGATTACATTTAGCATCATAATTTAAGACAACTAGATTTGAATTAATACCAATTTAATTTCAATAGCAGTGACAAAGTCAGTTTTTGTTTATCTGTGACTGCCTCAATTTCACCTTCATTTTTAAAAATTTACCCTTCTTTCCAAGTTTTATTCCAACAAAAATAAGATTAAAATGTCCATGAAAATAATCATCATCATTACAATAAAGTATTCAGAAATGACCAGCATACAATTCAGAATGTAATGTTTTGCACAAGTTAAAAAAAAAAGTCAAAGCTTTCTCAGGTTGGAAGATTAGGAAATCTTTTACACAGAAATTGCACCCTGAATGAGTTCTAAAATCCCAATGTTTTGTCTTCTATTTATCTTTTTATTTATGTTCTCTCTCTTTCTTCTCCTGCTTAGCTTTAGTTTCTTATTTCTCATGGTTTTTGATCAACTATTCCACTTTGTTTTGAGATTTCTGATAATGTTTTTTCATTCTTTCTTGTTAATATGGCAATTTCCACTTTTTCAGCAGTTTGCTAACATTCATGTCCTTATTTAACACTTTGATAGCTAAACCAAGTTCTGACTTCAAAGTCATTTCTTCTTCCTTTCATTCTTGTTTTAACACTGACACAGATGCAGCACTATTATTTCCAATGCATAAGGTTTTCCATTACCCATAATTTCCATTAGAGCCGCTCTGATACAGATGAAATCCATGGTCCTTATTCCAGCCAATGTACAGTAATGCAATACCAAAGGGACGTTTTCCTCCGGACTGTGTATAAGCTTGTTTGATATTACACAGTGCTGTAACCAACTGCTCATAGGAATTGGCTTCTGAAACCATTATAAACACTTTTTTGAGCAATGAGCCTTGGTTTATTAGTCAGAACATTAGCATTTCCTGCCACACTGCAAGCCATGTCCTCACTGAGTTCATAAATATTTTTGGAGAAAACGATTTCATCAAGAGGCTTGTGGATGTTGTGTCTTTCTGCTGCAAGCAAAACATCATTGCTTGCTAAAATTTCTGAACAGGTGCCTGCATGTTTGATGCTTCCATGGTACATTCAACTTGGTGCAAGTGACCTTCTGGAGAAAATACAGTGGTCTTGGAGTCATGTCCTTAAGACATCTATTTTTTTTTTGTTTTTACAATAAGCTCTTTTCAAAGGATGAAGGACACCTTTTTTGAACTTTGTATAATTCCAGAGGGAAGACACTGAAGAGTCAAGATCTACACAGAGTACTTTACTCTGCCAAAGAAAAAACACCACTACTGCCCAGCTATCCACTTCTGTGATAATATGACCCATGTGTGTGTGTGGAACCACCCTTCTCCTTAATTTTTGAAGGTTATTTTTGCTGGATATAAAATTCTTGGCTATTACTTCAAGCACTTTGAATATGTTATCCCATTGCCTTCTCAACTCCATTGATTCTCATGAGAAGTCAACATTGTCTTTTTCAAGGATCCCTGGTAATGATGAGCTACATTTTTCTTGCTGATTTTAAGTTTCTCTCTGCCTTTGGCCTTTGACTGCTTGAGTATGAGATAATCAATGTGTGAATCTCTTTTAGTTTATGCTGTTTGTAATTTGTTGAGCTTCTTGGATGTGCAGATAAATTATTTTCACAAAATTTGGGAAATTTTTGCCCATAATTTCTTCAAATATTCTTTCTCCCCCTTTCATTCTCTCTCCTTTCCTTCTGAACCTTACATTATGGATATGTTGGTACACTTGATGGTGTACTGGTGTCACTGGTTTCTGAGCCTATGTTTATTTTTCTTCTTTTTTTTCCATTCTTCAGATGGGATAATTTGATTTGATCTGTTTTTAGATTTGCTGGTTTGTTCTGCCTACTCAAAGCTACTGTTGAGACTCTTTAGTGAATTTTTAATTTCTGTTATTGTATCTTTCCACTCTAAAAATTCAATTTGTTCTTCGTTAAAATAATTTTTATGTCTCTATTCATATTATTTGGTGAGGCATTGTTCTCATACTGTCTTTTAATTTTTTATATATAGTTTCTTTTAGTTTTTTGAAGATATTTATAACAACTAAGTTACACCCCTCTGAGTTGTCTAACTGTGCTAAGCTGTGCTAGTTGTCTAGTAATACAAACATTTAGACTTCCTCAGGGACAATTTCTATTGTTTTCATTTATTTTTCTTGTGAATGGGCCATACTTTTCTGCTGCTTTGTGTGTAAAAACTGGACATCTTAAATAATACAATGTGTCAACTCTGGAAATCCAGCCCCCAACATTTGTTGTTGTTCTTTGCTGTTGTTGTTGCTGTTTGTTTGTTTAGTGGCTTTCCTGAACTAATTCTCTAAAGCCTGTAATCTTTGTTGAGTGTGGCCACTGGAGTCTCTGCTCAGTTAGCTAAGTGCTACTCTAAAGATTAGACAGAGAGTTTCTAAAGTGTCTTGAATGTGTATATCTCCCAGCCTTTGCTGAAGGTGTGTGTGTCTGTGTGTGCATTGGGGTATGCTTTCCATGCTCCAACAGGCAGTTTAAAACTTTTCTTTAACCTTTAGTTCCTGCTCAGGCAGAACTTAAAGGTCAATCACAAGTATGAGGTTAGGGCTTTTTTTTAGATATTTCCTGGGCCAGCCCCTAACCCTGGACATATACAGCTCTGTGTATGTGCACGACCTTCTAGATTCCCAGGTATACGTTGGGGTTTATCAAAGTCCCTTATGGACATGTCATTTTCAAATATTTCTTTATATTTTTAACCAGCCACTTGTTAGCCCCAACTCATAATGCTGACTCAAGCAGCTATGTTATTAAACCATTGTTGATTTTATTATTATTATTATGTTTTTTTACAAATGCACTGGAAATAACATTGATCTCACAGCTCTGAGTCAGGTCACAAAAATACAAGCTCTGAGAAGAGAGCTTTTCTATGAACTTCCAAAAAGGTTAAATGGTGACAGTTGTCTGGGATGGGTCTTTTGAGGAGCTCCAAATGAAGTTTTGCTCTTTCAGTGGCACCAAGGCTACTGGTTTTTAAGATACTCTAGTTGCAAAGCTGATGATTTCCAAGGCTACCACAGAGCTAGGGAGAGTGGGATGATATTAGCTCTTTGCCTTTATTTTGGTTTTCATAAGTTTTACTATGATGTTTCTACGTAATTTTTTGATGTTATTATTGCTGTTATTGTTTTTGTTTATCCTGATTAGATTTCACAGAGCATATTGAATCTATTGCTTAATGTCATTTGCCAATTTTGGAGTGTTCTCAGCCATTTTCTCTTTAAATATTGTTTCTGCATCATTTCCTTTATTTTCCCTCTGTACATGGCTTCAAATAAATATATATTATGCCCATTTATCATGTCTTATATTTTCCATATACCTTTCTTTACATTTCTCATTCTTTACAATATCTATGCTTTAGTTAGAATATTTTTTCTAATTTATCTTCCAGTTTACTAGTCTCTCTTCAACTGTAACTCATTCATTGAATTCTTAATTTTTTCTGTTGTATTTTTCAGTTCTAGAATTTTCAGTTTTTTAAAAATTTTCAGTTTTCCTTCAAAATTCTCAATTTAATTACTTGAACAGAGTAATAATTGTTGTAGAATTTGTTTTTGGTATCTTAATTATTTGAATTTCTTGTGAGAAATAATCTATTATATCTGTAGAGTTTGGGTCATATAAACTTATATCCTTATAATCTCACTTATTTTCAGTAAGTTCTAGTTTTTATATGTGAGACATTATAGAGATAATTTGAAGCCCTGAAAGATATTATTACATATTCTTTCAGAGAAAATTTAGTTTGTTTTTGGCAGACTACTAGGTTAGGTGTATTAATAATTCCAGATTGCTTCAATTCACTGAAGTATTGATAGAATTTAAAGCTGAGCTTTCATTCATCCCTGTGAGGGCTGATCCATTTCTGGTTTACCCTTATTCATAGTGTGTAGCCCTTTATGGAAGTTCCCATTGGAGCTTTGTGGTGTTTGCCAGGGAACCTCCTCGTTGGTGTTCTGTAAATTCCAATTCTACTTCTTCCATACCTATGACTCTGATCGAAGCTCAGTTCAGCTTCTCATACATTAGTAATACTATCAGCATTACTAAACACCTACTGTCAGCATTAGTAAAGATTCTAGGGTAAAGAGGGCCTGAATGCTTGACTCACTTCTGTAGTCAAATCTCCTTTCCTTACTGCCTACAAAGATGTCCAAATCCTTCAAACAAATGTTTCTTTTATACTTTTTTTTCTGGTTTTTCTAGTTGTTTTCAGAGGGAGGGCTTTTTCTCCCTCTTCTTTGAATCTGCAGGTACTAGAAAAGAAATGTTCATATCAAATTTAAGAGAAAATACTAACTTTTAAGGAAATATCTGCTTTCAGTTGTAGTTCATTACAATATCAGATGCCACATGAACTTTTTTACTTTTCTTTTTTGTTGTGGGGACTTTTCACATAACATTTTGAGAATTATAGGAATGCATTTTGAGGGAAAAAAAGAAGAAGGAGAGAAAGAGAGAAGAAAAGAAAGAGAGAGAGAAAGAAACAAGAAAAGAAAGAAAGAGAAAAAGAAAGAAAAGAAAAGAAAAGAAAGAGAGAAAAAGAGAGAGAAAGAATATCTAATGGGGATAATAAAAATTTTTTCCTCAAAACTGGGCATCCAATAAATGCCATGTTTCTTAATTTTCTAAATCACGTATTAATGTGAAATGAAATTTCAGTCATTTTAATTTTTGCCCTCCTTAGTATGGCATAGGGTCTAGGGAAAATATGTCCAATAGAACTTTCTGTGATGATGGAAATGATCTATTCTGTGAGGTTTAATATAGTAGTCATTAGCCACAGGTGGCCATTGAGAATTTGAAATGTGGCTAATGTGAATTAGGAATTAGATTTTTAATTTTATCTCATTATAACCCATTTAAATCCAAATTTAAATATCCGTGTGTGGGTATGGCTATCATGTTAGACAGCACAGCTCTAAGTGGACTCAGTCTGCTTTTTCTCCTTGCTCAGTTTGCATGATCCATTTGAGAGTAAGTTTCTCTGGTGACAACATCCACACTCTCCTTGTGTAATTTTGTTGCAGGGCTTTCTCCTTGGTCCCAGAACATCACGCTTTATGCCACACATACACACAGTCATACTGTTCAGAGGCTCTGCTACTTCTGGAGTGCTGCGTGAAGAGTAAAATGCTAATGGCCTCAAGAACCCGAACTCTTTCTAGGACAATTTATTTCTACTCATTTGACACTAAATATTCTTACTCTCCTCTAATTCAAAAACAGTATTTTCTGAATCCTATATTTTAACATCAAAGTCCTCTATTGTGGAGCCAGGGAAACCCAGATTTCTAAGACCTAAAGCGCTGCTCCCTCATTTTGAGGGAATGAGGATGGGAAAATCTCTCTTTTTATAAAATTTTTAATGCTGAGTTCCCAATAGTGGGAGAAAAAAAGCAAAGTTAATTTCTCAGTCAAGCCATCTTGGTACATGTAGCTCAATGTGACAAAAGAAAAAGAAAAAAGAAAAAACCAACAAATGAGGAAAATCATGTGTATTCTACATTATGCACTATTATATATGCTAGCAATGTTTTTACTACATTACCAACCACGTGGTAAATGAGAAAAGAATGCTCAGACATATTCTTTGCAGGCATGAATTTTCCATTTCTGGGAACCAAATGCAAGGTGATAACTATGTAATAATTTGTGAGTTATTTTAGCAGTCTACCAACACTTCTGTATAAGCAAATTTGAAACATAGGGAGATAGTAGTATAAACTGTCATAAAGATTCAATGATGACTGCCTTAAAATGTCCTTGTTTCCATGGCAATTCTAGAATAATTATCTCATCTCCCAGTAAACATATAAATTCTGCTTTAGTTACAGAATATTCTGATTACATGTGTGTGTGTCTTGTTATAATAAAAACAACCTACGTATCTTTTTGTTAGTGAAAACACTCATGTAATTATTACAGCTTACCTTAGACATTTAGCTAAACAGCTTTTGGAAATTAACCAAGTAAAATTTATTTAAAATATGTATATGACTTATGAATTGTAATAAGAAGCAAAAAGTAAACATTAGCCACAGTAATTCTTGTTGTTAAAATTACATTGTATTCATGGTGCAAAAAATATGCTATGGAATAAGTAATATTATAATATCGGTTTCAATTAACTTACAGAAATGGGGAAATCACAATCGACTTGGCTACAAACATAAAAAATAATACAGCTTCATTTTTACTAACCATTCAGGATATAGATTAAATTGAAGTATGTGATTTGTTTGCTGTTACAGAGATGATACCTGATAATATATATTTAAGCCCTTACTACTTATTTTGAAATGACTTCTTTTGAAAGTAAAAAAATAATATATGAGGCACTAAAAATAATACAATTTAAAGGATTTGGAAATTATCATGTGTTAAAATTCAATATTTTAAAAAATATTCCACATGGGTTTTTATTATACATAGATGCTTTTTCTGCCATGTATTAAAGAGTAGACATAGAGCAAGGGACAGAAACAGTATTTTCTATCCCTGATTCTATAACTCAACAGCATGAGACCATGAGAAAGTTATTTTGCTATATCTTATCACAGTTTAGTCATTAAATAGCAATAATTTCCATCCTGTCTACCTTATAACCATGTGGTAATAATCAAATGATACTATTAGAATAGGGAATTTGTGACACATTTTGACTACATAGACAGCTGCTGAATAGTCCAAGCACATCTGATTTCAAAGCATAAGACAGGTTTTCTAGTTCAAAGATGATTTGGGATAGGGATTACATATAATAAAGGTATACTTATCATTACTGATCTATTGGGTTTAGAAAGTATATAAACCTGTATAACTGTGTGTAAAAGTTATAATGTCTGCTTATTATAAATATCCAGAAGCCGTATTTCAGAATATAATTCCTTCCCAACAGTATTATGGAATAATACAACATGGAAAGGATCAATATGCAGTAAAATAATATATAACCTTACAGGACATTCTTAGAATGATAGTAATGGGGATGGGGTGTGAGAAGCCTTTAGATATCAGTTAAGAAGAAATTATCCTGCATAGAACGGAAAGCCCACAATAGTGGCTACACAAAAAGAGGTTTATTTCTCTCACACCAATAAGAGGTCCAGAGCAGGCAGTCCTCCGCTGGTGTTGCACCTCCATAATCATTCAGAACCCACGTTCCTTTGATCCTTTACTCCACTATCCTTAGTGACATCACTTCTCAAGGTTGCTACATGGTTCAAAATAGTCACCAAGTCCTTGTTCCAGGGAAGCTGGGTGAAGGGTATTGAGAAATCCTGTGTACTATATTTTGCAATATTTTATAAACTGGAATTAATTTCAAAATGAAAAGTTGCAAATTAAAAAAACACAAAGCACAGGAGGGGTTCTTACCTGGAAGAATGGGTACTGTTATAGTTTGACCTATATTATTAAAATGGACAAGAGAATGTACTCAATTTACAAAGTAATAAGCATTATTTAGAGGAGTAGTTCTTAATTTCAATGTGTGTGGGAGGTCCATGAGTAAATATATAATTCTATTTATTTGTGCATTTAGTAGTTTTGGGGAGCAGAAGTCTTCATTATTTTCATCAAAATTTTAGTGGAAGCTGGGTGCGGTGGTTCATGCCTGTAATCCTAGCTCTTTGAGAGGCTAAGGTGGGAGTGTCACTTGAGGCCAGGGGTTCGAGACCAGCCTGAGCAACATAGTGAGACCTTATCTCTACAAAACATTAAAAAACTAGCCAGGCATGCTGGTGTGCTGCTGTAGGGCCGCATGTGGCCTTGGGTCCGCAGGCTCCCCACCCCTCTGACAGGCTCCAGATGTGAGTTCCTGTAGGTTCTTCTCAGCCTTTTTACTCTGCTCTAGCTAATGAGTGAGCAACAGTGTGGCACATGTGTACACCATTTCTTTCCAAGGTGGGACATCTGTAATGGGCTCCAGAGTTTTCCGTTGTTCTGCCACAAATTTTGCTACAACTACACCATAGGGCTCTCGGTCCTCCTACCCAATCTTGTTGTCTTTTCTTTTTTTCTTTTTTTTAACTCCCAATAAATCTTTTACACTCTTAATGCCGTCTTAATGCTTCCTGGAAGACTCATCCAAATTGCAATGTAAGGGAGAACTGCTATGAACTGTGAGTCACAAAACCAACTGAAAAACTTTTTTTTTTTTGAAATGGGGTCTCATGGCACCCAGGCTGGAGTGCAGTGGCTCAATCAGTTCACTGCAGCCTCCAACCCCTGGGCTCAAGCAGTCTTCCTACCTCAGCCTCCTCATGAAACATACCATTTTAGTCAATCAAAAATATTTGAATATAACAAGTATTAACTTTTACTTAGGTATTTTGTTAATTTTATTGTGTGTGACAATGGCCTTAGCATTGTAGGAGAAAATGTTTCTATTGTTTGGACATGTTTACTAAAATAAATGGTAAAATAACATGACATCTGGAATTTGCTTTAAAATACTTTAGCTAAGAAAAAAGGATAGATGAAACAGAGCAATAATCTTGATAATTTTGGTGAGGAGATCATTACAGTGTTTGTACTATGGTGATTATGAAATGCTAAGCACCCATTTTTAGGCATTTAACATGTGACCTTTGGTGAATTGACAATGAGGAGGCTTCAAGCATTTTCTTGGAGAGTGCATGAAATGGAAAAATGAAATAGAAGATGAGTAGTTGAAGATGAGACAGAAGACCAGATATGATGCTTTTTGGAAATAAGAATGGTATTCTTATTCATCACATTCCATTTTATGATCTATATTTTCAACTAATAATTTTAAAAGATGATTTGCTTTAAGAGAAAACACATTTTCCTCTAAATCAATGACCTAGACTTTATTATTACCTCCAACACTTGCAAATCATGTCTCTTAGGATAAATTACTTAACTATACTGAGCTTTAGTTTCTAAAAATATAAAATGGGAATAATAATCTCCATTGTCTAGTTTATTATTAACATTTATATATAGACATAAAATGTAAAATAAATAAACAGAAATGCAATGCACAACATTATATATGAGATGAAATTGCCATTTTTGTATATCTAAATTTTGAGTATTGCCATCTCATCTCAATGAGGTAAAAATATACACAGAAAGTTAAAAAATAAATAAATAAACAAAACCATTAAGAGTGGCTAATGGTTTTGGGTGGTTTTATTTTCTTCATATTTTATTCCTTTATATTTATTTCTCCATATGTTATTCTTTATTATATTTTCTAGGTAGATAGAATGAATATTAAATATTTTGTTAATTAGAGGAGAACTTTAGTGAAAAAGATCATGCTTCTTTAAATTTGAAATCATCAAACAAGATAATATGGAAAAATTCTTTTAAAATATACCATAAGACAATAATGGCTAATGTGTGTTTAATAATAATTATGTCCAAGTGCTTTGCATGTATTACCTCATTTAATCTCAAAAACCACAGAGATTTTTGGAATGATAGATGTGAAAACTGAGCTACAGAGAAGTAAAGCTCATTGTTCAAATTTAACTGGCTAAAGGCACAGTTAGAATTTGAACCCAGGCATTCTGGAGCCCAAACCTGTACTTTTAACTATATAAATATAATATAGTGTATCATCCTATTCTTAGGACGTGGGAATGTGATAGTGGAATGATGTGTTTAAAACCCTGTACATCACTTTAGAAACCGCATTGTGATACTCTTCACCTCCTCTTGAAGCAGAATCATCATTTAAACTATATTTTTAGGAGAAAAACGAACAAATGCAAGCAAATGAAATTCCACTGCTTTCCAGGACTACCCACTTACTTTATTGGCATGTGTCAAAGTCATCTAGTCAGCAAGCATGTATGGAGTAGCCATATTCACTCTGTACATACTGGCAAACTATATTTTTCTATTTCTGTATAATCACAATGATGTCCTATCCCCATCCTTTGTACTGTTTCTCTCACTGCAAGAAATGAGCAGAGCTATTAAGAAGTGATTCATGATTAATTGACATGAATTCCACCTTCTCCTCCATTTGCTGCCCACTCTCGGGAGTGAGTGCTAATGAGCACTGGGTTGCAGGGGGGGCAGGCAGTAAGAAGGAGACCAGAAATGCAAGCTCAGTAATCAGCTCCTAAAAACTTGGGGCTTTTGAACTAGTACAATAATACAAGTTAAATGCAATCTTATATATAATTAACTTGCTAAAGTCTAGGGAACTTTAATGTTTGTGGGACTATGACTTTGAATTTAGTTGCAAATAAATTTCTGACAACTCTTTCTCCCCCATACATCATCTCCCCACTCCCAATTCTGCCACAATTCTGTCCTGTAAATTTCCTCCTTGTCCACCACTTTATTTTCTCTTATTGATGTGGTTGGGGTTTATGGGCATCTATTATTTCAAGTTAGATGCTCCGTCTGTGTCCTAAGCCTTTCAACCTAAAAATGCTGTAGAAATCCAGAAATTATTCCTAAAATCAAGTTTAAAAATAAAGATAATTCAGGCTGGTCCAAACATTCACAGTGTGGGGTTCCAATTAGTTCTTGGCCTTCACAGTTGTATTTAGAATCATCCATCAATTTCTTTATAATATGGAGATTCCACTTACTCAGCTTCTGTTAGCAGAAGAGAATGGGAGTTTGGGACTCTAGAGCTGAAAGAGAATTTGAGGCCTCTCTTAACTCCTTTTTTCCAGGCAGAAAGAGTCCTAATCCTCACTAGACAGCTGGGTGTGTGTTCTGTTTTTTAAGAAAAGAAGATAACTCTTGCAATACATACTAACATTTACTGAATATTCAACTGTAAGTTTTATAGTGGAGAAAGATGACGAACACTACCACAGCCAGGTAATCAAAGTCAACATCAGTAGTGATCAGTCATAGCGATTGCATGTATTCTCGCATATGATATGTTAAGAATGGCATTCTATCTGTTTGGTCATCCCCTCCCAAACTCATAGCCTTACTCTTGCCATGGGAAAAACATCACACAAACACAGATTGAGGGATATTTTAGAAATTACCTAAAATTTTGAAACTAGCATTCACCAAAACTGTCAAAGTCATCAAAAACAAGAAAAGTCTGAGAAACTGTCACAGGCCAAAAAAGACTGAGGAGACATGACAACTAAATGTAACGCATTGCCCCAAATGGGATACTGTAACAGAAAATCATCATGAGAAAGAAAGTATTAAAGTCTGAATAAATTGTAGATTTTAGTTAATGACAATGTATCAATATTAGTTTATTAGCTGTGACAAATGCACCCTACTAATATGTTCATAATAGTAGAAACTTGGGACAGGGCATATGAGAACCCTCTACTACCCTCAAAACTTTTCTTTAGAAAACAATTCTAAAATTAAAAATTCAGTTAGATATTAAAGAATCATAGAAAGTTTCTTTTTCATTTAGACACAGGAATACTTTGATGAAAGCAAAGATGAACGTTTGTCATGTTTTACTATAATGACCAAAGCTGTCATAGAATTATAGGTTATGAAAATCTTAGTATTGGAGTTGGTTATTTTTACAGACCTTTGAAAATCCAAAAGGTTTAATTAACATCTCAGCCTTTTAAAACTAATTCAATGATTCCTTATTTTTTGGCAATTTCTATTAAAGTGAGAGTCCATTTATAGTGAAAAATTTCTTGTTTACGTTCAATTTGCTTCAGAGAGATTTAATATCTGTAGGAAGGATAATTACTTTCAAAATTTGGGGGAAACAATATGGGTATGGTCATTTAACATAGGCCAGGAATCTTGACACTTCTTGAAGTGGTGTTCTAAAAATAGCACGCTAATTTTTTGTATAACCAGAGGCATTGTTATATCTTATTTTATATTTTAAGCTCTCTCTTTAGAAATCATGCCATTATATTTTTAAAGTCTTATATAGAGGAAACACTTCCTACTTTGATCATGTCTTGTTCCAAGAATGCATATAGTTTATGCCATCCTGAGTCATTGTTCTTTCTTTGAAAAAATAATGTAAAGGATAGTAATTGCACATGTTATGGTTTATGTCGCTATGCCTATTTCATTTAACTTTTAGGACTGTCTTTTAAAATTGTGTGTCTAACAAATGATTTAGTAGCACTTTCAACACTTTATAGAAAATTTTCTCCTACTCAAATACATAAATCCATTTATTTGACCTTCATAATGAGGCAGAGTTGATACTGTAAGGTTAATGAGGCAATTATTCCTATAGAGAACATCAGTCATAAAGGCATAGTTTCTTCCTCCCTTTAATATGCACATTAATTAAAATAATTTTTCTTTGCTATTTGCATTGATAAGTAATCATCAATGAGGGAAGGAATAATTAAGTTTCTGAGTATCTCCTATGTAATTTGGGGCCTTAAATTCCATGGTATAAAATTTTTTCTGGTATAATAGGTACTTTCAGATTTTCCTTGTGTAATTTTCTGTATTTTTCTTTCTGTTTATTACAGAGGCAAAAACAATGAGTGTTGCTATGACTATCTATCAAATATTTGGGGAAAACATATATTGAAAGTGTATTTCCAGAATTTGCCCTTGACTAGTACCTGAAATACAGCTCTGCTGGTTAACCATGACATTTACTCATAAACTAATAGCTCAAAAGTATTCATTGAGTTTTCTTTCAAGTTGACCTATAGAATCTATCTTAGGGCACAGTAAAAATTATTGTCTATTAATAGAAAAATATCATTTATAGATACACATCAAAGCACAGATTCTTTTTGTTTTGTTTTGTTTTGTTTTTTCTTCCTCTGGAAATACTAGCAATACAAGAACACAGATTCTTAATAATTTTGCTACTCACACAAGAGGAATCTACCATAGCAATGAGCCAGCCAAATCTATGGGTATGTAAAATTATGAATAAGTTTAATTATTATTTGGCTCATGTACAGTAACTTTTCATATTAAACCTAATCCAAAATTAATTATTATGGTTTAAATATACATATCTGTCTTTATATTTGTATTTAGAAATAGATACTTGTACAGACATATTGAATAGAAAATATGGTTGCATTTTGTAAAACTCTAACAACGTATCTGCTTCTATAACTTAGAGAAATGGAATGGTTTTTTCAGGTTGACATTTTTTTCTTTAGCAAAATGCTTTTGTCAGGTTTTAGTCTGATCACTTCTTGGCACCCTTGTGGCCAAAGAATGACTAGATGTACCAAAGTTAGGCAAGCACAAAAACGAAGTTTACTGAGGAGAGAAAGATGGGCTTATAGAACAAGAGCAAGGTACACGTTTACAGAGCATGGTGCATACGACACAGATGACAACCAGACCCACTGTCACAGCATAGGGAGAGCCAAAGGAAGGGGCCAAAAAAAGGGGGCTTGGTTATGGTCTGCATCTTGTTTTATAGTGCCCAGATTGGGACCTCCCTGTGGCTCAGACGTCACCATGGAACTACTTTGATTGGACAGCTGGGAGTTGCATGACCTGAGTTTTACTGTGCATGCAGAACTCCCATGAGCCTCTCTGAAAGCCCATGTGCAGGGGTGTGAATCACTGAAGCACCCACTTTTGTCCCTACAAGACCTGGAATCCCTCACCGTCTGCCTAACACTTTCACGAGACATTTGCATGTGGAAAATTTGGTTTAGACATAGGAGGGCTGAGGAGAGAGACAAACAAATATCAGGTTGCTCCTCATAATAAAATAAGACTTTTTGAATTTCCTGACAACAAGAGGGAGAAATGGAAGGAGAGAGTCACTGAGGAAGAGAAAGGAGGCCAATAACCCAAGGAAAGCCAGAATGCTGGACTGTGTGATGGCAAATGAGAATGACTGAAGGACAGTTTATAAACAGAGTGTCTGATTTCCCATAATAAATCCTTAGTTGGTCCTGCAGATCTCTGCTGCCGCACCTGTGTAACTCCTTAAACTTCAATGACTGTCTGAGTGAAGGCAAATCTACTTGGGGAATGGATATGTAAGGGTGCTTTTCAGAACTCAGAAGACCCAAAGAAGAGTATGAAGGACATTAGAAATATTTTACATCCATAATCCTAGCACTTTGGGAGGCTGAGGCAGGAGGATTAAGCTCAAGTGAACTCAGGAGTTTGACACTTCAGTGAGCTGTGATGACTCTCCTTAACTCTAGCCTGGGCAACAGAGCGAGACCCTGTCTCAAAAAAAAAATATTATTTTACCCTAAAATATGGCATTTTGCTATGCAGGACTGACTGAAGAAGCCTCAGGGTCACCCCGGCACCACCATACGCACTCTCCAAAAAAGTTTAAGTTTCTTTATCTGCCCAAGGTCCATACCCACCTAAGAGAACAATTACTGTTTTCTTCCCTCCTTGGAAGACCAGCAATGTGACCACATCTGAACAGACACTAAGATAATGTCTCTTCTCTCAGACTCATTTAAATTCCAAAGAGAACTGTTTTCCAGTTTATCTCTGTTCCCCCTCCATTCATCCTCCCTAGCAATCCTTTATTGCCCTTCAACAGAATTTCCCTTCTCCCCCCTCCCATAACCCATTTTATCAGAAAGGCATAAAAGCTTCTAAATCCTATTCGGGAGTTGAATCTCTATTCTGAGGGTTCCCCTGTATACAGGTTAAATAAATTTGTATCCTTTTCCTCCTATCAATCAATCTGCAATCTGTTGGTAATTTTTCAGCAAACCTTTATGGGGTCTTTGGTCCTTACAAGTAGCAGTAGCTTATCTTGGTTAAAGAGAGAATCCACAGACTGATACACCTGGGCAAAGCAGGAACTCGAAGCTAGCAGGTTTCAGAAACCAGTGGAATAGATTCTCTCTTATATTAAATTTGAATGTTAAAGTTTCCAGTGCCTCAGATATATGTGTGTTATATACATAATGCACGTAATACTTTGAATACATGATCTGCTAGATTTGGATCACTAATAGCATTACCATATTATCAAAGAATATTATCTAAGGATTTATTAGTGAATACTCTGATACCCAAAATGAAAGGAAGTCTGATTTTGAGGGAAAAAAACATGCCCCACATAGTAAAACCTCAAGCCAGCTCCCTCATATACTATTGTAATGTCAGATTGTTACCAAAAGTTTGGTATGGCTGAATGAAGAATGAGGACATGTGGTTTGAAGAAAAGGAAAAGAGAAGTTTATTAATTTGCAGGCAAGAGAGGAGGATGGCAGACTCTTTTCTTAAAGTACCGTTGTCCTCCCTTTAAGTAGAAATACAGAGCTTTTAAAGGGAATCTTCAGCTTTGGGCTATTACTGTTTACAGAATCTCCAGTGAAGACAATCTCATGCATGACCTCTGTCTGGATGATTCCATTGAGCCATCTCCTCTGGTACAAAAAACAAAGAACACTCCTTAGCCCCTCTGATTGCTGGCCTCAGGCAGGAATGCATGTTTTAATTCCCAAAGAGGGGGTGGGTGGTGGTTGAAAGAGAAAACTTGTAACACATTTTGCCCTTTTCCAGGCCCTTACTTCTGTTACAAGATTAAAGGGTCGTATTTCTCTAACACCATCACACAGCCAACTTGGCAGAAATCTGGGAGGTAGGCTGAGTTATCGTTCATAGCCTCCCAGACTGAATGGATGGAATTTGGGTTCAATTTTGATTTTCCATTTATGGACTAGTATAAGTAGCCTAAAATTTAGTATTTATTAAGAGATAAAATGTAAGAAATGATTCAGGGTCATAATTAGAAGTTAATGTTGGTTAAAATGATGTTTAGTCCTTGGTCCATGTGGCTGAGAACCAACCCAAAACACTGTCAATACTGTTAATTGATATATTTTCTTGTTTATATATTTTGAACAAAAAATAAGTCTTGCACAAGTTGTTACACTGATTATGGCTGAGGAATTTTTCCCCTCATTAGATTAGAAAGAAAATTGCACTTTAGTCTCTCCTGCCCAGATTAATTTCACAATTTAGCAACTTATTTGGTTAAGTGACTTCTTTTAGGGTGGAAATGTATGGGGGCCATTAGTCATTTATTGTCCGGTCTGGCTTCTCGGCAGACTGCCATCCTGGTTCTTTGGCTGCTTGCTTGGAAAATTTACAAGCAGGATGGGTATGACAGAGTGACCACAGACAGGAAGCAATTCTACACAAACAGCTTTTATTGCAGAAAAGGAGGGAGCTATACAAAGCGAAAGTATGTTTCAGAGAGCAACGGGCAGTCTCCAGGAGTGGAGAAAGACGTTGAGGATGGCCAGGTAGTTTCCTTTTATCGACCTGGTCTGGGGAGGGCTTAGGGGAGGTGTGGAATGTTACCAGATAATTGATATACAAGATTGACAGGTGTTCTTTTAACAAAGTTGCAGCTCCACAGGTGTGTTTACCTCAAAACCTCAAGTTCCCTCTTTGCTATTGTTGGCTGTGTTTTCCTGCATTTCCCTCCCTCCACTTCTCTGCCCCTAGGAAACCGCCCTCCTGGCCTGTATCTGCCACCTGCAGATTTGGTCCCTGCCTAACATTTATACTTTAGTATGAATTGTTTATTAGATGCCCTTTCTTCTAACATAATGTAAAATCATCCCCAATGAATAACAGAATGTTAATGGAGCCACAGAGGGAGGTGTAATTTTGAGTAAATATCAATGACAATAGCATCCCTGACAGTGACCCTGCAGGTGGTTAAGGCAATGGAAAAAGAAAAGTGAAATAAGAAAGTATCAAAGTAAATTGTCTTTTCACAATTTTCCTGCAGTAACACATATAATATTCAAGTATTAAGGTAAACATATAGATTTAAGATAACCAGAGAAAATATGGAGAAAATGCATTCTTTTTTCCTAGGAAAAGTAATGGGACAAAAATTTTAAAATCTATTTATGTCCTACATTAAAAAAAAATTGCTCTATTTCTGTGTATCTCCACTCGAGGCTCCTGCATCTGCCAACAGTAAATCATTAGCAACATTATGAAATGCCACAGAGAATGGGCTTTTGTGGTAGAAAGATGAACATAAAAAGAGAAGCTGAGAGCAATCAATCCTCCACTTAGGAAGCAGTTTTACCTGTGGGAATCTTCATCGGATGCCTTTATTTCATTTTGATTACTAGCTTTACTGGTTCCTGGAGAACAAAGCTCTGATTTCTAGAAGTATGCTTTCTCTCCTGAGCGCATAATTTCTGACCCTACAGGTATCTTATAGACACTAACTACACTGATTCAATGGACTTAGACAATTTCACATTTCCTGATTTTTTTCCTGTGTGGATTCCAAAGATTTAAGATAGCTGTTTTTCTCCCCCAGAAATACACACAGCACAGCATAAAAATAAATTTGCATTTCTATGACTATTTTGTAGGGTATCTTTCTTTGAAGAAGCTTAACAGACTTTTTGGTGTGAGTCAAATTCACTAGGGCCTCAGTTACATGAATAGACACTGTATGTAAATTGAATTTCATTCTGCTACTCCTAAACTGTACCTACTGTCCATAGGATTGGGGGAAAAAATCACTTGAGTTTATAAGATTTTTAAAAATAACATAAACTACAAAGTGCATATAATTGCTATTATCCTTGTAATCTATTCTTATCACTTAATATAACACACTCAGCCTTATACTATCATAGCAGAATACTCTAAGGTATGGGAAACATGTTAACATAAAGAGAGCATGTAAATGTGATGGTATATAAGGTAGAAACTATTTCTGGCAGTAAATCAGGTAACTAATTTATCCTTTAACTAACTGATATTAATTCTATTTGAAAACCTGGACTTGAGAGTAGGCTGTCATTTAAGTTTTCTGAATTTCACTTACTTTTTCTGTTATACAAGGGCAAAGGGTGCAGGAAGAGCAATTAGATCAGATAACCTGTGAGATTCCTTTTCGCCCCATGATTTTATCATTTGAGGAAAAGCACATGTTTCATAATAAGTAGTGAGCTTCCAAAGTAGAGTGCAGTTAGATTTGAAGAAAATTTCCCTTATTATTTTAAATATCTTGACATTTTTGTTAGATAGTATGGCAAACTATTTTTAGTCTAAGACACGTCTATTTACAGAAACTAAGTGCACAATGTGCTCATGGTTACAAAGGAATGAATCACAGATGAAATTTCTGACTTTGAACATTGCCTTAACATATTTGTGTGTTCTGTTGGGTCAGGATTTATTACAGGAAACAGAAACCAAGCTGGATG
This sequence comes from Lemur catta, assembly GCF_020740605.2. Classification (NCBI taxonomy): domain Eukaryota; kingdom Metazoa; phylum Chordata; class Mammalia; order Primates; family Lemuridae; genus Lemur; species Lemur catta. The sequence goes on along the minus strand of NC_059149.1, from coordinate 2,994,102 downwards.
TTTTATGCAGGATAATTAGGTGCTTATGAGATTATCTGAAAGGCTGGAAGCAGCAGAGATTATGCTGGGCTTCCAAGTAAGATTCCCCAAACACCACAGAACTGACCAACCAGAGACGATAGCACCCCTGCCACAGTCAGAAGAGGACTCTGGAGGCCACTGTGAGAATCTTGTTGCTGAAGCTGTGCCCCAGGGAACAGGAAGCTGAAGTCAGGCCACCTCTACTGCTACTGCTGCTGCCACTGCCACCACAGAGGCCTCTCAGTCTCCATGGAGCTTGCATTTGATAAGACAATGCCAATCCAGCTACCACCTTTGCTGGAACCTGGACACAGGAATGCTACTGTGGAAAACCCTCTGTTCTCTGTGCCCTTGTTTGCCACGGAAAATAGCCAAAAGGAGCATGGAATTAGCTCTCGCCTTTCATTCATCCTCCAAATTACAGGAGAGGACATGTAATTGATGAAACCTAACTCACATCTAGATCCCTAGCTACAAGGGAATCTGGAAAATGTAGTTTTTGCTTTCTAGTCTCTGCAGTATGACAAAGCAGTGATGCTCAAAGTGTGATCATCGGTGCAGTAGTATCAGCATCCCCTCCGAACCTGTGAAAAATGTAAATTTTTGGCCCAACCCACACCTATTGAATCAAAAACTCTGGGGATGTGGTCCACCAGCCTGCGTTTTAACAAGACCTCCAGGTGATTCTGATGCATGCTGAGGTTTGAAACCACGCTAATAAGGCAAACTAGAAACAGCTGGGAAAGGATGCCGACTACTCTTCAACCGTAGTCGAGAAATATGTCAAGCAACTCATACCATAACATGCAGGTGACCCAAATAGGGCAAAAGAAACATAAATTAATTATTGAAAATATAAATCATAATCCTGTTTATGTTAGCTTTTTAGTATTGCTATTATTTGTCATATTATTTATTTATTATTATTATTAGAGGTATAAGGATTTAAATTCTTACTGATAAATTGGATAAGTGTCTCATGATTTTTATAGTAGTTCAAGAAAAGTGATTTTTATGCTTTGTTTTTTGTCTTTCAATTACTGCAATATCGTTCTTAATATGCCACTAGGTGGCACATGCTGGCGTGAACTTCTAAGAGGTTAGCTCCCAAAAGCTGGCAGAAAAAGAATTAACGAAGCTTATCAGCTTTTCTGTTTTTTTCTAGAATTAAAACAAAAATTACAAAAATCTTGGCAGTTAATGTTTCTTTTCAATCCAAATCAGTAAACTTTCTTGAAAAATAGATAGTTTTGTTCATACTGAGAGGGCATAAATTTGATGTGAGATATTTTTTCCAAAGAAAATGAACTTATGTTGCTAGAGACTCATATATTTGTCTCCAGAATGTAAAAATTAGTAAAAAAAAGTGAAAATCTCCTCAAAATCTTACTACTTCAAGATAATATAAAGTCAATCCTCCTTCCCATCCTTTTCTCCTAATCCTCTTTCAGAGGAATCAAATAATAAATGTTTTCAGAATATTGACACTTATATAGATACACACACATATATAAGGCAAGTTATATATGTCTTATATAAGACATATATAAGACACTATAAGACAATAGTTAAACTGTTAAATATTCATTCATTTGAAAAAAGCATTTTTATGTATGAACCCCTTTTTTTTAATTATCAATTCTATCATGAATTTCTTTATGAATCAGTACATTATCTATGATGATTGCATGATATTTTAATTGAATGAATGTACCCAATTTACTTCACTATTCTCCTATCACTATATATTTCTGTTTTTTTCAATCATTTCATATTGTAAATTATAATGCATGGAATATCCTTGTACACACATCCTGTGTATTGCTCTTTCTGTTTTTTAGGCTAGATCTTAAAAGTGTATTTACTGAGCATCACATTTAAAAAATATTAATAGATATTGCTAAGTATCTTCCAAAGTGGGTGCTCCAATTTAAATTTTCAGTAACAGTGCAACTTTTGAAACTTTATAAGTAGAAAATATTTCAAATGAAATTTATATGATGTTTCCATTTTCACTTCTTTAATTAGATTAAAGGTGAACAACTGTTTAAAAGTCTCCTGATTATTACTATGTCTTACTCTGTGAATTATCTATTCTTATCCATGACTCATTTTTTCTTCTATTGCACTGTTTTTCTTTTCTTCTTTGTGACTAGGAGCTTTTTGTATATTTGAGGTAATAACTGATTTTTTTTAATGTATTGTAAATATTTTCTCTCAGTGAATTGCTTTAAAATTGTTTTTTATTTGTTTTATTTTTTACCAGGAGTTAGTTTTAAATTTTAGAAAGTCTAATTTGGGCTTTGAAGCCCAAGACTTTGGGCTTCATACCTGGCTTAGAAAAGTGTTCCCACCTCACGCTTACTTTTTAAATGACTTAATATTTAATTAATTATAATTGTACTTAATTTCATTTTATACATTGTATCTTTACTATTCCAGTAATATATTTTATAATGTACATTTCCTTATATAAAGAGATAGACAGCATCACTTACTGGGTAATCTGTCTCTTTCCCATTACTTAGTAAAGTCACCTTTAGGATATATTAAATTCTCATATACTATTGGCCCTGTACCTTATCTTTGTAGTGTATTCTACTCATCTTATGTTTATTCTGTCAACCTCATTGCTTTAATGACAGTGATTTTTTAAATGTTGAACTTTATCCTCTTGTGATGACTTTTAAACTGCCATACTAGACCAGCCAATTCATTTTCCTTATCTTATAACAATCTTTAAAAATGTTACGTGTATGGAAATTTCTAAGGCATCTGAATTGTCATTTTTTTCAATCACTTGTCTAATCACTGCGTTTTCAGGGTTCAATATAAATATGAATTAACCTTTAATCAAATATAGCATAAAAACCCTGTATAAGTGCCTGTTTATAAATTTCTGGGAGTGTTTCTATTATAACATCTTCAATTTAACATTCCTTACATACAAAGAATATTTTTAGTAATGTATCTTTTCAAGGAAAACATAAAAAATCAATTACATTTCAACTGCCTAAGAAAATGGAGTTGTCCTTGTTAAGACTCTAAGTTGTATTTAGTCATGTTCAGTCTTATAAAGAGCAAGTCAATAATGGTAACTTTTAGCAAATGTATATTGAACACCCAAATGATATGTGTACACTGTGGGAATTCTCTGGAGGACAAAGTAATTCTCTAAAGAATTATCTGGCTTCTTAAGTATTCACTGAGATCATCACTTACCTCTGAGAACCTCAGAGTAAAACGGTATTAACATAGATTTTTCAGGAAAAGAGCTTAAGGTGGTGGAAATCAGGGATTCTAAGACTTGCAGTCCTTTCTTGAGGTAAAGATTTTCCTAACTACTGAAATATGACAGGCCTTTCTTCTTAAATGTGGCCCATACCGAAATTTATAAAGAAACGTTAGCATAGATCTGCTCATGAAATAACTAACATTTTACGTTTCAATTCTACGGACATGCTCAGTGAGTCAATGCTATGGGTTAGCAATCAATCTATTAGGTTGCATTCACCTTTCTAATTAATTTATATTCAAAACTCCTAATTTTCTAACACTCACATATTTAGTGCTGCTGACTTTTGCATAATTATTTGCAGTGAATTATTTCTTTCTAGTATTTTATGTATATCATCAATTAGATTGACAGTGTCATAATTAGAAATGATGACAGAGATACTAATACTGCCTGCTTTTGAAAAAGCCAGAATATGGGATAAATTATTTCATTCAATGGTTAACTGTAGCTCTCTCACTTTTAAGGAAGATTTAGTAGTTTTTCATAACAATATGCTATAAAATAAGATCATTCATTAACTTTTCACCTGGAAAAAAATCCAAGTAGTTAGATTTTAATACATCAGAGAAAAAACCATTTCTGTTATTTGTTAATCAGAAAGGCTGATTTATAAACACTAATAGATGAACAAGTTAATTCCAACCATGATTTGTTCAATATACATGAACTTTCTTTGATTTGCATGTCTGAAGATGCTGGTATGACTCACAGTATTTTTTAAGTTCTATTTTTATTCAACTCAGATTTATAGTAACTTATATAACCACACTTTCTTGCCCCTTGTTTATATATGTCTTTCTCTATACTTTCCACAAAGTATAAAACCTCATTAAAATCGTGTTTTACAAAATCAGATATACTGCAACTCAAATCATGTCTCCTAAAACATAACTACATCAAGTGAAAACTTGATATAAGACAGTTTAAACAAATGGATGTTTTTACTGTTCTCTGACAGCATCATAAAGAATTTCTGTGAATACCTATGTGTAATCCAAGGTGGGGGAGACAGGATAGATGAATATTTTGTAAACAACAAAAATGCTTTAAAAATCAACCCTTTTTTTTCAGTGAGTAGCCTGAGTAACCCTTGGTGGGATCAGGACCTGAAGTAGGTACTTTTGAACAGAGATTAAGGAAGACTTTCTTCTCCTTCTTGCCCTGCTAAAATTAATTATTTTGTAAACTTTTCTAAGTCATGATTGAGAATTCAAAGAGATAAAACAGTGCTTCTCAGATTTTAATGTGCATAGTAATCACCTGGAGATCTTTTAAAATGAAGATTTTGATGCAGTAGGTTTAGGGCAGGCCTGAGGTTATACATTTCTAACATGTAAGACTAGTAAGGATCTAAAGGGTGTTTCATCAAATTTTTAAAATTTTCTACGCAAAATAATACTAGGCAACAATCGTGTGTTGTCTTCACTGGTGTCTCAGCCCTCTGCTGGTGAGGTTATGCTTTGTATAAAAGTAGTTCTAGTGCATACCACCCCTCCTCACACCAGCTGTTCAGGAAGGGTGGCTAAAAAGAGTTTTGGGAATGACCTGGTCACTACTTTCACAGCTGTCCAGAATATATGGGAAATATAAAAGCAAACACACAGAAGTAATCACTCTACCTGAGGAATTTTCAATTTAGCTTTTTTTTGTTTTTAAATCTTAGCTATACAATAAAATATGTTTATGTAAGCTGGAAATGTCTGAATGAAAGGATAGAGCATGACATACCTCTTCATGTTTGAATGCGTAGAAAATTAGTCTAATCATTTCTAAAATGAGACTTTAAATTTATCTTGAGTTTTGTTTGTGATTTGCTTAAAAATTAAAAAGAAATTTGTCATTTTGTCAAATCCAACAAAGGCTAAAATTTCTCAGTCATTTGGTGAAAAAAGAAAAACGACATTCATGAATAGTATATTTATTACCCACATGTTTTTTCTGTCATAGCTCTTAACCTTTCCGTGTTAATCACATGAATAAATTTCTTTCTAATGCCTCCTGTTCTGTGCCTTCATCAGGCTTAGCACTGATTTTCCTCCTAATCTACCTTAGTCATAACAATTACCCTCCTCTGTAGAGTATCCATCAGCCACGTTCCCTCCATCTCACAATTACCCTACTCTCCCCTCCCTTTTTTGTAGCTCTCCTTTGCATCCAGTTTTATTATTTCACCAATAAAATGAGCTCGGGCTCCTGATGTTTTTCCTCAGGCATTCATCTTTTGTCCAGAAGTAAACAGCATTTTGCTTCATATGTATTTTTACTTGTATTTTTATTGTGTCTCTTTTACCTTGTGGATTTTATTTATTTATTTGGTGGGAGTTTCCTTTTGTTTCTGTAGTATCTCATTCTAGCATCACATTAAATGTTGTGAATATTATTTCCTGATAATTTAGTATTAGTGAATAGACCTTTTGGGAAATACCATACCCAGGGGTTTTATCAGATGCCTCCTAGAGGAATTATCAGTTTTTCAGCTCGGTTTTCTTTGCCAGTTTTGTAGGTAAAATCACACTCTGTAAAACCAGGGTCTGGCAGAAAAACCTGCACCAACTTCTCCGATCCAGAGGAACTGAATTCTCCTCCTTGGTAAAGCCCTTGGTCATTCCTATCAATAATGGACAGGTTATAAAATTGGCTTCATTTTATTGGAAACATTTCTTCATTTTCAATCCTTCCATATGTGAAACTTCCTTGAGAATCAGAATTTGTGTAACGTGTGTATGTATAATAACAATCATACCTCATCTTTTTCCTAAAAGATTTTGAGTCAGATTTTAATAAGAGTATTAAAATCTACAGTAAAAGTCAAGGAAACAAGTAAAGAAAATATAAAGGATTTAAATCAAATCTAATATTCCATTCATTTATTCATTAAACACTCTCTAATACCCATTATGTGACAGCTATTAATTAGGTATCGGATATGAGAACAAAACAAAACTAAGGATATGGTGTCGTGGAGGTCGGTACCAAATGGGGTCCCGTGGGGCAGCAGGGAGTCTGGGTCGGGGGAGTTCAGGGAGGGCCTCCTGGGATGGGGGCTCCGAAGGCAGCAAACAGCCTGTGCAAAGGCCCTGAGGCCCCAGGAGCGAGTGCCGTGTGTGCGTGGGATGCGAGGGAGGGGTCAGGCTCTCCATGGCGGACCAGGGGCACAGTGAAAATGCGCCTGATGTTTCCGCACGTCCAAACCTGGCATGTGGCTGTTACAGGACAGCAGGCACCATGGCTCTGCGAGTAGGCCATTCAGTTCTGTTGTTTTTCTAAGTCCTGGTCAGGACCCACTAACTGCAGTGGTGGAACTGAGCCCTGCCCGAGCTCATGGAGCCTGAGGTCCTGCAGCAGTGTGGGCGCGCCAGGGGTCGGGCATGCGTGGGGAAGGGTCGGAAAGGCACTGAGCGCCGCCAGAGGTGGGTGAGGACAGGTCCATCGGCCATTCCCTGAGGCAGGCAGGCGCGTCCACCCCACGATGCTCCACCGCAGACAAAGCCCTGGCAGGACCAGAGCCCACGTCAGGTGCTCAGAGACGTCAGGGACAGCTGTCGCCTCACCCTGCAGGGGCTCATCTGACCGAGTCAGGGGCCACAGCAGGGTTGCGGCTCCTGCGCGAGATCCAGGGAGGGCTCCAGGGAGAAGGAGGAGACACGGGGTGGAGGGGCTGGGCCTCCGAAGGGCTGGTCCCCAGTGGGGGGGGGGGGGACAGAGCTTGGACACGCTCTGGACGTGAGGAAGCTGCCGAGGGGGAAGCGACCGAGTGGGTGGGCCAGGGAGATGAGAGACAGATCCGCAGACCCTCACTCAGGGCGGACTCTGAGAGCGCTGCTCCCACGGAAAGAGAGTGGACAGGCGGTGAGCAAGGCTGGGGGAGCAGGAGGGTCTCCACCCGGAGGGCACCCCTGGTGATCGCCGCACTGCGTGGTGGCCACTGTCCATGACGTGCAGCGGCCATACGTCCACGGGCTCCATTTCTGAGATTCAACCAACCACAGGTGGAAAATATTTGGAAAAAAATACAAAAATAGCAATACAATAATTTAAAAAATGCAAATTAGAGATCAGCCTGAGCAAGACTGGTGAGACCCCCATCTCTACAAAAAATAGAAAAATTAGCCGGGTGTGGTGGCGCATGACTGTAGTCCCAGCTACTGAGACAGGAGGGTCACCGGAGGCAGGAGATGGAGGCTGCAGTGAGCTATGATGACACCACTGCCCTCCAGCCCAAGCAATAGACTGAGACTCTGTCTAAAAAAAGGAAAAAAAAATACAAATTTTACAAGATATTTGACAACTATTCATGTAGCGTATACTTTCCAGGTATAAGCACTCTGGGAGTGATTTAAAGTGCGTGGAAGGGGCCGAGCATGGTGGTTCACACCTGTAATCCTAGCTCTCTGGGAGGCCAAGATCATTTGAGCTCCAGAGTTCGAGACCAGCCTGAGCAAGAGTGAGACCCCATCTCTACTGAAAAATAAAAAGAAATTAGTTGGACAACTAAAAATATATATATATATAAAATTAACTGGGCATGGTGATGCATGCCTGTAGTCCCAGCTACTCGGGAGGCTGAGGCAGGAGGATCGCTTGAGCCCAAGAGTTTGAGGTTGCTGTGAGCTAGGCTGATGCCACGGCACTCTAGCCCAGGCAACAAAGTGAGACTCTGTCTCAAAAAATAAAAAATAATAATAAAGTGTGTGGGAGGTCATATGCAGACACACCATTTTATATCAGGGACTTGAGCATCCACAAATTTTGGTGTCCCTAGGGTCCTGGAGCCAATCCCCCAGGACATCAGGGGATGATTGTATTGTATATTTCAAAATTGCTAAAAGAGTAGATTTTCAACATTCTTGCCATGAAAAAATGGTCAGTTAGGTGATGGATAAGTTATTTAGCTTTATTGAATCTTTCTACACTGTATACACAGATCAAAACACCACACTGTACTCCATAAATACACACAATTTTTATCAATTAAAAGTAAATAAAAATAAAATAAAATCATTGCAAAAAAAAAGCTACAGATTCCCATGGCCTTGGGCAGCAGGAAAGACTGGCCATGTGCACCCACCAAGCACAAGCACCACACGGGAAAGTAGAGGTGGCCACAGCACCTCCTCTGTGCTGCCTCCTACCTGCATGGTGGGCGTGGTGTGTTCCATGTGGATTTGGTGTCAGGTGGCTTTTGGATCTTTCTATCAGTTGCCCGTCGATGGTGTAGAAATTCGTGTTTCTTTCATTCTGGAGGTTGCTGGTGGCAGAATGCTGGGCAGGATGGAGGGAAGGCAGTGGAGGGTCACTCTGGAGGCTGGGCACGCTAGCCGGGCAGTGAAGGGTGGGGCTGTACGGAGGCCCAGTGGTGGAGGGGGCAGGGCTGAGTGCTGGAGGCACAGGGGGCCCTGGCAGTCCGGAGCCCAGCATTGCAGGCACCGAGTGTCCGAGGGTGGAGATGCCCAGCCAGGGTCTGCCGATGTGAAGATGAAGATGCAGGGAGTCTGGGCGTGTTGGGATTCATCTTGGCACTGATGTCTCCTGGGGGTGGAGAGAGGGAGCCAGAGGCCAAGTCGTCACGCTCGGGTGGGGCCAGTGCGCACCGGCGGGAAGGCAGGGCGCACACAGGGAGGGGGCTGTCTCCTGCAGGGAGGTCTAGGGGAAGTTGAGGCTCCAGGAGCCATCCCTGCCTGTGAGAGGAGGGCCTGGCCCCAGGCAGGCAGGAGACACCTGGCAAAAGTGGGGCCTGTCTTGGGCGGTGACTGAGGAAAGAGAGAAGTGGCCCGGGCTCAGGGTGTGGGCCAGGGGGCTAGTCCGAGCCTGGCAGCAGCACTGACCCACCACCAGGGGCCCGTGGGGAGGGATGTTTGAGTTCAGTCAGGGTCTGTCCAGGACCCCATGGGCATGCCACCAAATCGTCACTCTCAGACTCTCTTTGCTGAGGCCGCAGAGAGCCTGAAGTCCGGAAAACAATGAATTCATATCCACAAGCCACATCTTGTCACAAGCTGTCACCCAATAGCCAGTCAGAGGAATCTCTGGCCAGGTCTTGGCGTTCAAAGCAATTGATTGCTACCCGAGCTACCCGAGCACGAGGCCAGCACTGGCCGTGAGTGGCAGGGATGCAGCCAAAGTCTGGAGGCCTCACTGACCCGCACATGCCCAGGTCCCCTGGGTCAGGAAGTAGGTTGTCATGTGCTCAGAGGAAACCCTGGGGCAGAGCGTCTGTCGCTCCCTCCCAGGTGTGGTCAGGCAGGTGTGGGCATGTAAGTGTGGCCACAGGCTCACAGGTGTGCCACCCCCTCCAGGTGCTGCTGTGGTCAGCCAACAAGGTGTTTGAGGAGCTGACAGACATCGAGAGGCAATTCCACAAGGCCTTCTACACCGTGCGGGCCTGTCTGAACTGTGACCGATACTCGGTGGGCCTCCTGGACATGACCAAGGAGAAGGTGAGGCCTCGGGCTTTCAGGGGCCCTCCCGCCCACCAGGCTCGGCGCCTGCCCTGACCACCTCACTCTCTTCTCCTCTGCCCAGGAATTCTTTGATGTGTGGCCTGTGCTGATGGGAGCATCCCAGCTGTACTCAGGCCCACGCACGCCAACGGCCACGTAAGTCTTGGTTGGCCGGCTAGGGCCAGCTGCACACTGTGGCTCCCTGGCTCCGGCTCCAGGGTAGGAGAGGGTGGCCCCCAAACAAGGTCGCCAGCAAATGTTCTGCTTGCCCAGGCTCCTGGTGCCCCATCCACGATCATCATAACATCTCTCCATGTGGGAACTTGTGAACAGGCGTGTGTGCATGTGTGCACATGTGTGCAGGAGTATGGGCCCAGTTTGAGCGTGGGGTTATGTGGGACCCAGAGGGGGATGGATCCAAATCAGAGTGCACGAAGCATGCCCCATGGGTACCAGCATGTGTGCCCCTAATGTGCATGTGTGCGGGTGTATGTGTGAGTATGTGCTTGTAAAACATGCATGGTGGATACATCTGTTGTGCACGTGTGTAATTACATGTGAGTGTGTGGTCATGTGTAACTGTCTGTTTGTGGAGAGCAGGGAACCTGGGGTCTCTTGCATGGCTGGGAGCCCCAGAACCAATGTGTGTATTTCTAGGAAATCATCTTCTACAAAGTCATTGACTACATCCTCCAAAGTCATTCCGTAAGTGCCAGGCTTCACAATAGGCGTCCCCGCAGGAGGGACACCCTCAGCCCCAGGCGTGGCTTCAGGACCACAGTGGGGTCAGCAGGGCCTGGAAGGCCTGGGCTGCTCCCTGCACTGTGGGTGTCCTGGAGCAGGGTAGGGAGGAGGAGGCTGACTCGCTGGTCTGGGAGACAGTGGGGAGGGAGGGGGGAGCTGAGGCACTGGGGACCTCCAGAGTGGATGGCCAAGGTCCAGGTGCACTGTCCAGTGGCCCCATCGGCAGCAACTGAACTTGGAGACCTTCAGGGTCTTGCCTTGGCTCGTCCAGCCCCACCCAGACAAGTGGAGCCTCTAGCGGGGAGGCCTGGCATTGCACCCCCTGTGGGGCTGGGAGAGGAGGGGTGTCCAGTCCCGAGGTCAGGGCGGGACTCCAGCCTAGACAGACTGGGCAAGGTGGTCAGCCCGTCCAACCCTGCCGCTGTGTGGCTGTGGGGCCATGACCCCACAAGCCTGTCACGACCCTGGCCCTAGGCCCCAGACAGCACTGGGACCCCAGTGCCAGGCTGGAATGCAAGTCAGGGCCAGGACTGCAGGACAGGTGACTATGTGAGTCCCAGGAGGCAGCTGCAGCCTTGGGGTCCCCAGGAGGGGGTGAGGGCTCCTGCAGAGTGAGGGCCCTGGCACGGCAGAGCACTGGGAGCTGAGGCAGCCCAGACATCGCCAAGCCTCAGGCCCTGCTCAAGTGCTCGCCACCTCCACGACTCCTGCTCCCACCTGGAGCCCAGAGGAAGGAACAAATGTCAGGGCTCCCACACTGTGCCAGGTCTGCATGTGTGTGTCTGACAACCTGGGCGCTGGTCCTCTGACCCTCTGCTCTCCCCGCAGCACTCCACCGGCCGCCCACTGGGCCCTGGCCAGCGGCCTTCCGCCCTGCGTGGCAGAAAGTGGCTTTGTGAGTCCCGTGCTGTCTGGGCCACGGCCCTGCCCTGGCCTGGTGCCTCCCCCTCCTCTCCCGCAGTCCCCCTCCCTGCCTGTCTCCCTGTGCCGCAGCCAGCCCTCAGCTGCTGCGCTTTGCCAGCTTCCAAGTTCGCCCCTTGCGAGTGAGACTGGGAGGGAGAGTCCGTCATAGAATCACATTATACCTTCAGCTGCTTGAGGCGAAGTCGTGTTTCTGATCCGTTCTCAGATTCGTAACTACACGAATGCCTCCGCTGATGAAGTGTTCCAATTTCAGGTACCTGTCCATTCCTTGAGAGAAACTGTATTTTACTTGGGCAAGAAGATATTTTGGTGCAGAAATGATGAACTGAATTAGTTTTTGCCGCATAAACAACCGTGAAGTCTCAGTGACAACGAGAAGCACATGTTTCATGCTCATAGGTCTGCAGGCCAGCGGGGCTCAGAGGGTCTTGGCTGAGCGTCACTGAGCTCAGCTGGGTTCAGGTGGTCTTTGCTGCAGCCACGTGATCCTGGCTGATCTTGGCTGGGCTCAGCTGGTCTTGGCTAATCTCGGCTGGTCTCAGTTGATGCGGGCCGGGCTCAGCTGGGCCAGGCAGGGCCCCACTGAGGGTTCGAGTCTACAACATATGCCACAGTCTCCTCAGCTTCCTGGTCCGTCCTGGGAGATTCCATCAGTCATACATGTGGTTGGCTTAGAACAGGGCCCAGGACACAGGAACACACAGGGAAGTGAGCTGCCACACACACATTACCATTGTCTCTAGAACCAGAGGTCACTGGGCCTTGGCAAGGGAAAAGCTGACTGTTAGTACGCAGATGTCACTCCGGCCCACACACGAGGGCAGAGGTGACGCTGTGGCTGCCTCAGGACACATCTTTCTTCTCTGTTAGCCAACCAGGGGGCGCCTGGGGAAGGAGCCTGCTGACTGCGATGAGGACGAGCTCGGGTCGATCTTGGTGAGGGTCCTGCTCCCACCCCTCGCAGGGAGACTGGCCACCCCTGAGGTGGGAGGGGACAGTTCTCCTTTCTCTGAGCTCAGAGGTGCTTGGCACACACAGCGTCATCTTGTGGTGTTGGCTGCTGTCTGCGTGTGCATTCACATGTGTATACGTGTCTCACGTGTGTGTCTACATCGTCCTGGCTTTCAGTCTCCCCCAGCGTGTCTGAGTGTGTTTGTCCGGCTGACGGTGTAACTCGACGTCTGCACTGCTGTGTGCACCTCCGTGTCCACCTCTTGCTTCTGTGCTTTCCCAGAACCATCTGTGCTTCGTTTCTGTGGGCAGGGCTTGAACTACATGTCCATGTGTGTCATCCCTGCTACGGGCGTGCCCAGGAGCCCACAACACCCAGTGTGTGTGTGTGTGTGTGTGTGTGTGTGTGTGTGCGCGCGTGTGTGCACATGGTGCCCGTGGACGTGTGCTTGTGCGTCTCCCAGAGACCATCACTTGGTAACTCGGCAGTGATACGGTGTCTCCATCACCCTGCGCCTGCCTGCACGATTCAGCCAGAGTCATCCAGGGGCCGCCAGTCCTCCATAGGAGGCCTTTGAGCGTGTAAATGTGCTTGGCAGGTTCTGAAAGTCACTCATCTGCATTACTGTGCGGCTGTGTGCATGTGTCTGCGTGATGTGAGTCTGCACACATGTGCCTGTGTATCCATGGGTATGTCTGTGTGTTCACAGGTGTGGTTGTGTATCCACATGTGTCTGCATCTCTTTGTAGGTACATCCCTTTGTGTTTGCTTGTTTGTCTCCCCACCGTTACTCTGTCTGCCTAGCTGGGCACAGTCCTCACTGTTGGGCCACAGGGTGGGAGGAGAGGGGAGCATGGCCTGAACTGGCAGGGATGTGAGGGTCCTGGGCTCCAGGCTGGACCAACTGGGAGGACAGATGCCAGCAGAGATGCCCAGGCATCTGCAGCTGGACAGGGGCTTCAGAGAGGAGAAAGGTGGAAGAACAAGTGAGGGCTGCCATGGGCCTGCCTCCCTCAACCCAAGCTCTCTCCCACAGAAGGAAGAGCTGCCGAGGCCCAGGAAGTCTGACATCTATGAGTTCCACTTCTCTGACCTGGAGTGCACAGAACTGGAGTTGGTCAAATGTGGCATCCAGATGTACTACGAGCTGGGCGTGGTCTGCAAGTTCCAGATCCCCCGGAGGTGGGTGACGTGACAGAGGGACATAGGCGGAGTCCTAAATCCCCCAGGATGTGGGGGTGGGGATGTGGTAGGGGGTTCTGGAAACCCCAGGCAGGAGGTGAGGGGGTTGTGTTGGGGTCCCCCAGGTCCCACATGAAGTTTGGGGGGCAGACATGTTCATCATAGAAGAGGTAAAATACATGCAGCAAGTATGCCTAAAATAAACAATGAGATGGAGGAGCACATGGTTAGATGAACAGACGGATGAATGAGTGCATGGAAGGAAGGAAGGAACGAAAAGTGGATGGGTGGATGAATGGATGAGTAGATGAGTAAGTGGATGGTTATGTGGATGTATGGGTGATGGACGGGTGAGAGGGTGAACTGATGAATGAGTGGATGGGTGGATGGATAGAATGATGGATGGAAGGAAGGATGGATTGGTGGGTGGACTGCTGAGTGGGTGATGGGATTCTGCCCTGCCCAGCTCCACCTCACAGGTGCCTGACATGGCACTCCCCACCATGAAGTCTGAAAACGGCCAGCAGTGAATGGGGGGACAGGGAAGGTCATGGGGGCCTAGGAGACAGGGCATGGACTCAAAGCAGGGCTTCCACCACAGAGCCATCAGCACATGAAGCTTTGTGGGACTTCCACCTGGCACCAGGGCCCACGTGTCCTCTCGGCTCCCTCAGGTCCTCGTGCGGTTCCTGTTCTCCATCAGCAAAGGGTTCTGGAGAATCACCTACCACAACTGGCGCCATGGCTTCAACGTGGCCCAACAATGTTCCTGTTGCTCATGGTGCGTGGCTGGGACTTGAGAAGGGTCTCCCTGTCAGGCCTCCTGAATGACCAGGGTTGTGCAGCCCCTCCGGGTGCCACAGGTAGTGCCCCACGTGCCGCAAGAGCAAGAGACGGGCCCTTCAAGGGCAGAGGGATTGGAGGAGGCCAACACCCACTGACTGCACACGCCAGCCTGGCCACAGGCGAGGGCACCCAGGGGGAGGGGAGAAGACTCAGGCCCCACAGCCCGACCCCCACCCCTGTCCCCCACTGGAGCCAGGGCACCTGGGCAGGGGAGGTCCTGTCTCTGCAGACGGGCAAGCTGAAAGGCTACTACATGGACGTGGAGGCCTTCACCATGGTGACAGCCGGTCTGTGCCATAACATCAACCACCGCGGCACCAACAACCTGTACCAGATGAAGTAGGCTCCGTGCTGGGGCACGCGGGCAGCACATGGGATAGCAATAGCTCGCCTCCGCACCCTTGGCATGAATCTGAGCACCCCAGCAGCGGTGATGCAGAAAGTGGGGTCTGCTATAGGAGCTGCAGCCCCTGGGGACCTAGGGGTGCCCCCACCCCAGAGGGGCACCCAGCATTGGCCCCTAACCCCCACTGCCTCTCAGCTGCTCTTCTAACCATTCATTTGTTTTTTAGTGAAATCTGTAACAGGTCCCAGAATCCCTTAGCCAAGCTCCGTGGCTCTTTAATTTTGGAACGCCACCACCTGGGGTTTGGGAAGTTCCTGCTCTCGGAGGAGGTTTGCGTCTTGCTCTTGGGTACCATGTGGCTGTGTCCTGAAGAGCCGGTGTTTGGAGCCGGTGCTCGGACCTGGGGCTGAAGCCGGAGGGGCTGGGCCCGGCTCTGGCAGCAGGAGAACCCCAGTGGGCTGTGTGAGGAGCCCCAGGGCTAGAGCCGAGTTTGGAAACATCCCCATCATGGGGAGGGGTGGGCTCCGAGGAGACAGGGGTCCGGGACTGCCTGGGGCGGGGCAGAGGCCTCAATGGGGTGGCCGGATTTTGAGCAAGGGGTGGCGGAGCGGGGTGGTTTCCAAGGAACCAGGACACCAGCCACCCCTCCCTCCCCACCCTGGGCTGTGGTCTGTGCAGCCACCTGGGTCCAGAGTGATGACCCAAGGTAGAAGCTGCCGGGAGAGGGGTGGACACCCCGAGGGAGGTGCTGGCAGGGCCGTCCTGGCTGCAGAGGAACAGGATCGACCTGCCAAGGGCCCAAGGGCCCGGGCTTGAAAGGCACAGACAGGCCACCCAGGAGTGGGAGGGGCCGGGTCCTGGTGGCCTGAGATGACTGGGGGGACCCCGATGGCCCTGGGCACAGCCCTGCGACTGACCAAGCGGCCTCCTGCAGAGCTTGAACACCTACCAGAACCTGAACCGGCATCAGCACGAGCATGTGATCCACCTCATGGACATCACCATCATCGCAACAGACCTGGCGCTCTATTTCAAGTGGGCCCCCTTCCTGAGGGCGTGGGGGCCAGGACAGGGAGCCTCGAGGGGCAGGCGGGGGAGTCTGGGCCTGAGGCTCAGGCAGCACAGCCAGGGGAGGGGCCCGATCCTGGTGCAGAGGGGCCTGGATTCCAGCCTCCAGCCTCTCCTGCAGGGGAGCAGGGAGGGTGCCCTCCACTTGCTCCCATCTGTGCCCTCCCTTGTTCTTGGGGTTCAGGAAGAGGACGATGTTCCAGAAGATCATGGACGAGTCCAAGAACTATGAGGACAAGAAGAGCTGGGTGCAGTACCTGTCCCTGGAGACAACGGAGAAGGGGATTGTCATGTGAGTGGCAGGGCTCAGCCCCTGCAGAGCACGAGCCGCACCCGCCTGTCAGCGGTTTGATCCTGAGACCCTTCCCCCAGACAAGCTAGAAGAGCCCGGCCCCCGGATCTCTGGCACTAGAGCAGCACATCTCTCAGTAGCCTCCTGATGCCTCGAAACAAACACCCCACCCTATTCACTTCCCATTTTCAGGGGAGAAAGTGCAGGACTTCGGGGGGCAGACAGGCCATCTTCTTGGTCTGGGGCCTTCAGCAATCATTCACTTTATTTCCTGAGGTTCCATTTCTTCATCTACTTCACCAAAAAAATGTTGATTCAGAGCTAACGTCTGCCCAGGCTTGTCCTACATATAAGAAAATATATAAAAACTACCTGCATTCAGAAGGTGTCCAGTTAATACTGGTGACTGGGTCTGTCTGTCTGCAGGGCCATGATGATGACGGCCTGTGACCTGTCTGCCATCAAGGTTAGTGCTCAAGCAGGCCACACTGACCCGGAATTAACGCTTCCTCAGAGCCTTGAGAGGCTGCATCTGGGGCAGCCCAGATGGGGGCTTACAAGTAACGCTGAGGGCTGCCTCCAGGCCTGGCCGGGGAGGCAACATGGGAAGTGCCCCCGGCCCCCGTGCTCAAGAGCGGCCCAAAGCCCTGAGCGGTGGGACCCCAGAGTCTGGGGCAGAGAAGATGAGGCCTGGAGCCTTCTGACCAGCATGGAGCCCACTGATGACTGCCTCTGTGTGCCCTCAAGGTTGCTCTTCTGGTGGCCGCTGAGTTCTGGGAACAAGGTGACTTGGAAAGGACAGTCTTGGATCAGCAGCCCATTGTGAGTGCTGCTTCCAGAACCTCCCACCCCAACAGGGAGTTGAGACCACATCATGGTCCTCAGGAGCTTCTGGCCTGCCTCAGTGGCAGCCGGGACCCCGGGGCTTCTGGGGTCCTGAGTCTTAATCTCACTTTGTGAGGCTGTGCGACATGAGTTTAGGGGGCTCAGGACCTGGGTAAACATGGGAAAAGCAGGGCTGGGGTGATGCCCAAGCAGAGATGAGAGTCGTCGAAACTGGAAGAGCCAGGGCCCCTGTGTGGGTCCAGGCGGCTCTGCCGGGAAGCCCAGCTGGACCAGGGTCCGCTCCAGGGAGGCCCCTGGCAGGGCGTGCAGGGCCCACGCCACGGCGAGCTGGGCCACGCCGGGGTCTTCACGTCAGCATCGCAGCTCAGGGGACACCGCCAGCACCGCGGGCGAGGGCTGCTGCCCGCCGGGGCCCCAAGGCTGGACTGACTGGAGCCCACGAGGGATGTGCAGAGGAGCCGCCACCGACAGCCGGCCGTGGGGTCATCGTGGCTTTTTGCTTCCAAGGGCCAGCGTCTGTCAGGCAGGATTGGCCACCTGGGCCGGGCTCCGTCTCCAACCTTGGGCTCTGCTCTTTTGTGTCTCTGGGAGCGAACTGCTCAGAGCTGTGGAGTTGGGGGCTATGCGAGGTCCCCAGGGGCTGAGGGGCTTATGACCCTCCTCTGCTCCCCTACGGCCTGTGATGGACAGGAACAAGGCAGCCGAGCTCCCCAAGCTGCAGGTTGGCTCCATCGACTTCGTGTGCACAGTCGTGTACAAGTGTGTGGCACGGAGGTGTTCCATGTTCATCTGCCGTTTGGCCCCACAAGGACACAGGGCAGGAGCTGGGGGCACACACTGAGGCAGGGGTCCAACTGCAGAGCCCCCTGTGTGATGCCCCATGACACCCTGGCCCCACAAGAGCTGCGTCTCTCTGGGTGTGCTCTGTGGTGACAGCCCCACACTGTGAGGAGGACGTTAAGCTGGTTCTCCGGGAAGTTGTCCCTGACTGGGCTGTGCCCCTCTGGAGGAGGGCGGGACCAGCGGAACGTTCGGTCCAGAAGTGGCCACAAGTCACAGCCCCTACACAGGGCACCGCCCCCACTGCCGTCCCCGACTCCATCTGCGCCGTGTCCCCGTGTGATCTGTGACGTGTCTCGTTGACGTGTGCCTGTGTGTGAGAGACGGAAGGGGGCCGCAGGGCCGCCCCTGCTCCCGTGTGCTTCCGCCCGCGTTCGCCACCCTCCCTCCATCCTGCCCCCCGGCCCTGCAGGCGGCGTTTTCTCCTCTGGTCCTGGATGTCCTCGCTGCCCACACTGTCCGCACCGTGAGCGGCCGCGCCCCAAAGCTGCCCGTCCTAACGTCGGGAACACAGACCCTGAGCTCCTGCCCCTTTTCAGGGCTTTGCCATCTCAGTGGCTCTCCCTCCTGCTGGTCCCCACGGGCGAGCGGGGCAGGGTGGTGGGGACGGGCAGGGGAAGCGACTTCTCCGTTCCCTCCAGGAGTTCGCCCGTTTCCACGGAGCGATCCCGCCGTGTCTGAACGGCTGCAGAGCGGCAGGAGGGAGCGGAGGCGCCGGCCGACGAGTGCGAGGCCAAGGCGAAGGCCCTGGAGGGGGAGGGGGAGGAGGAGGAGGAGGAGAGGAGCAGCCACCGAGAAGGGCCCGCGGGGCGGCACCGCCGGACCTCCCGGGTAGCGGGTGCCGAGGCAGAGAGTCACGGGACAGAGCAGATTCCTTCAGACAGCCCTGTCGCCGGCCCACTCGGGTTCCCACTGCAGGAGCCGTGGTGGGGAGGCCCCGTCCCACGGAAAGGGGACGCCACCTCCACCGGGTTAGCAGACCCCGAGTGAAGGCTGTCCTCGCGCTCCTGGCCAGGGCACTCCCGTTTCTCCTAAGGACGCACCTGGGTTCTTTCCTTGACAACAGGAAAGCCCACTGGCCGCTTAGCAGCCCACTCCTTCCACCATCCAGTAACTCAGAAAGCCGCCCCTCCTCCCACGCCACCCTCAGAAACAAAACAGCAAACCTAAAACCAAACATCAGCAACAACAACAACAAAAACCAGAAAATAGGCACGCTGTGATTTTAAAAAGTCCTATACTGTGTGCAGAGCACTTACCTCCTCACCCTACATTATGGGAACGGGACTCAGTTGTAACAAGTCAGTGTACCCCAAATTAGAACCCCAGTGACATCGTGGCCGTGGTGTGGCCTGTGCTCCACCACCGAGCTCTGGGGTTTTGCTTGTTATTCCCTGCGATCCTACACTATCGACAGGACCCCGTAAACAAGGCGGCCAGGGCTGTGGGAGGCCAGGACTGAGTAACCCAGGCACAGCGTCAGCAGGGCTAAAGCACTGAGGCAGGCTCAGCCCCGGCTAATCGGCTTGCTCTGGTCACAGACCCAGGCTCTGTCCTTTCTCCTACAGGGGCTGGCAGAGGACACAGGGAGTAGAGGGGAAGACATTGGGTTGGTGTAGCCAGTGCACGGTTCTCACTCTCAGTCTTGTCCTCTCTTGCAGTGGGCACAGAAATTTGCAATGGTGGCCCAGCACCCAAGTCTTCAACCTGCTGCATCCTGTGAGCACCAGTCCCATGGGGACCCGATGGCTCCCACACTCCACTGTGGCAGTTCGGTACAAGAGGTTAGGAAGCCCAAGAAAATGACTGAAGATAACTTTGGATATTTTGGGAGTTTGTTAAGGTTTGTGTTTTTATAAAGCCAACTGTGAATAATTTACAGTATAGGCTACATTACTCATCCATTTTGTGGGTGTGTAGTAGTTACCACCAGGAGATCTCTGAAAAGCTCTGTGAACTGTGTCCCCCTGGATACCAACCCCCCGAGCTCAGGAGGCTCATGTCACCTCCTCACTCAAACCTCACCCTAACCAAGCACAAGGCTTTAAAACACTTGTAGGGCTTCCCATTTTCTCTTCCCATAGGCAAACGAACTCATTTTACAAACGGAACTGGGGCTCAAGGCCTAGAAGTTTGCTCAAGGCACACAGCTGGGAAGTATTCACAGCAGCATCACCTTTTCCATCCCAAACCACCGGAGCAAGGGGCTGACAGGCTCGCAGCCAGCAGGTGCTGGGATGACAGGTAGCACAGGCCCTGCCTCTCTGAACAGCTCAGGCAGCACTTGACCTCGTCCTCGGGAGGCCGCATCCCTGGATTTCAGTCTTAAGTCTGACCTGGCCACCTCCCGGGATCAAAGGGAGGATCTGTGAGGAGGGGACAGAGGGCCAAAGCCCACCCGGGGGTCTGGCCTGCTAGATGCCCCAGACAGAAGAAGCAACGGGTTTCTGCACTTCTTGCTGTTTGTGCGATACATTTTGGGGCTGTGACTGGTAACGCCAATTAGTTCTTTTGAAACCCCCTCCCCATCCTCCACCCCAAACAAACCTCGAAGACAGGGTACAACTGCCGAGCTTGTGTCCAGTAAATCAAGACAACTGACGCCAGTAGATGAGAGGGAGCCAGAGAGTCACACAACACAGGAAGCTTTATTCATCCTCTGCTGCTCTGGAGCAAAGCAGGCTGGCACAGGCTGCTCACCTTAATATGCTGTCCTCTCGGGCTGAAAGTTAGAGAGAAAGTACACACATTGTTACAGTCTTAGGCAACTGGAAAGGACTTCAGATTTCCAGGCGTTAAATGATCCAACATCTAACTCCAGCAGAACTCAGCCGCGCCCTAATCAAACTGTCCTCCTTCGTCTCCTTAACCCTGCACACCCGGACCTGCCTCTGCGGAGGCCGTCAGCGGGAAAGTGTGTTCACCTCACGGCCTCTAAGGGGGGGTAAAGTGGCTTCACATGGGCAGCGTGTGGCCTGGGCCTCAACAAAGACTGACTGTCACCAAGACCCGTTCCGCTGCCTCCTCCACAAAGGAGAACCCAAGCACTCTTCTTCACACTGGGCCGCTGCTAGACAAAAGGAGAGGCGGCCCCACCCTCAAATAGGGGGCTCACTTGGAGACCAGCTACTTTTCCTGAAAACTTGGGAGGGGACAATGAAGAGCCAGTGACACAAGTACCTTCTGCCAGTTCTCTGGCAATCCGATTCAGCTCATCCTGCTTCTGTTTTTCCTCTGCTGCTATCCTCCTCTCCTCTTCAGCCCGGGGTTTTAGGTAACCTGTTGGGGGGGGGGTGTTCAATTCACTGAAAACGCCGCATAAAAGGAACTGAGTCCGCAGGTCAAGGTGTCTTCAGGGATGCTGTGAACCAGATACACCTGCTGTCTACTCTCCTTTACCTCAGTGCAGCCCAAGGCCTGATCCTGATCCCAAAAAGAGCACAACCCAGAAGCTACAGGGTCCCTGCGGCCCACCCCTCACGCACTTGCTCCCTAGGTCCTCTGTCAGCTCTGGGAGGTCCACCAGCCTCCCGTCAGACCTCGGCGCTCCAACACCCGCGCAGTGCCAGCTTGCATCAAGAACCAGGCGCCTTCCAGTCCCCGCCTGGGCCTCGGAAGCCTGCACTGTGGGTAAACTGATCTCAAGTCAACCCTACTGTGCCCCGGGGGCCAAGTGCACTAGCGCCTCTGCAGGTCTAGGATGGAGGATGTGTCCTGCAGCCTGGCACCTGGCCCTGTCCCCTTTTCTGCCCTGAGATTCACTAAACGGCACTAGGAGTCCCACAGGGAAGCCGAGCAGCCCCCGGCCCTGGCCCCACCGTCACTTGCTGTAGCTTGTGGCTCCGTAGGCCACGCCGAGAAACAGGGCGGAGTAGCGGCTAAGCTGCAGGAGAGAGCAGTGGGAGGGGGCAGTCAGCGCGGGGGACGCTGGGCAGGAGGACAGGGGCAGGGGGCGGGCGTCGCGGGCCGGGCGGGGCAGGACGCGAGGGCGTCCAGTACCAGGCAGCGGCCCTGAAGCCTGGTTCACCTTGCTGAGCAGAGACACCTACACCAGCGGCACCATCTTGCCCCGATGTTCCCACCGGAAGCACAACTCAAGTGTTGGAGAGGAAGGCCCAAGGGCCGGAAAGCCAGGGAGCAAATGCGCACCAGAGTATTTTATTAGTTTCCTATTGCTGTTGCTAGAAATTACCACAAATTGTTGTAAACTCACACGTGAGAATTTCTTCTTTTACAGTTGCAGAGGTGAGTAGAGCAACATGGGTCTCACTAGGCTAAAACCAGGGTGTCTGTATGTCTGTGTTCCTTTCTGGAGTTGCCAGGTCGAATACAAAATGCAGTCAAATGTGAATTTCTGATAAATAATTTTATTACAAATATGTCTGAATTCATGAAAGTACCGCAAACCCAGTATGCAGATATTACATACTTATACTAAAAGGTCATTGCTTTATCTGAAATTTAAACTTGAGTGTTGTGTTTATTAGTGTTCTCCAGGTAAAGAGTACCAGTAGGACCCACAGATACAGATGTAAGTATGGAGATGGGGTGTGTGTGTAAAGAGATTTGTTAGGACGGGCTGTCTCATGCAAGTACGGAAGCTGAGAAGTCCCGCAATTTATCATCAGCATGCTGGAGGCTCAGGGAAGCTGATTTGTAGGACTGGGGTCCAAACCCTAAGGCCTGAGAATCAGGAGGCATTGCTCTAAGTCCTGGTCCCAATGTGGTGGCCTGAAAACCAAAGGCACCAGTGTTTGAGGGAAGGAGAAAAGGCATGTCCCAAATCAAACAGTAAGTTCACTGTTTCTCTTTTTGTTTTATTCAGGCCCTCAGTAGATTGGACAAAACCCATCTCCCTTGATGAGGGCAAACTTCCTTATTGATTGAAATACTAAACTTTTCCAGGAACATCTCATCACTTAAGGAGACTCCAGATGTCACCTGGTCCCAGGCATACAACATCTCAAAGATTCACTCACAAATTCTATTAACTATTAGCTATTTGTATGAGCTAAATAGAAAAGTGGGCATAGATCTGTGTGAACATGCTGATTGATGAGGGGAAAAGGGATCATTAATCAGTGGAGAAAATCATGACCCTGAGAGGGTAGCCAACAAAGCTGATGGTAGAAGGCTACAGCATATCTTAACACAACCCATCAGAATTAGTTGCACCATTATAGGGTAATTATTTACCATGTTCTTCAATTCACCCTGTGATTTAGGAAGTATGCAGTTGCAATGCAGTTCTGTTGAGAGTTCTCATGGGAAGTGGATTTTCTTTAGCAGGAATCTTTCAGTGGTGCAGAACTTTCAACCTACATCCTAAATGGCCAGAGATGTTGTTGGGGGGGAGCAGGGAATGATAAAAGGCTGGAGATCTCCCTGCGATGTCACCCACCCGTCCTGTACATTTAGAGACGCTCCTTTGTTCACCTCCTTTTTGACTTTTTGCCAGCGGATGGGAGCCCAAAATGGCGAGATCATGTTTAGCCTCGGATTCCTGAGCACCCCAAAATTGTGATTTAGAACCTCACTCAACCTAAAGGATATGTGTAATATAAGACAGGCTCAAGAGAAACTTTTTTAAAAATAAAGATATCAAAGTCCCATTTTATTGATGAGAAGACTTTGATTCAAAGTGAGTAGTTGAATACCCCAAAATCACATAGCCTTTAAGCATGAGAGAAGGATTAGAAGTCTCTTGATTTTCAAAAGAAAACTGTCAACATAGAAAATGGGAGAAGTTATTTGCAATACTTAATATCACATAAGGGACTCCTGTCCTGAATATATCAACTCCTATTAATCAATAGAGTAAAGGCAAACCATGTTTGCAACTTCTCAATGGTTTGGGAGAGGGGGAAGTACATATGTGCATATATTTGTGTGTGTGCATATAGTATATATTAATAATAGAGAAAGAGAGGGAGGAAGCATCTGTGATACCACTGGGATGTCTGGGTGAAGAGTATAATGAAGTTGTAGTTTTCTTGCAACTTTTCTGTAAATCTGAAATGATGTCTATATTAAAAGCTAAAGAAAGAAAAAAAAGACAGCTAATGCAATAAAAAAGAAAATGGGCAAAAGACTTGAACAGACACTTCATGAAATACAGATAACCAGTCAACAATTTGGTGGGCTGCGTTCACCACAATGCATGTACACAAATTTTAATAGAAGCTTTCTGGATAATTGCTAAAACCTGGAAATAACCCAGATGTCCTTTAATGACTGAGTGGATTAAAAATAATTATGGTATCTTTAAAGAATGGAAATGAGAAGCAATGGGAATTGGGCAAGAGAAGCCAGAAACAATAAACATTTGTATAATCTACCTTTATGAAACAGGCAGAAGTTACCTCTAGTGTTAGAAGTCAGGTTGTGGTTTGCAGAAGGTGGGCAGGCAGTGACTAGAAATGGGCAGGTGGGGTGGGAGTGTCCAGGGAGCTGCAAAGGCTCTGTTTCTTGACTAGGTGTGAATTACACGAGTGTACTTTATTTCTGAAACTATACCCAGCTTTACACTCAGTGATAAGTGCACTTTTATCTATGTCTGTTATACTTTAATGGAAGACTTTACTAAAAGAGAATAAAATTGCTACAATTCTCCCCAAACTAGTTGTTTGTCTTGCCTAGTAGGTTTGGAAAATTTGAACTTTCCCCTCCTTCCTACTCTTCACCCCTATGCATTTCTGTCCCTTCCACTTAACAATTTCAAACGATCTAATGTCTCTGTTGGCCGTGACCATAGTTCAGGAAAACCTCCTTTGGTGATTAAAAGTTCACTTTAATAAAATACCTGATTGAACATTTTAGGGAAGGAATTACATTGAGGTCACACAAGCCCCAAAGCCCTGATGAATTAGTGTCAGGGTGACAGTCATGTTTATAACATTTCTTCCTTCCTGTCTTGTAAGCCAGATTTTCCCTGAGGTTCCCAAGCAAAACTCTGTACCAGATATTTTTCACAAATGGAGCAATAAGGATTAGATGTATCACCCTTGTTGTCTGCATCTTCTATAAAGGGGAATGTCCAACTGTCATTGAGAAAGGAGACTGACTTCAGCTTTGGGGCTCTATCATCTTAGCCACCTCCCGACAATGTTATAAACACACACTGTCCTGCTGACAATATTTAGGAGAGTTTCCATCCCAGGAGAAGTGTCTGCAGTGTCAAACCAGTGCTCCAGGGTATAGCTCAGGAGGTTTCCAACAGTGACAGGGACTTGATAAATTTACCAAAGATTTATCTAGGGTTTCGTCCTCAACCTTCAAAGACAAAAACTAGAGTGGTGGATAAAATGTAGAGAATGCCCACCCTGCTGAGCCCCAACCCTGCAGAACCTGGCCCTACAGCTGGCAGAGGGGAGAAAAATAAGTCAGTGATCAACCAGAAGCAGGACAGCTATGGGGAGACTACGTCTAAGCCCATAGGAAAGACTCTGCAGAAAGAAAGTCCATGCACGCTGGGGTGGCAGCTGACAGCAGCAAGTTCAGACAGCCTCCTGATCACCCCACCCCATGACCCAGGCTGCTCAACTGGCAAGGGTCAGACCACCATATACTTTTATGTCCCCGTACTATAGATATCAAGGTTCTATGGAGAGTAAAAAAAAAAAAAAAAAAAAAGAGCTTTTTCACCTGTAGAGGCCATTATGGGCAGACTAGAGCTATAAGAGGTAGACATGAAGTGACGTGGCTTCACCTGCTCACATGTCACTGCTTATAACAACACAGCTGCCCCAAGAGCCTGTCTTTAAAGCATCCCATTTTTAACAGCTTTATTGAGTTATAATTGACAAATGTGTACTGAATATGTTTAAAATACCCAATTCGATGTTTTAGCATATGAAGACACTGTGAACCTATCAGCACAATCATAATAGTGAATGTGTATTTCACCTTCAAAAGCTTCCTCCTGACCTTTTCAAATCTCTCCTTCTTGCCCCATTCCTAAACAAACAGTGATATCCTTTCTGCTCTATAGATTTTTTTGTATTGTCTAGAATTTTATGCAAATGAAGTCAAATAGTATGTGAGCACATATAAGATTTGAGATGTATCTATGTTGTTTTATTTATTTATTTGAGACAGAGTCTCACTCTGTTGCCAGGGCTAGATTGTCATGGCGTCAGCCTAGCTCACAGCAACCTCAAACTCCTGGACTGAAGCAGTCCTCCTGCCTCAGCCTCCCAAGTAGCTGGGACTACAGGCATGCGCCACCATGCCCAGCTAATTTTTTCTGTATGTTTTTAGTTGTCCAGTTAGTTTCTTTCTATTTTTATTAGAGACCGATCTTGCTCTTGCTCAGGCTGGTCGCAAATTACTGAGCTCAAATGATCTGCCTGCCCCAGCCTCCCAGAGTACTAGGATTATAGGCGTGAGCCACCGCGCCCAGCCTCTATGTTATTTTATTGACCCATAGTTTATGTTTATTCGTTTTCATTGTAGCATTCCATTATAGGTATGCCACATACACACACACACACACACACACACACACACACACACACACACCATACAGCTTCAAAGCCCATGGTAGAGACAACAACTTTGAGAGAAAAAGCTCTGAGAAACGTGAGACTGAATCCTTGAAGAATCTGGAGCCAAGATCCCCATTTCAACAACTGACATAGGAGAAGACAATGAAAAACACTTGACAAAAGCTTCCTTCCTTTCTCCAGCCTGCCTGGGCAAAAATTCCACAGCCAATGGGAAATAAAATTATTCAGGAAAATCAAGAGAATTAGGCTATTGGTTACTTTCCACCCAGGGGGAAGGCCAAGGTGGAAGAAGCATAAGGGACATCCCTTAGATCTGGGGACCCCAGAATACAGGGAACCAGCTAGAAACTCAGCTATTTCAGTGGTCCTAGCCTGGGGCAGCGATGACAACCACGTGCACCTGTGTGAATGGCAGTAGGGAGGTAGGGAGAAGTGGCACAAACACCCACTCTGAGAAGAAGCAGGGGAAATCCCAAATTGAATGTGAAATCCCAGAACTGCCTTAGAAAAAGCTGCATGATTAAATTTACCCTGAACTATCTGGGATTCATGGCTGTCTAACCAGAAATTAAGTTTAGTTATACAAAACAGTAAGTTACCTCTTGCACTCCTGAGCACTCAGCTTGAGAAAGTCGCATCTATTCCATGATGTGGTGGGTGTATCTAAATGATTATTATCTGGATGTTGATTCCTATTAATAATAATGAAGCTCGTGAAATAGGAATGGAAAATTTAAAAAATGATAACAGTTTTAGAAATACACATATTTTCTGTATTTTTATTGTGTTTTTCTGTATATACTTGCCCACCGCAGGTGTCATCTTTGCTGTGCTCACAGCCCCCATAGGATCTGCCCACCTGTTCCCAGGGATCGCCCTCCTCACACTGCTCCAGCGCCTCTGCCTCCTCCTTTTCCCTGGACTCCGCCTTCCCTCTGCTTGGAATCCCTCTGACAGCTCTTCTCACCGCTTTCTCCCTCAGACTTTTAGTGAAAAGTCCTCTTCTCAAAGAAGCCTCCTAATTTAAAATTTCACCCTCTGAAGCATTCCCCTTGCAGCCATCCCAAAATGCACACACTGTGTGTGGCTTATTGCCCAGGTCCCCCAGGAGGATAAATGCCCTGGGAGGCCATGGATTTAGGTTTGTTTTAATCACTATTTTGTCCTCAGAGTGCAGAGTAGTACAGGATACAGACTGGGCTCTCAGTAAATGTCAGACTCTCGTCACCTCCATCTCATTGACATAGACAAGGGCGTCCCAACCTGGCCTCTGCATCAGAGTCACCTCAGGGCTTGATAAATTTTTTTAAAAGAATGACACCAACTTAATACTCTAAATAGTTACTGCTAACTATTTACACAAGAAAAGGAAATAAACTAAAATAAGGAGTTTAATCCATGGGAGGTCACAACTTGAGGTCATTTTCTTACATGGTAATTTCAGTTTTTGTTTAAACCATGGTCCTTGGAAGTGCACGTCTAACTAGGTATCCAGGGATGTAACACTGGAAGGATTCTTTATTCTGTGTCATCAGAGCCCTTCAAGAAAACACCCCGAGAAACAGACATGTGGCTGAACAAGTTGAGTTTATTGCTCATTAAAATGAGGGCAAACACCATGGAGAACTGTGGGGTCTCTCGGTAAGAGCATGTTAGAAAGAGCAGTGTAGGATCCGAGGCTTGACTTAGGTTCTTGCCTTCAGCAGTTCAGGCTGCTGTAACAAAGTACCACACACTAGGGGACTCATAACCAGTGGGAACTTATGTCTCACAGTTCTGGAGGCTGGGAAGTCTAAGGTCATGAGCCAGCAAGGTTGGATTCCAGGGAGGATCTTTTTTCCAAGTTGCATACTGCCAATTTCTTGTTGTATCCTCTAGTGGTAGACAGAGGGCAAGCGAGCTCTCTGGGGCCTGTTTTATAAAAACACTAACCTACTCATGAGGGCTCCACCCTCATGCCCTAAACAACTCCCAAGGCCCCACCTCCTAATGCCATCACCTTGGGAGTTAGCATTTGACATTTGAATTTGGGGGAACACAAACATTCAGTCTTTAATAGTGCTTTAGGGGAAATTTTGAGTAATTGAATCATTGTTCTGAAGTTGATGCTTTCAGGAAGAGGTGTTAACTCTATGATTGGTTATCTTAAAAAATCTTATCTAGAATTTGGGAGGAAGTGAGGTTAAAGCTGTGATTGGTAAAGTAGCCATTATTGTTCATATTATCTAGGAGAGAGAGGTGTTTCATCAGTTGTATAGTTTAGACAATGTCCATATTTCTGTCTGCATTCAGATGTTAACGGAAAAAGACCCAACCTCTGTAAAATAATTTAAAAAGTTTTATTCTGAGCTGAATGTGTGCCAGCCCAGAGCACATGGCCTCCAGAGGTCCTGAGAAAAAGTGCCCACGGTAGCTGTGTTATAGTTTGCTTTTATACCTTCATGGAGACAGGAATTACACGTAAGACCCTAAGTCAGTATATGGTAGGGGGGGTGTACATTGGTTTGGCCTAAAAAGCCGGGACATCTCAAAGCAGGAAAGAGGGGGACTACAGGTTATAGATGGGTTTAAAGATTCTTTGATTTGTATTGGTTTAAGAAATGAAGCTTTGTCTAAACGCATGGAGAGTTTTAACTTAAGATAAGGATATATGTTAATCAGAGACAAGTCACCCAACATTTACCGAAACTCAAGTGATCTGTTAAGTAAATTGATGGCCTATAGGTGTGGTTGACCTTTGTCTTGTATAGCCTTAGGCCTGCTAATGATTTAGCACCTTACTGTTATAAAGAATAATATTTCCAAAAAGGGGGAGGGGCATGATAAAGCATGTCTGACCTCCCTTCTCATGGCCAGAAACTCAGGTTTAAGTTTTGAACATTTTTTAGTTGTATTCTTATTGTTGGGTTTTACATGTTATTTATATATTCTGGATTCAAGTCTATCTTCAGATATATTATTTGTGATTTCGTCTTCCAGTGTGTGGCTTGTGTTTTAGTTTTCTTAATGGTATCTTTTTTTTTTTTTTTTTGAGACAGAGTCTCACTCTGTTGCCTGGGCTAGAGTGAGTGCTGTGGCATCAGCCTAACTCACAGCAACCTCAGACTCCTGGGCTTCAGTGATCCTACTTCCTCAGCCTTCCCAGTAGCTGGGACTACAGGCATGCGCTACCATGCCCGGCTAATTTTTTTCTATATATATTTTTAGTTGGCCAGATAATTTGTTTCTATTTTTAGTAGAGACAGGGTCTCACTCTTGCTCAGGCTGGTCTCGAACTCCTGACCTCGAGGGATCCACCCGCCTCAGCCTCCCAGAGTGCTAGAATTACAGGCATGAGCCACCACGCCCGGCCAATGGTATCTTTTGAAGTGCAAAACTTGACAATTTTTATAAATTCCATTTTAATGTTTTCTTTTATGGAGTATATATTTGATGTTGTCTCTAAGAACATTTTTTACAACACAAGGTAATGCATATTTTTCCCTATTTCTTATTGAAATTTTAAAGGGCTGGCTCTTACATTTGGATTCATAATCCACTTTCAGTTAACTTTTGTGTACTGTGTGAAGTAATAATTTTTTTCTGGCATGAAGATATTCAATTGTCTCAGCACCATTTGTTAAAAGACTGTATGTATACCTTTGTCAAAAACCATCTGACCATAAATTTAAACATTTTTTAAGGACTCTCAAATAATTTTCGTTGATCTATATACCTGACCTTGTGGCAACACCATGATGTCTTGATTACTGGAGCTTTATAGTAAGTTTTGAAAACAGATAAGTAAGTCCATCAACTTAATTCTTTTATATAAAAAATTGTCTTCATTATTTTAAGTCCTTTGCATTTCCATATAAATTTTCAAATCAACTTGTCTATTCCAATAAAAATGTGTACTGGGATATTTCTTGGGATTGCTTTGAGTTTAGAGTTTAATTTGGGGAGAATTGTGATCTTGCCAATACCGAATCTCTAATCAATGAATACAAAATGTCTTTCCACTTATTCCTATCTTCTAAATTTCTCTCCATGATGTTTTATAATTTTCAGTGTACAGGTTCACAAATGTTTTGCTAAATTGATTCCTATTTTATTCTTTTTCATACTATTTTAAAAGAAATTTTTATTTCATTTTGTTTATTGCTAGTATATAGAAACACAATTGATTTTTGTAGTTTGATCTTGCATCCTACAGAGTTGTCAAGCTCATTTATAACTTAAAAAATTATGTGACCATAAATTTAAGCAGAAACAGAAAAATAAATGCCGTATGTTCTTATAAGTGTAAACTATGGCTACACAAGGGCACACAGAATGGTATAATGGGGACTCAAAAGGAGGGAGGGAGGAGGGGGGTGACGGATGAAAATTACTTATGTGGTACAATTTACACTATTCAGATGATGGGTACAAAAGCCCAGACTTCACTGTATCACATATACATGTAACAGAATGTTACTTGTATCCTATTCTATCAAAATAAAATAAAAATAATTAAAATTTTACCATTAAATAAACATATAAATAAATACATGGGATACATCGGGGGGGAAATCTTCTAGCAAGTGAGATCATGCTTGGCATTTGCAGGAAAAACTTGATGTCAGAGGCATCCATGTCAAAAACATCACTCCTCCCTCCAGAAAAATTCAGGCTGCTTGGAGCTACAGATGTGGCCAAAAGAGGGCCCAGCTCTGAGGTCATTAAGTTACTGAGCACTTTTGATGACTCACTAGGACTAGATGTAGGCCTTACCTCAGATGTAAGCCCAACCCCTCCATTTCCAGAAGAGGAAGACCTCACAAGTCGGGACATCATTGAGAGATAGTAGAAAACTTCCCAATTTCATTGGGAGGAACAAGGAGCCCCCCTCCCCGACCCCACCCTGGTTTTTGATGGTCTCTTGGTGAAAGCATTTGGTGAATGTTTCTGGAGTTGGCCATCCAAGCTGAGCTCTCGGATGGTTTATTTCTAAGGACCCCTCTCAGGTGGCCACTTTCATTCCCACCACCTGAATTCTCTTTCTGCGGCCCAGGCTACAGTGGGAACTGCATGGGGTTTCTCACTAAGAAAACCGACCTTGCTATGAAGCTCTGTGTCCTCGCTGACAGGACGCATCTCTCACAGGCACAGCGATCCGGAACACTCACGTGGCCGTCTCCATTGCAGTCATCTGGACATCCCGGCGAACAGGACACACAAGGGAGGATGAGCCGGTAAGCAGAAGACTCTGTAAAGCAGGGCTGGCTCCAGATGAAATTTCTGGAAATCGAAGTGGCAAAGTGGAGGACTGCGGCAGCCAGGAACTGAGCAGTCCTGGAGGATTCAGAAGCAGAGGGCAGGAAGCTGTAGAATACCTGAGACCCACTGGAAGATGCCGGCGAGAGGGTGACCTTGAGAGATGACCACAGGAAGGTGGTCACAGCCAAAGGGCGCTGGAGCCGGAGTTCAGCCCTTCAAGTCCAGGCCGGCTCTGCTGCACTCAAGCTCGGCAAGCAGCTTTCATCACCCCCCTTTGCCTGCCTGGCCAATCCCCCACTCCGCTCCAGGTGTGTCACAATGTGACCCCTGTGACCTCACGCTCCCCCATCCCTGACCCCACCCACCTGTTATTTCATGGAGGCACGTCCTCCTCTCACTGTCCCTGTGCCAGAGGCCCCCACCCAGCTTCACCGCTAATGTCCTTGGAGCCTTCCCTCTCGCCTAGCCGCCTCCCCTGCTCCAGCGGAGCCAGATGTCCCAGGTTTTCAGGCGGCTCATGATTGAGGCTCATTCCCAGGACGCTGGGTGACTGGGCCCCGGGAGCCAAGCGGAAAGGCTTCACAAAAACACTTCGTGGGGAGGGGTCAGAGACTTGTGACCTTCCCGTTGTCCTGATTCTGCCACCAGCATTTGCCACCACCACTTTGAAGTACTTTCCTGGCCACGCCCATGAGTTTGGAGGGTGACAGTAAATAAGCCTGGACCATAGATGTGAGGAGTAGTAACCGGGAGAAACTGAGTCCCCAGGTGCCCGCTGGGCTTTGGGGAGGCACAATCTGGGGGCTTGGGTGTGAGTAGGAGAGGCTCTGAGGGCTGGGCTCCAAATGTGAGGATCAGGGCAACAGTTCTTCCCTCAGAGGAACTTCCAGTTGAAAAAAAAAAGATTCAGGAAAAACAGTTTTTTTTTTTTTTTTTTTTTAAGTAGAAAGTTCTTTTAGACAAGGAACCAGTATTGTGGCTCAGGCTCTCAAAGTTTATCAGTGTAAGTCAAGGTTTCTGTATCTGCTTACTTTTCCCCATCTTAAGAAAATAAATATCTGAGTCACTAGAGGGAATACATACAATGCAGGTGAAAGGCAGAAAGAGAATTACTTAAGGACTCCCAGTGTAGCCATCATTGATCTTAGGAAATAGAGCACCTATTACCTTAGCAGCCTTCTGTGTGCCAATGCCCCAAACAAGCACCCCCTCAGTAGCCACTATCCTTAACTTTTTGCATATTCGTCAGTTGCCTTTATTTGTAGTTTGACTTCAACTCTTTTGTACTCTTAAACAATATATTGAATAGTTTTGTGTGTCCATTAACTTTAAATATAGTTTTACATGACGGTATTCTCTGGATCTTGCTTCTGCGGGGCTGTAACTTGCTCCTGGTAGCCCACCTCCTGAATCTCTCTCAAGTCCACCCGTGTCTCTCCCTTTCTATCCCTTCTACTCTAGTCTAAGCCACTGTCATCACTTCCTTGATCTGTCGAAGTCGCTGCCTTACAGTCCTTGGAAATGGTGCATTAGTGGAGACACACATAAGGACCCTTTAACTGCTCTCAGGGAATCTGTTCACCTCAAAGGACAAAACACTGGCTCACTCCTGTTGCAATAAATGATACGTATGTCACAATTCATCCGTACTCTCCTTGGATACTACTTCTATGGGCATCAAAAAACACCCACTTCCCACACACCAACAAACCTTGTATATTTGGTGTAAAAGTTAGGGATGTATGTATAGAGATTTAAAATCTAAAATTGTCCCTTCTCCAATAAGTCATGTTTCCATTAAAAGAATATCTGAAAACCTTCCAGAAGAAGCAAGCATAAGCTACTTGGCAGAACTCCCAAGAGGGAGAACTGACCCCCTCTTTGTACACTGGCAGGTGTAAGTAGCCTTCTGCAAGTGTTACCCTTTATCAGAATTAGCTAATGGTTAAGCCTTGGAGTCAGACAGCTTGTCAGAGCTTGGTGATCTCTATCTCATGGCCTTGTCTAGAGTTTCAAATGAGATAAAGGTACAGGGCATTTTTCAAGAGTCACGCAAGTAGTAAGGTTTTCCGCCCTCCATATGCCTTTGTCTTTACATTTACCATAACACTTAATCGTATGTATTGTTTATTCAAGTTATTTAATATTTAGGTTGATACCTTCTCAAGATAATTGTAGTAAGGACCAGCTTGTTATTTCCAGTCCTTTGCAGATAAATGCTTTAAAAAAAAAAAAGAATTACTAAAGAAATAAAAATGCACAAAGATATACACTAGAAATCAAAATATTTTATTGATAAATTCGGCAAACATAAAATTAAATTTAGACACATAGGAGAAATATAACATGGAAAAAGAGCAGAATTTCAGAAAGTATACATGGTGTTTGTTACGGTGTGCATATGGGTGACAAGTGTAGGAAAAAAACAACTCAAACTGTGTTCTTCCTCTGTGTTTCACTCAACAACAATTTCCAACAATGGGAAATGATGTGTTAGTGGAGACATACATAAGGACTCTTTAACTCCACTCAGGGAATCTGTTCACCCCAAAAGACAGAACCCTGGGCCATGCCGCCCTTCCCCCGCCTCTCCCCAGCTCAGGCCTGGGTGCCAGCAACACTGAAAAGAAAATGAAGGGGCGCCCGGCCCATGGCGCCCCCTGCCGGCCAGATGGCGAGCAGGCCCCGGCGACCACGGGCTCAGAGCAGTCCTGCCGCCCCGGCTCCGGGGCTGGGCGAGCCGCCACCGCCGCCCAGACGGGAGCGGGCACCGGGCCCAGCGGCTGAAGCGGGAGCGGGTGGCCGCGGCAACTGCGGGGGGCCCGCGGGTAGCTGTGGCGGGCGAGTCCGGGAGCGCCCCAGAGGGGGCGCTGGGGCTGGGAACACCGTGGCCCCTGACCGGCTGAGCAAGGACAAAGCCCCCCTGGCTGCCAGCGCACAGCCTAGGCTGCACAAAGGGAGAGTTGGGATATGCATTCGTCCCCCTCCCAGTCGGGGTGGCCCCCGGCTATGGGTGGCTGCGGGGAGATCAGGACACATGAATATTAGGCATGAATCTTCTTTTGCTAGAAAACATCAAAATGTTCTGTAAATTTGTAAGGTTTTTGGTGATAAACTTTTGCAAGTGTGCAATATCTAGATCACCAATTACTTTGTTAATAATTGTTGCCAAGTGGTGGAACTTAGCTGCAGACATAGCATGCTTCCAAGCTTCTAACTTGGGCTTTTGCCCTTTGACTTTATCTGCCCTGGAAAGACGTGTTTAATTTTTTCCTTGCAAAGCAGTATTAAAATCACTGAAATGCCCAAAGTTTTAGACAAATGAGCAAGACTGTCCAGTTTCATTTTAAAATCAGTATCAAATTGGTTGCTTACCTTGGAAATGCTGAGGAGTTTATTCCATAGTTCAAACATTCTCTACTGAACTTTTCCCTTCAGTAAACACATGCTTCCACATACAATAAAAGTTGCTTTTTATCAGCTTCCACGTTATTACCTACCAAAAAACCTTGAATTAAACTTATTACCCTTTCTAGAATGCATGTTTTACTGTTTCGCTAAGCACAATGTTTACTTCTAGATTTTTCCTTTTTTTAATAATAAGACTTTTTCACTGAAGAAAACATTACATTGATTTACAATCTGTCACAAACATCTTTTTTTTAAATTCTTATTTCAGCATAATGTGGGGTACAAAAGTTTAGGTTACGTATATTGCCCTTGCCCCCACACTCCCTGAGTGTCCATCCCCTAGACAGTGCACATCGCACTCATTATGTATATATACACCCATCCTCTCCGCCCCCACATCTGCCGGACACCTGATCAATGTTATTCCTAAATGTGCTCTTAGGTGATGATCAGTGAAACCAATTTGATGGTGAGTACATGCAGTGCTTATTTTTCCATTCTTGGGATACTTCACTTAGTAGAATGGGTCCCAACTCAAAACTTCTTTATCTGGGGAATTGTTCCAGAGCATGGACCCACTGTGCTAAGCAATTACATAGTGCCTGCCATTTGTGACTCATCATGTGAATTGGACAACATCTGACCTGGTCTTTATCTCCATTGCATAAAGCAAGTTCTCTTAGATACTGTGGCACAGTCAAATTGCAGTGAAAGTTTCTAAAGAATTGCTCTCAATTGCTGTATTAATCCTATTCCAGGCCAGTAGTAAAATATGCACCAGGCAGCAGTGGTCTACAGACCACACCTTTAATTTCACTGATTTAGGCATTATTTTCACCTGACCAATGGAGGCCTCCCGGAAGTGATATTTATTTTCACCATTTGTAAAATCATGCTACGACACACTACACTGTACTCAGATTGCATTCAACAAATATTTGTTAGAGTTAGAAATATTTAATAGGATCAAATGGTGAGCTGATGTCATGTATATATGTTAACTCATGATCTTCTACATCCAAGAAATTTTGTACACAGTCGTCTTTCTTTGGTTTCAATTCAAGATGAAAGTTTGTGCGTTTTTGTACTATTCTGAGCATGTCTTTTGTTGGTGGGGAAATTCAGCAGCAGAGGGTTGAGTTCATCAAAGCACAGTATCCTCATGAATCCCTCAAAGTCTGCTCCCTTGTGTTATTTATTTATTCCAATTGCCCACTCCCTTCTTTTCCTAACCTCCTCAAAAGGAAATCATATGTTTAATGTATGTCTTTTATTTTGTATGAGTTTTTACAAAATGCATAGTGTTACAATGTGTGCCTACGTTTTAATTTTATTAAATATTTCTGTGTTGTATCTCATCTTGTTTCTTGCTTTTTTATTCTTAAATCTTCCTCTAGACTACTCTAAGAACATGGAACTTACTGTCACAGTAGTGTTCTTTTTTGTTTAAAAAAAAGTAGGCCGGGTGTGGTGGCTCACGCTTGTAATCCTAGCACTCTGGGAGGCTGAGGCGGGTGGATCGCTCGAGGTAAGGAGTTCGAGACCAGCCTGAGCAAGAGTGAGACCCCATCTTTACTAAAAATAGAAAGAAATGATTTGGACAGCTAAAAATATATATAGAAAAATTTCCCGGGCATGGTGGAACATGTCTGTAGTCCCAGCTACTCGGGAGGCTGAGGCAGAATAATGGCTTAAGCCCAGGAGTTTGAGGTTGCTGTGAGCAAGGCTGACACCATGGTACTCTAGCCCGGGCAACAGAGCAAGACTCTGTCTCAAAAAAAAAAAAAATAAGGTACAACTAGATCAGTGTTTAGCGACTACTACAGTTTGCCCATATCATGCCCTGTACTTTATGAAAATAAATTTCTTGTATTAACCCCTCCAGATTTTGTGGGCTTGAACAATTAAGTCAAAGTGTCTAAGGCCATAAGACTGCCATTTAAATCAATGCCATGACTAATACTGAATGAAAAAAGAAGCTGAGCTCAGGGAAAACTTTTTCTCACTATTTGTTACTAACAGTGTGCCCTTTAATTTCTTAATATTATTTGTAGATGAAAATTATTTTCTATATTACAGACTACTATAAAAAGCTCCAGGATTTGGGAAAACACAGTTGAAAATCATAGCAGGCTCAAACACTTGGGGATTAATGTAGGGCTATTGAGGACAGAGGTCCCTAAGCACTTACCATTAAACAAAGGTCTTTAAGAGCATTATTATTCTCCATCTTTGTCCTGGCCTAAGAAGCATCTCGCATTGCGGTAGTTAATTAAGGATTCAATTTACAGTGGCTAAGTCAGTGTTATGTGCAGTGCTGGGCACACAGTAGGCACTCAATACTTGTCTGTTGGATGAATGAATGGGCTGTGATGGGTGCTTTCAGTTGAACCCTGACCCTCTAGAGACTTAATTTTTTAAAGTTTTTATTATTATTGGTACATAATAGTTGTATATTTATAGGGTACATGTGACATTCTGATACAGGCATACAATGTGAATTAATCAAATCAGAGTAATTGGGAAATCTATTACCTCAGGCATTTATCGTTTCTCTGTGTTAGGAACATTCCAATTCCCCTGTTTTCATTATTTTAAAGTATAGCCTAACTTATTGTTGATTATAGCCACTTTGTTGTTCTATCAAATATTGTTTATTCTATCTAACTATATTTATGCACCCATTAACCATCCCCATTTTATCTCCCCCTCCCCACTACCCTTCCCAGTCTCAGGTAACCATCATTCTACTCTGTCTCCATGAGATCAATTGTATTTAATATTTAGCTGCCACATTTGAGTAAGAACATGCAACATTTGTCTTTCTGTGCTTGCTTATTTCACTTAACATAATGTTTTTCAGTTCTGTCCATGTTGCAAAGGCTGGATTTCATTCTTTTTATGACTATATAATATTCCATTGTGTATATGTACCACTATTTATTCATCCATTGATCTGTTAAGGAATACCTAGGTTGACTACAAATTTTGGATATTGTGAACAGTGCTGCAATAAATATCATAGTGCAGATATCTTTTTGAGATACTTAATTCCCTTTTTTGAATATATATCAATAGGATTTCTGGGTCACACAGTAGTTCTATTTTTAGTTTTTTGAGGAGCCTCCATACCATTCTCCATGGTGGTTGCACGAATTTATATTCCCACCAACAGTGTACAAGGGTTCCCTTTCTCCACGTCCTTGCGAGCATTCATTATTGCCTTTTAGATAAAAGCCAATTTAACTGGGGTGATATGATATCTCATTGTAGTTTTGATTTGCATTCTCCAATGACTAATGATGTTGAGCATTTTTTCATATACCTATTGGCCATTTGTATGTCTTCTTTTGAGGAATGTCTTTTCAGAGCCTTTGTCCATTTTTAAATCAGATTATTTGATTTTTTTTTCCCTATTGAGTTCTTGGAGCTACTTATATAGTCTAGTGATTAATCCCTTGCCAGTTGGGTAGTTTGCAAATATTTTCTCCCATTCTGAGAGTTGCCTCTTCCCTTTGTTGATTGTTTCCATTTCTGTACAGAAGCCTTTTAGCTTGATGTGATCCCATTTGGCCAATTTTTCTCTGGTTTCCTGTGCTTTTGGGGTATTACTCAAGGAGTCCTTGCCCAAACCAATGTCCTGAAGCATTTCCCCAATGTTTTCTTTTATTAGTTTCAGAGGTTCAGGTCTTAAGTTCTTTAATCCACTTTGATTTGATTTGATTTTTATATATGGTGAGAGATAAGGGTCTAGCTTCATTCTTATGCATACAGTTATCCAGTTTTCCCAGCACCGTTTATTGAAGAGACTGTCCTTTCCCTGGGGTATGTTCTTGGAACATTTGCCAAAGGTAAGTTCACTGTGGAGGTGTGGATATATTTCTGGGTTGCCTATTCTGTTCCATTGGTCTATGTGTCTGTTTTTATGCCAGTACCATGCTGTTTTGGTTACTGCAGCTCTGCAGTATAATTTAAAGAGAGTTAATATAACTTTTGAATGTTTTTCATACATTAAATCATTTTAACCTCACATCAACACTGTGAGAGAGGTAAATTATTATCACCTTTTTACAGATATAGAAAATATAAGTGAGCAATTATTGGGTGATACACAAATTTTAAATTTTTCCAAATACAGCAAATGCTTCTTCAAAGTGTTAAAAACAGTTTCCATTCCCATTATGGGTATATGTAAGTTCTTATTCATACACATTCTTACAGTACTTTATAATGTTGGGCCTTCAAGGCCATGTTGTGTTTTTGTAAATCCTCAGATGAGACAGAAAGAGAGATAGAGAGATATCAAAGTAAATTTTGTCTTAGGCATGGTGGAAGAGGAAGGAGATCACAGAGGTTGGGAGATAAGAACACAGTACAAAGCCCTTAGGAGAGTCCAGTGTTATTTGACATCTGGCACATGTCTGTCCAAGGGGTGGAGCCATGCAACCACAAAGTCGGTTTTCCCAGTGCTCACAGGGCTATTGAACACTCCAGGGGAAAGTCTGAATTAAAAATCAGAGGCTAGATAATCTCATTGTCTCTAACTTTTGGTTCTTTCCCAGCTTGATAATTATAATTTCTTAGTGAGTGATGTGTCCTAAACATGTCTACCTTCTCTTTTTAGTTCTGAATCATAAGAGAGGTTTTACTTCCTTCAGTTGTGAAATAGCACAGAGAAAAATCAGTACCTTTTCTTTTTTTTGGGCAAAGAGCGTTTTATTCAAACAGAGGCAAAGGCTTGCACCTAGCCTTCCTCCCTGTCAGTCCTCATCTTGTTTTGACATCAGCAGCAAGGCTTTCAGTTTGAGGCTAAGCAGAATATTATGCTGTCAACAGCTACCACAGAGAGAAGGCCACTGTGTTATTGGTGTGGGGCCACAGGGCTCAGGATCCTGGACAACTTATCACTCACTTGACCCTGGCTGTGGCCCAGTTCAGCATCTCCCAGAACAGGGCGGATGGATGTGGCTGAGGTCTAGCCTGGAGGTGGGGATGGTGGGGAAGGAGGGCAGGGTCTGCCTGTGTGCACCCCAAATGCCTCCCCACCCCAACCTTCCTTTCCAGAGCAACCGATCTGAAAGCAGAATTGGCTTTCGGGCCGGTGAGTACCTCTGCTTTCAGGCCACACTGGCCCCTACGAAGGGCAGTTTTAACCCAAATGTGCAAGGACATTTATCAGGGGCCATAGGGATTTGCAGACACCTCTGACCTCGGGCCTGAACTCGGCGCAGAGGTTGATGTCAGCAAACAGACTGGCAAACCCTCTCCCCTTATTCTAACTGCTGCCTCCTAGGGGACTCCAGGAGCTGGCACTGCTGGCCTCCTTGCCGTCTCTTTGGTACACAATCCACCACGCTGGCAGCCCAGGGCTGCTTCCAGGTAAGGCAAACAAACAGCGGTCTGCACGGTCAGAGGACGGCTCTCCCCCAAAGCGAGTTAACTGCCTCTGGAGCTGACTCGGACTCCTTCCGTTGTCATCACTCAATATTAACGCTGATGCGGACCAGGAAATGGGGCCTGCAGGTGGGAGTGGAGGCCCTGGCCTTTCTGGTGGCTCTGTTGATGCTGGAGTCCTGCCGTCACCCTTCTCGTGGGACACAACTGGAGAGTTCTGAGCAAGGGCAGGCCAGCGGAGGCCGTGTGAGCACTGGCCCCTCTGAGCAAGGCTCCCCAACGGAGGGTCGCTCTGACAGAGTCCTCAGCCTTCACGGCGCGCCCTAGGATGCTCTCCCGCAACTGCGCCACCGCCTGGCTCTGCTTCCTGCCTCGGGGTCCTCGGGCTGTACCTCCAAACACCGACCTTCCTCCCCGTTGAGTTGGGGCCACAGGCCTCTTTGGGCGAAGACTCATGCCCTTTTGCCTGGAGCTGGAGGAGCGGCCCTCACACAGAGACGGGCACGGGCAGGCTCTGCTTAGTGCCTGTGCCTTCTGCCAACGCCGGCCGAGCCGGGGTACAGAGGCCTACGCCGGGGAGAGGGGGAAGGGAATCCATTTCTTATCCCAAATTGGGATATAAA
Source organism: Lemur catta (assembly GCF_020740605.2). Lineage (NCBI taxonomy): Eukaryota > Metazoa > Chordata > Mammalia > Primates > Lemuridae > Lemur > Lemur catta. The sequence continues at coordinate 2,953,127 of NC_059149.1, read as the reverse complement.
CCCTTCTGTGGGACTTGGTGCAGAAACGACCACTGGAATGGGGTTCAGGAGCACCAGGACCCCTGATCATACCTTCGGTGATGGTCAGACTCCCCAGGCTCCAGTGGGGTGACTAGGGTCCAGGTTACCCTGGCAGGCTGTGCGTGTGTCTGTCTGCCTCTGTCTGTCTTCCTGGTCCATCGGTCTGCGGGCCTGGGCCACACTCATCCTTGCAGAGACAGGATGGGCATCGTCTTGAGAAAGCTGGCCTAAAATTACAGGCAGGATTTCTCGTCAGTTCTACCCGCATGTGCTGTCAGATTCCCTCCGAGACGGAAAGTTAAATTAAGTTCTCATGGGGGAGGCAGGCAAGTCCCCAGGAGCTCTAAATAGATCCTTCTACCCACACCTGTGAATGGATAGATTTGCAGCCGCAGGTGGGACAGCTCCAAGCTGTCTGACTCAGTGGAGATTCCAGTGTCTTTGGAAGAGGAGCTCATTTTTGGTGCTACCATCCTAACTCAGGCTCGTGTCCATGCTGGGCATGTCCCACCTGCGTGTGTACAGCCTTCTCTCAGACCTAGCCTGACCCCTTGGAGGTAAATGTGGCAGCCACATCTCCTACTGTCAGTATGCAGTGGGGGAAGCCCTGTCCAGGGCCCCAATCTTCCCAGGAGAAGACAGGAGTCTCAAGGAAAGCCCGAGGAAAGCCTTTGTGCCCGGAGCCACCCTGGTCAGGCTTCCTTTACTGGGAAGAGCTGTGCAAGCCGCCCTGCCTTGGAGAATGGCTCCTGACAATGCTTCTTGGGACAAACTCGTCTTAGTGAACTCAGAGAAAGTCCCTCATCTTTCTCTGCTGTCCCCAGGCCACCCCCCCAGACGTGGCCCAATGTGGAGAGAGGAGGAAGGAGGGTCTCCAAGGGGTGGCAAGGAGAGGGAGGGCCTGAGGGAGGCATTGGGGTGCTGGGAGTGTCACGCACATGAGTCCCTTTGGCCAAAAGCCCCACAGGAAGGTGGGTAGGCACGTTTTCATGTTCAGATCTCTCCCCGCAGCAGCATCTATTCATCTATCGCCTCCACAGAGTCCTCATCCTTCATCTCCTCTGACTGCTCCTTCATCGTCTCAGTGTAGTCAGTGTCCGACAGTGATGCCACCTGCTGCACCAAGTCCTTGTCACTGGGGATCTCTGGCTGACACGGTCTGGAGAAGGGGTTGAACCAGTTCAGGGAGAAGTCCTCGCCAAAGGTCTCTTTCACCAACTGCCAGCTGCCGGTGTGCTGCCTGGGCTGATTCTTTCATTTGAGCTGCTCAAGCCCTGTCTCATCTGCACAGATGAAATGCACCTGGGTCCTAAACATCACTGATATGAAAATGAGGAAGAGCAGCCCCTCAAAGCACAGCAGGATGAGGCGCATCACCGTGGAGGGTGGTGAGAAGGAGCTGCACTTTGTCCAGTCTTCCTCAAAGCAATGCAGGAAGTGGAATCCCACCACGCTGAGGGCGTGCAAGGACATGAGAGCTATGCGCATTGTAAACAGGACGAAGTACTTCTGGTTGTTCTTGCCGACACAGTTATTGACCCCGGGACAGTGGGGGTCCATCTTGCGAATGCACTGCTTACAAACACTGCAGTGGTGGGCTCGGTCAGGCTTGATGCCGCAGCATTTGGGACTCTTGTACACCACCTGCCCAGGCTTTAACTGTAAACTCTCGATGAATTCTTTAGTGGCATTTCCTTTGGGCACTGCCCCTCACGGGGTCCGTCAGCATGGCCCAGCAGTGGGAAGCCAGGGCCAAGAGGGCCAGCAGGTTGAACACAATTCCACTGATGATGCTGCACACGTCGTCTCTGGATGGAATCAGCATGACGAAGAGGACCACAAACTCCGCACAGAGGACCAGAAACCAGGTGACAATGGCACAGGCAATTCCACAGCCGTCACGGATAAACCACATGGTTCCCACAGGACCAGGGGAGGGTGGTGGAACACACTTCTCCAGCTGGAGGTGTTCTGGTTTTTGCTCAGTGTCTCAGAAATGCTGGGTGGGGATAAGCATCATAAGCTATTCTGCCACCCACGCTGTCGCCTCCCCCTGCAGTCTCCAACCAGGACAGGGCTGGGGCTGAGGTGAGGGCTCCTCAGCAGGAGGCGCCGCGGCTCCCTGGGCTCAGCCAGACACCAGGCAGCGCACAAGAGAAGCCCATCAGTATCTTTTTTAAAACTTAACATGTTCACTTTTCCTCAGCATTTATCAATTTTCTTACATCTCTTATAAAAGGAAAGAATGTTTATGCTGCTTATTTGATTGATGGGAGATGTACTCAAATGATGAAGACAAGGAGATTAAGGATGTTTACAGCTATGGTTAAATCAAATAAAAACAAAACTTTCCAGCTCATGGAGGTTGTAGGAAATGCCATTTTCCCCTAACACACTAATATTAACACTTGAAGCACATAGGGACCTTGAAGTCCCACCAAATAAAAATTCCCACAGTGTGGGAAGTGGGCTTTATACCACAGGCATGGCTGCTTACATGCTCATCAAAGAGCCCCTCTGTCCAGCAGATTCCAGAAACTCTGGCATTTTGTAAAAGACCTATGCAAACATGCTTCACTAAGTTAAAGGGTAAGAATTGTTTTGCAAAGAAATAAAAATTCAGGTCATAAAATGTTAAGATATGCTCACAGCAACAAAACTCTATTTTAGTAACATATCCTATGTTTTTATGGGACATGTCTTTCCCCACCACAAACTGTGAGCTACTGTCACCTCTATAAAACACTACTCCCTAACCTTCAAAGGGAGAATTTAAGAACTCTGCACAAAAGCAAACAAACAATCAAACGAACAAACAAAACCTCTGTAAGTTCTGGTCCCCTATTGAATTTTATAGAAGAATCTGTATGAGGCCATGAACCAGTCTTTCTGCATCTCTAATTCTGGAGAAAACATCAACAGTAGCGACAGAAGTGTCCTTCTTTTGTTTCTAAGTTGAATCCACTTTCAAAAGTTCTCTGAGTCCTTCAGACATCAACCTGGATTACTTAGTGTACAAAATTAAAAAATAAATAAATGCCTCTTCCAGCCATTGTAGCCAGAAACATCTAGGTTTTTTGTCACATTTATTGGTCAAATCTCCTTTGCTGAGGGATGGAATGTCTTATCTTCCTCCTTCCTAACACAAAGAAAATATATTTTATAGTAGATGCTTTGTTATGGAGGGGTCGGTTTCCAAGAGATTTTGTGATTATTATAAGCCTGTCCTTACTCTCCCAGGAAACTATTCAAAGGTGAATGGAGTTTGCCATGATATTCAAATGAAGAAGAAAAGAAAGAGTGGTTCATTTTGAGAGTATATTGCTCTTTGTCTGCATGTTAATTAAGCTAAAGTGTGTCCAGTCTCCATTAGGAGATCTGTGTCTGAGCTCTAAGAAGTTATCTGAGATCTTAGACTATAATCCACGTCTCCAGAAAAGCCAGTCGCAATAAAGAATGTTTTAACTGGCAGAACTTCAGTTCATGTAGTACTTAGAAGTCACTTGTCTAAAGCAATTTATTACCAAAAAGAAAGATTATGAGAGCCTGCAATTAATTATCCAAGAGTGTTTTTATCCAGTGATAAGTTTCTGGAGGCATCATTTGATACTTGTCTTCTTTTTAAATGGTGTGGGAGTTTGGAGTCCAGAGAAAGTAAAAAAATATGGGAGGATATGGAGAGACAAAAGGAAGGGAGAGAAATAAAAGAGATAGAGAGGCAATGGGAGAGACAAGAATTGCACAGGTAGAATAAATGTCATCTGTCAAAATGTTTCATTTCTTGCTAATAAATTGGGATATACACAAATCTCAGTTTTCTTAAGGAAAACATACATTTTTGTCATCTGTAACCCATTCTAAAGCTATTTGGGAGAGTTATAATGAACTCCAAAGGATCAATATGTTGGAGAGGAGAAGCAATTCAGATGATTCTAAACAGTAAGAATTAATTTTGTAAAGTATATTGGTTAATGCGTACACATACCTAGCAAAATGAGCCAATATCCCATTTCCATCTCAGTCTTATAAGCTTTGATCCATGACCTGGGGCGTGGACGGTGGGTTTCTTAGTCTATTTTCTGCTGCTGCAACAGAATGCCACAGATTGGGTAATTTTTAATGAACAGAAATTCACTTGACTCATGGTTCTGGAAGCTGGGAAACCCAAGATCAAGGGCCCACATCTTATGAGGGCCTTCCTGCTGTGTCATAACATGGCAGAAGGCATCAGGTGGCGAGGGACAGAGAAAGAAAAAGGAAGCCAATCTCCTGAGACAACTAACCCACTCCTGTAATAATGGCACTAATTCACTAATAGCAGCAAAGATTTCATGACCTAATTACCCGAAAAGTCCCATCTCTTAATACATCACAATGGCAATGAAATTTCAACATGAGTTTTGGAAGGAACATTCAAACCATAGTATTCCACTCCTGCACCACTCCCAAATGCATGTCCTTGTCACGATGCAAAATACATTTACTCCATCCCAATAATCCCAAAAGTCTTAACTGGTTCCAGCACCAACTCAAAAGTCCAAAGTCCAGAGACTCGTCTGAATCAGATATGGGTGAGACCCAAAGCACAATTTCTTGTGAGGCAAATTCCCTCCAGCTGTGATCCTGTGACATCAAAACAGCTTATCCACTTCCAAAATACAATGTTGGAACAGGCATAGGTAGACATTCCCACCTCAAAAGGGGAAAATAGGCAAGATAAAAAGGGTGACTGGTCCTGGGCACACTGGTGCAGGGGTTGGGCTCCTATGGCCTTAGGCAGCCCCGTCCCTGTGGATTGTCTGGGCCCAGTCCAGCTTCAGCTCTCTCAGGTTGGAGTCTAGTGTCTACGACTTTCTCAGGCTCATGCTGCAAACTGGTACCTCTACGGTTCTGGGATATTGAGTGGCCTCACTAACATGGCTCCACTTACTCTAGTGGGGACCCTCTGGTGGCTCTGACCCCACATTTCCATGCAACATTGCCCTAGCAGGGCCCTTCTGTTTTGGCTCTGCCCTGCAGCAGGTCTGGACCCCCAGGCTTTTCACAGCATCCTTGGTGGAGTGAGCCATGTCCCCACAGCTCTTGCCTTCTTCTTTGGGAAACTCTTAACATTGGCAAAGTAATCTAAATTCAAATGCTTCCGAATGTTTTAAAAGTGTCACCAGCATGGTTGTGGGTGGGTACATCCTTGTAGAAGTCAAGAACATGGAGTGATGTTTTGCTTCCTCTGGCAGGAACCAGAGACAGGACTTGGAGGGGGGGGGGGCGTTTTTGACGCTGGAGTACATTAAAAGCTTAGACTCTTCTGGGGGCAAAAGTACGGACCCTAGCAGCTTGGCAGTGTGCTAGAAGCTGTGGCCAGTAGAGAAGTCAAAGAGAAAAAGCAGATGATGAATTCTAGGATAATAGAAGCTGGGATTGTGTTTTTAATTTTCACTATTGTGCACTGTACTTCTTTTACGTCATTGTGTTAGCAAAGTCTAATTCACAGCCCTTTTGGAAGTTGTGCTTGAAGGAATCATCTCTGCCCATGTTCTTTGGCAAAACAGACCAGAGAGAATAGTTACAGCATGGAATAATTACGGTCACAGACCTGCGGGAGGAGATGCAGGGAGAGGACCCAGCCTCAGCCTGGAGTATGAGGAGCTGAGGGCACAGGTGGGCCCATGGAACATTCCAGTGCTCCTCAGTTTTCTTAGAAATACTTGCTGGCATCGACAGAGGGCTCAAATACAGACCACTGAACAGTAAAGGGAAGGGGCATCTCACACTGGAAATTGCTTGGGAGCAGAGTAAGTCATGCTTTTTGACAACTGTCTACAATATTTGTATTAGCAAAAAAATAATAAATAAATAAATGAGTAGTTACTGTAGTTAAATATTATCTTTCTCATATATATCCTCTAAAATACAATTAATGAATATCTTGATATTGTCTAAAAACCAAGTTGGTTTTTATTTCTTATTTTCTGTTCTCAGACACCACTCTGCCAGCCCGAGGAATAATTCTTAGTGAAGCGCCTATTCCGTGTGGAGCCACGAGATGTCAGGGTAAGTTCAGCCATCTCGATGTCGCCTGGCCCTGGAAACAGCTAAATTCTTTTTGCCTTTTATGACCAAGAGGAACTTTGAGAACCTCAAGACCCCTCAGGATTAGGTCCAGAGACCACAGCGGCCGCTTCCCTGGGAGCTCTTCCTGCCTGTTCCCAGCCATCTTCGGTGGAGACTTGACCAGATAACGCAGGCCTGCGTCCTTTCTGGGACGCAACCACAGGAAAATGCAGTCCGAGCGTGGGCGTGCAGGGACCTCCACCGCAGGTCCTGCCTCTGCCCTACCTTCCCGTCCCTTCTCCCTCCCTTCAGTTAGGCTGTGGGGCAGCTGAGCCAGCCTGCTGGCCTGGAGAGGTGTCTGTCTGGGCGTGACAGCCTGCCTGCCCTTGTCCCAGGCACCCCCAGTCTTTACCAGCGATTCTCTTAGAGACCCCATCACTTGGCTTCAGAGACGAGCAAACGTCTTTGTTAGGAACACTTGCTTCACCAGGCTGATGCCCCCACCTCCTGTGAATCCCCTACTTCCCTCACTGCTGCTTTTACAGGCCAGGAAGGAGGACCGAAGTGACCTTCAGTGTGTCTCCTCTTGGTCAGCCCAGGGCAGTTCCTGGACCCAGCAGTTTGCAGCTCTTCTTAGAAGGTGGGCACTTTACTCACTTTGTCCCCAGGTTTGGTTCATTGTTGCCATGGTGAACGTCCTCAGTATTTTTTAAATATTACATTGATAACAATTACTAAAGAGAACTTAAAGTATGATTTGTGGATCAGTGTGTGGTAGTAAACAAACAAGGAAAACAGTATATGTTTTGAGTACTTACTTTATTTCACCTAAATATCACAAGACAATAAAGTAATTATCACCCTCGTTTGATAAATGGGGAAAGTGTGAGCTCGGAAATGATTCAATAACTTGTTCATGGTCTTATAGCTAGTGAGTAGATGGAAACACAGGTCTGTCTGATTCTAGAGCCCTCTACATTTTTTCTTTTTTTAAATCCCTTTGTTTTCCATACAAAATGTTATTTGGTAAGTGGGCCTGAAAACCTTTCTGAATAAGCAGTTTTAAGAAGCTGGGTGAAAATCTATATGAACAAAAGGCTCCTTGGAAGAGTATAAACCCCCTCTTCCAGGGGGCTACAACAGACTCTGAAATCACCCATCTTCATCGTTTGGAGCTGCCATGTGCTTCTGGCCCTCTGGCTAGAACTGCATAGTCAGCATTGGAAATAGAGGCAACCATTAGTGGTGACAAAGACAGTGAGTGTGCAGGACAGAATTGAGCTGCATTTCTAGGTTTGGATAGAACAAGTGATAACTTATAATTATATAAAATAAATGATCATCACTACCATCCAAGCTTGTGTGATGGATGTCATGTAATTTTTTTAAAGACAAACATTAGTAAACCAAGGCTGTGCCTATTGCAGCCATTATCTGTGCTCTCTCCACATCCCTACCTGCCCCCACCTATGGCTTCATACAAAATCTGAAAATAACCAAATGTCCATCAACAAAAAGTTAAATAAACAAATTTTAGAATATTCATATAATGAAATACTACTTAATGAAAGGAACAAACTAACGATACATGTGATGGCATGGTTGAATATAAAAAAAATGTTAAGTAAATGAAGCCAGTTAGAAAAGAGTATGTGCTGTGTAATTCTATTTGCTGTATTTGAAATCCAAATTCAGAGAAAGTTGATCTGTGGCAACAGATACCAAATAGTAGATGCCGGGGAAGGGTTGCGGGAGTGTGGAGAATGGCCTCCAAGGAGTATGAGGGAACTTCCTGGAGGGACGTAAATTTTCTGCTTATTATTTTGGGTGACAGTTACACATTATACAAGTCTCAAAAACTCATCAAACTGAACATATGATGTCTGAGCATTTTATTTTATGATAATTACATCTTGACAAAAAAAAAATCTAGACTACTGAAAATGTAGCATTCACTTGCCCCTCCTGAAAACAAAATGTAACAAATCAAAATTCCTTATTAGCTTATCACTCAATTCCTGATTACCTACGGAATCTATGAAAATTAATCAAATGGAGCTCCTCCACCTGCGCACCCAGGCAGCGCGGGCACCCAGGGTAAGGGGCAGCGGCCCCGGGGGGAGGGCCTTGGGGGTCTCGGCAGGGGGTGCAGGGGCGGGGGCGAGGCGGCACGAGGGGGGGAGCCCTGGGCCTTGGGGGTCCCGGCAGGGGGTGCAGGGGCGGGCGCGAGGCGGCAGGAGGCGGGGAGCCCTGGGCCCTGGGGGTCTCGGCAGGGGGTGCAGGGGCGGGGGCGAGGCGGCAGGAGGGGGGGAGCCCTGGGCCCTGGGGGTCTCGGCAGGGGGTGCAGGGGCGGGCGTGAGGCGGCACGAGGGGGGGAGCCCTGGGCCTTGGGGGTCCCGGCAGGGGGTGCAGGGGCGGGCGCGAGGCGGCAGGAGGCGGGGAGCCCTGGGCCTTGGGGGTCCCGGCAGGGGGTGCAGGGGCGGGCGTGAGGCGGCACGAGGGGGGGAGCCCTGGGCCCTGGGGGTCCCGGCAGGGGGTGCAGGGGCGGGCGCGAGGCGGCAGAAGGGGGGGAGCCCTGGGCCCTGGGGGTCTCGGCAGGGGGTGCAGGGGCGGGGGCGAGGCGGCAGGAGGGGGGGAGCCCTGGGCCCTGGGGGTCTCGGCAGGGGGTGCAGGGGCGGGCGTGAGGCGGCACGAGGGGGGGAGCCCTGGGCCCTGGGGGTCCCGGCAGGGGGTGCAGGGGCGGGCGCGAGGCGGCAGAAGGGGGGGAGCCCTGGGCCCTGGGGGTCTCGGCAGGGGGTGCAGGGGCGGGGGCGAGGCGGCAGGAGGGGGGGAGCCCTGGGCCCTGGGGGTCTCGGCAGGGGGTGCAGGGGCGGGCGTGAGGCGGCACGAGGCGGGGAGCCCTGGGCCCTGGGGGTCTCGGCAGGGGGTGCAGGGGCGGGCGCGAGGCGGCACGAGGGGGGGAGCCCTGGGCCTGGCCCGGCCAGAGGATGAGGAGGGCGCGGCAGTGGCGCCCGGGCAGCCCCTCGGGAAGGGGGACCTCCTCGTGCCGGGGGGCGCCCCAGGGAAGGAGAGCGGGGAGCCCCAGGAAGGCCCCAAAGCCGGCTGCCCGCCCCTGAATGGCCCCCCCAGGACAGCCCCGCGGCCGGCAGGAGCCCCGGGCGGCCGCAGACTCCCCTGGCCCCAGAAGAGGACACCCGGGCCTGGCTGCCGCCCGGGGCCCCAAGAGAGGCGACCCCGGGCCGAGGGCGCTCTGCTGCCCCGACCGCGCTCCACGGGCGCCTGTCGCCGCTGCTGCCCTTCGGCCTGTGCGCGCCGGTGAGGCCGCTCGGGGAGCCGGGACGGCGGCGTCAGCGGCGTCTGCCAGGGCTTCCCCGCGTCTCCCTGCTGCGCACCGACTGGCCGCCCACGGTGCACACGCCGGCCTGCGAGCCCCTCAGCCTCGCGGCCACCTGGCTGCTGGGCGCCGGGGGCCTGCGGCTCACCGCCTCGCTGGGCTCCGGCCCCGACTGCCGGGGCGGCCGGGTCAAGTGCGGCAGCGTGTGGCAGCGTCTGATCTGGGTCATCACGCGAGGCCAGTGCCTCTGCCCCGGGGCCCAGGTGTTCGTCCTGGGCCTGGCCTCCCGCATCGCCTCAGTGGGGTTTGGGCCCAAAGAAGCGTCCGCAGCTTGTGCCGCCGCCCTGCTGGGCAATCAGCTTGGCACTGCAGTTGGCTTTTTGCTAACACCCGTTTTAGTGCCCAACACACACAATGACACAAGCATCCTGGCTTGTAATGTCAGCACCGTGTGTTACGGAACATCAGCAGTTGCCACACTTTTATTTATTTTGACAGTAATTGCTTTCAAAGAAAAACCTCAGGATCCACCAAGTCAGGTTCAAGCAGTTCTTCGAGACAGTTCCCCTGAAGAGTACTCCTGTAAGAAATCAATCAGAAACCTGTTTAAAAACACTCCTTTTGTCCTTCTGTTGACTAGTTATGGTATTAAGACTGGATCATTTTTTTCATTCTCAACATTATTAAGCCAAATAATATTGACATATTCTGGGGGGAAGAAGTGAACGCGGGAAGGGTTGGGCTACCCCTGGTAGTGGCTCTATTCTTTGTGGCTTGTGGCTAGATCGTACCAAAACATACCAACAGACTACTCTGATAGTTTCCATTTTGTCATTTATGGGAAGGGTTATGTTTACTTTAACATTGGACCTCGCATACATCATCACCGTGTTTGTGACTGGAGGGGTCCTTGGGTTTTCATGACCGGTCACCTCCCTTTGGGTTTTGAATCTGCCGTTGAGCTCACTTGCCCTGGATCGGAAGGCGCTCCGTCTGCTCTTCTCAGTGCTGCTGCGCAGATGTCTGGAATCCTGTTCACACTGGCTCAAGGAAAGCCCACGTCAGACTACGGTCCCAGAGCGGGGGACATTTTCCTCTGTGCCTGGATGTTTAGAGACATCATTTTAACAGCATTAATCAAGCCTGATCCGAGAAGACATAACATAAATATAGGAATTACTAATGTCGATATTAAAGCTGTGCCAGTTGACAGTCCCACAGATCAAGAATCAAAAGATGTTATGTTGTCCAAGCAGTCGGAATCAGCAATTTGAGGTGAAAGGAAAAGTTACTATTCTGCAGTAATTGGGATAAAGTGTGATCATCCTTGGAGAGATATATGAGCACCACGGTTGGGTTTATAGGTGGTAGGGAATGGATACTTACTTGAAAATTACTATATGAACTCCAAATGCACAGATATTATTTTGCTTAATTTAAGCAATACTTTGCTTAAAATACTTTTACATGCATACTGTTAACACTACCATTTATCAAATAAGCGTCCCATTTGTGGTCTTATATTGTGTGAAAGTAAGCTTCTTGACATTTACTTTTCAAAAGTAGGTGTTTTCCTTTTTTTTTTTTATAGAAAATAGAAGCTTAGAAGACTTTGTAAGATGATAATGTGGGGGTCGATTTCCGTAAGACATATAAGAGAATGTGAAGCTTATACATAAAAATATCCAATGAAACTAAATGTACAATATATTATTCCCAATTCGCTACTTTCCCATTGTGCTGATGAACTCTGCAAGCCCCTTCAGTATCAGTACATGTACCAACATGACACAACTAACCCACCAAAGGATAGAACTGGGATCAGACTTCCATATGACCTGTAAGATTTTTTCCCATTTCTTACACTCTTGTTACAAAGTGCTTTGTAACACGTCCTGTCAATGGTCACAAAAACTATTGTATATACAGATTCTACACATGACTTTGGTTTTAGCATTATGCTCTAATGAAGTTGTAGAGCCTAGATACAGGCTTATCATCTTGAGTTCTTTTCTGTGCTGCCTTTCTAATATGATGGAGAAATGCTAACACTGTATTTTTTTACTCCAACTTGAAATAGAGTAGTTTATTTACTAATTGCCTTTATTTACTCTCTTCTTTGTTTAAATATATAACTTTAAAATAAGAAAATTTTATCATACTTGTTACTGGCTGTTTCATGATTCCTCCTGTCACACTGTGTATATCTCCTTGAAGATTCCTAAGATAACAAAATCTACAGTAACTTCAGATAGCCTGAGTCTCCCCACTCAGTGGAGACCTCTTGAGTGCTAACCGTTTTAATTCTCCAGTGTCATTGTTAGGACCATTCTCCTCGGAGGATACTATGCCGAAGTGCACACCCCATCAGCGTCCTGGGAAGTAGATTCTCTTCTTCACCACAGTGTACGCTGTCACCACACTGCTGGGACAGTCTGCTCTTTCACATGCTCAGGGTAAGGAGAATAGGACCCAATATATTCCCACAGTGCCTACCGCTGTGCTCTGTTTACAGTGAGAATTTAAGTGTTGTTGATGTCCTGATTCTCTAAGCTCATAGGGAAAATCTTTACAGAAATGACATTTGATCAGCCATAAAATGTACATTTTGTCCACATACACCAAAAACGCCAGATATAGTGAATACCCTTGAAGTGAATAGCAATTTTGATTTAAGCAGCACATATGCATTAATTTATATTGAAATTGTGGCAGTCTCTATAATCAAATAACTACAAATTATGAAGAATCTGACCCCAGAGAATGTGTTAACAAAAGAATGGCTAAGAATGACAAATTCTGTCTCCATGCCCTTGATGTGTTTCTACCTGTCTCTATAGCTCTGGACAAGTTGTTTAACCTCTTTGGGCAGCGATTTTCCTCATCCATAAAATGAATGTGTTTAGTTTGATCTCAAAGATCTTTTTAAAATATTAAATGTCATTCATCATGGACTAGACCAAATCATTGTTTCACAGGAATTTAAATCTAGCTAGAGGAAAATTCCCTGGATAATTGAATAAAAAGCTATGATTGTTACTTTGTGAATACAAAGGACTTTTAATTCTCTTTTTAGCTTTATTAGGCAGTTGAAAGTAGCTCAGGCAAAACATGTCCAATCATTAGCTTCTTTTAATATTTACATTACAGGTAAAAAATGGCTAAAAATATATTTTAAAGTCTGTCCTAAATAATTGTTTTTATTTTTAAACTGTTAATGTTTTTTAAAATAATCATGTATTTGTTGACTTCCTGAGGTGTTGAACAAATTACAGATAAAAGTTGGAATACTTTATTATGGGAAAGCATATGCATATGTGTCATATGCATATTTCCTTGTTGATTAGAAAAAGGGTGAAGTATTATGTGATAAAATGCAAAATGAATTTTTCTGTTCTTTTGAGTCAAAGTTGTCTATAATATGCTATACAAGACAGTCGTGTGTCATTTAACAATGGAGATGCATTCTGAGAAATGTATCGCTAGGTGATTTCATCACTGAGTGAACATCATAGAGTGTTCTTATACAGACCTCGGTGGGGTAGCCTACTCCACGCCCAGGCTATGTGGTATCACCTTTTGCTCCTAGGCTGCAAACCTGGACAGCATGTTACTGTACTGACTATTGTAGGCAATAGTAATACAATAGTATTTGTGTATCTAAATATATTTAAACATAGAAAAGATAATGTTGTGCTATGTTGTAACAACAGCTATGACGTCACTAGGCAATAGGAATTTTTCAGCTCCATTAGAATCTTATGAGACCATTACTGTATACATGGTCCATCATTGATCGAAACATCGTTATGTGGCACATGACTGTATGTTTTTGGAAAATGGAGTAGGTAATCATCACTGTGTAAATTTTACTCAAATAATTTTAGGAAAGAACCTGGATGTTTTAAAACCTGTTGCATTTATAAATGCCACAAGTATAGCTTTTGCCTTTTGAGAATGTTTGAGAAATGTCTTTAAAAATATGTTTGTATGTAAAAATATGTTTGTATCAATAGCTAGAAGAATGCCTGTGTCATAAGTCACTATTCATGTTCTGATTTTTGCTTTGTACTGTGCTTATTCAGTATTTCAGACTCAAAGCAAATTTATTTTTTTATGTTAAAAAATTAATAAAATGGCAGAAATAGTGGTTGAAGAAAAGCCTATGGTGTATAATAAAAATAAAACATAAAATAGTAAAAATAATATAGTAACTATAAATATAAATATAAATAGTAAAAATAAAATAATATGCTTAGATTTTTTAAAACTTAATTTACTGATTTTTGTAAGAGATGATGAATATAATAAAATTAATACCTAAATTGTAGCCAAAAATTTAGAAAGTCAGTGGGAAAAAATCACTCAGAGATGTCTTTAAAGAAAACTATAATAAAAAGGACATTATTTTAATCTTGCTGCAGAAAAAGCCAATATTTTTCTCAAATAACATATTTTTGCATTTAAAGTATTATTAATAATTGTAGACTCTAAGGAGTATTTTTTTCAATTAAGTTCATGGTTCATACAATTGGATTTGGAAATAAAACTGATTTGGTTGCATTTATTTCTCACACGGAAAAGTAATGTACTTACCGAAGTGTGTCCTTCTGTCTATTAGGTAGATAGTGCTCAGCTTTTTTTAAGAAAAGCAGCATATAGTTTTATGCAATTAGCTTAGGAAGCAAAATAAATTATTCATCATCTGTCACCCTGATAAGCTCTAACCGTATACTTAAGTTTACCTGTTTGGAAATGTGAAATTTTATTTCACGTTCAAACAACAAGATAGAGATCTGTGGACTCTCATTCCAGTGACCTGCTTAGGGAGTAAAACTGAGTTAAGAAAGAGTAGCTGGAAGTCTGTTCAAGAAGGAAAATACAGGCTTGCAGTGTGTACAACTCATGAACTTCTCTCTAGGGGGAAAGCTAAGCTGTTACCCGGAGGTGTGTTTTCCAGTGATAAGCAGATGATAGCTCTGTGTAGAAATTAGATGTGTAAAAAGTTGATTCAGTGCAGAGTGTCATGCAGAGTGCAAACTCCTGAAATACACTGTGATAATTTGGATCTCCCTATGCCCTCCCTCTGGACACTTGTTAATTATCTGTCTACTACTTGAAAAGACTGGAACTTGGTAACTGGAAATAAATGGAATAACTTTTAACAACCAAGTGGCTGAATAAATTGTGGTAAATCCCTACAAGGGACTATTAGGTAGCTGATAAGTAGAGTTAATCAGATCCATATTGACGTGGTGCGCTGTTTGTGATATAGTAAGTGAAAAAACAAAGTTTCAGAATAATGTGTTATTGTAAGAATTTATTTGATCACAACAAATCACAAGAGCAAAAATTCCAATATAAGGTATAAAAACAGTCTAGCAAATGTCATACTAGAAGACTTAATAATGGTCAGATTTAAGAGGGAAAACTTGGCAGATCTATTTACAATTCCAATAGCAACTGCTGTAAGGAAACAGCTCAGGAAATGCACAGACTCTAAAAGAAAAACCAGGAAAGATGCCTTAAGGATGGATGGATGGATGGATGGATGGAAAAAAGAAGAAAAGGGAAAAGAAGGGGATGAAGGAAATTACTTTTCTTCATCAACCTAAAGGAACCCATTTATTTTTTTAGCATCTTATGTTCCTAATGATAATTTTACTGCCAAAATGTCTTTTCTTCTTTTCATTCTTAGTGTTCTCATATTTCATAATCAGGATTTAGATGTGAGTCTTATCTATCTAAAAAAAAATACATTCCCTTTCAGCTCTGAAAAATATTTTCATATTGTTTCTTAGATAATTTAGACCCCTCAATTTCCCCTGTTCTGTGTTCTGGCACTAGGACTTACTGGCTGTTGTACCTCCTGGATAGATCCTCTCTCTGCCCCATTATTTCTCTACAACTTTTCTGTCTTCTTTTCTTCTTGCTGTACAGTCTGGGAATTTCTTCACTTTTTATCTTTTTTAATTAAAAGGATCTTTCATACATTTGTTCCATTTCATGGCATCCTGTTCTTGCTTTATGTATAAATTGACTTTTAGGTTCTTTTCTGTGCCCTGAATTATCTCTGTATCTGTGTGTTTATGAGAGTGACAGAGAGAGAGAGAGAGAGACAGAGAGAGAGTGTTATCCTAAAATAATTAAGAAACTAGGAACTGTAATTGCAATTAGAGGACAAGAGATGCTCATAGATTTCTGGAAGATAGACAACATATTAAAAGGTATTGATGAGTGAGAAACAGATGAGGAAGCAAAGCTGCTTCTTAGAATGCATGCTGAGAAATGGATATGGAAAAAGGATTGCAGTTCCATTACCCAGATGATTCTAGACATTTTACTTAATTCAGAACTTTCACTATTGTTTCATAGATCAAATATACAAGGGTATGTAATATCTATACTTTAAAGAATTTGGTGTATCTCCATCACCCCACTTAAGTCATTTAAAATTACCAATATTTAGAAGTTTCCCTATGTGCTTCTTTCGGATCACAGCCCTCTCTCATCTCTGATCTTGATTTGTGTGTAAGTCATTTTTTCTATCAGTTTTTTAAGTTTTGCCATTTATGTTTGTATCTATAAAATATATATATTTTTATTGAATTAAATATAATGTTAATTATATGCATATAACAGGTTTTTTGGTGTTGAACTCATATAAATAGAATTATGCTGTAAGTGTTCTAAGACTTGCTTCTTCATTCAACATTATGTTCTTGAGCTTCATCCATGTTGAGACATTTAGCTGTCATTTATTCATTTTCACTGCTGAACTTTATTTTATTGCATAACTATATTACCATTTATTGCTTCAGTCTACTTTTATCAAAATTAGGTGGTTTTCAGTTTGGGGCTATTGTGAGTCATGTTGCTATGAATATTCTTATAAACATATTCTGTTGAATGAGTACTGTACATAATTGTTGAAACAACTTCTAGGGTTACAGAAATGCATAGGTTCCATAGCTTACTTGATGCTAACCTGATTTCCAAAGTTACTGTACTATTACAGCCCAACCAACAGTAGATGAAAGTTCTAGTTCCTCCACATTCTGATCATTTTCATGCATTTTAAACCTTATCAAAAAGATGGTGTACCAGGGTGCCTTATTTTGGTTTCAATTTTAATTTCTATTACTACAAATGAATTTTAGCATCATGTCATATATTTTAAGACAGTATATTTTCTCTTCTGTGAAAAGCTTTGCTTATGCCACCTGATCATTCTGCATAAGATTGTTGTTGTCATTGTTGTTGTTTTTTAAATCTATTAAAGAGTCTATCAATTGGCCCATGTTCTTCAATCCTCACTAACAGTAATATTTATTACTCATGGAATCTCCATACAGTCCTCCACATTTCCTGGTTACTTTTTAGATAGATGGAGCCATCCTTTTAATGTATGGGAAAAGGTTTATGAGGGGTCACATTTAAGTCAAAGGACTTACGAGCTGGCACATGACCCTCTCACTCTTGCTACTCAGGCCATAATGACCAAAACGGCCACAAGGCTCTCTCAAAGGTACAACTACAAGATCATGAAGCTTCTTTTTGCCTGGATCCCTGAGTGATTCTGGGGAGCAGATTACGCACCCCACCCCCACCCACCCCAGCCAACTCACACTGGATTTGTGTTGTAAGTGACAAATGTGAAGGAGAATCTGTTACTACTGCATATTCTAGTCTGACCTTGACTTAACTACTCTTTTATGAATCAAATTTCCATGCAGGCAAAAGTTGGTTTTGAGCTCTGTGTTATGTTCCACAGGACGATTCGTCTATCCTGGCATGAACAGTATGTTATCTCAACGAGTATAAAGTCATAACAAGATTTTACCATCAGTAGGGAAAAATCCCTGTACCTTCATCTATCTTAAGGAGGGTTTTGTCTATTTTTATTCTTTTATATATTTTTAGGATCATCTTCTCAGGTTCTGTGCCTGAAAAACCCCATTGAGATTTTGCTGTAATTACATTAAACATATGATCACTTTGGTAAGAATTTATATCTTTGCTCTACTGAATCTTTCATTTAAAATGTTGTATATCTCTGCATTACATTTGTTTTTAAAATGTTTTTCAATATATCTTATAATTTTTTCATAAAGGATTTATACATCCTTTGTTATATTAATGCCTAAATACTTCATATTTTCATGAAGTATTATTTTCTAAATAGTACCTGTTAAAAATTATTTCATACAATTGATCACTACTGGTTATGAATGTTCAATTAATTTTACATTTTGGTATGTATCCAGCCACCTGATTAATTTTATTATTACTTCTAATATTTAACTAAAATTTCTTTTAGATATTTCACATAGATAGTCATAGCATCTGTGAATAATGACAATATTTTTTATCCTTTCAAATATTTATCTTACTTTAGAGATCCTGCCAGGATAGTTAGTACAGTTTTGAAAAGAAATTATAATAGCAGTCATCTTTTCTTGTTCTAAAACCTTACAGAAAATGCTTTTAATCTATCATCATTAAATATTATGTATGCTGTATGGTTTTGTAGAGGCCCTTTATCAGATTAAGAAAGTTTCCTTCCATTGCTAGTTTGCTGAGAGGTTGTGTTTGTTTTGTGCTGTGTTTTCATTATTTAGATGTTAAATTTTGTCAGAAAATTTTTCTGCATATATTGAGATGATTAGGTTTTTTTCCTTTAATATGCTAATGGAATGAATTAAATTGATGAGTTCTCTAATATCAAACTAAGATAGACAAATCTGACAATGATAAATGTTATAATTTTTATGTTAATATTTTGCTGGATTGGATTTGCCAATATTTAGTTGAAGGGTTTTGTATCTATGCTAGTAAGTAAGATGGCCCTGTAATGTTCTTTTCTTATGTTTTTGTCAGGATTCAGTATTATGAAGGTTACTACAGTTTCCTTGATGGGTAAGATAGCATTTCTTCTTTGTCTATTGTCTGGACTAGATTGTATATACTGGAACTGTTTATCCTAGGAAAGTCTAGTAGAACTCATTGAAAATCTGGGCTGGTGCTTTTTGTGTGAGAAGTTTTTTAATTCCAAATGCAAATCTTTTGAAGTTTCTAGTTATATTCAGATTTTCCCTTGATTGTGGGTCAGTTTGGATTACTTGCACTTTCTTGGCAATTATCAATTTCAGCTAAGTTTTCAAATTAATTGCCATATATTATTTTATATTCCATGCCTGACCATTTTTCTGCTCTCTGCTGGTTTTCATTTAGTGGTATCTCCTTTCCTTGTGAATTGTGAATTTTTAACTGTGAGCCACTCATTTTTATTTGAAATTTTACCTGTGGGAATTTTTCAATGTGAGTTTGAATTTGAGATTTTACAAAAGGATATACATTTTCGTCTGCCAGGTGCCTAAGGACATTACCAAATTGCTACCACTTAAACTAAATGATCTGATTGAAATTTTCTAGACTGCAAAGGCCATGTAAAAAGGTATTAAAACCCACATGAGAGCTGGTTTATGATTACACATTTTTAGAAGAGATTTCTTTCCCCACCATTCAACACTAAGGTAAAAAAAAAAACACAAGTTTTATTGATGTTCCCTTCTGCACAGAGAAGTTTCTCTAGTTCACTTTACCCGCTGGGGCATAGACCTTCCTTAAGGATCTGAGCATTGTGCAATCTCATAGCAGAGGTCCACTTGGGGTGGGCCTAAGTCTTACCTCCCATGCCCCATGACCCACAAAGCCAGTCAGAAGCTGAAGTTCCCCAAGCTTCTTAGAACCCCTTAGGAGAGCTCCAGCAGCCACATTTACCTGAATTACAGGGATCCTGCTTTCACCTCAGTTTGGAGGCCACAGATTAAAAAAAAAAAAAATACCAGCTCAATGGGGCACTTAAATGATTTTTTAAAATATTCCATCCAATAAATAAATAAATGAGATTTGTGGGACTGAGCCACTTAATTTTAATCAATTTAAACTTAAATATCCACATGTGGCTAGTGGCTGCCATCTAGGACAGCACAGATATAGACAGTTTCCTGGAGTAAAATTAAGAGGAAGAAGCCAGGCACTTGTAAATCCTAAGGCAACAGTGAATATACGGGACTTGAAAATCCTGAAAAGTGGACTCAGAGAATGAACATGGATTAGATCTCTCCTACTTCTAAAGAAAACACAGGCTGAAATCAAGCAGAACTTGAGGGATGTTAAGTACTATGTCCATTTCATCAAGAACTTTAAGGCATGGGTCTGTCATACCAGCCGACCTCTTTAATAAAATGGCATCTTTAATTAAAAAAAATATTCCATCCAACCTTTCATTGTTCTATTCTAATCCAGCAAATTGCCCAACCCACTTCTTTAATCTGTATCAAATAGATCTGTGCTGCCAAAGAGAACTTTCTGTGATCATAAAATATTCCCCATCTGCACTGACCAATATGGAAATCACCCCAGCCACATGTGGCCATTGAGCACTTGAAATGTGATTCGTGATTTTTAAAAGTGCATTTTTATTTTCACTTAATTGGTTAATGAATTTAACCAATTTAATTAAAATTTACATAGCTACTTGTGTCTGGTGGCTACTGTATAGGACAGTTCAGAAATAGTCCTTCATTTACCCCAGATGGTACTGATGCATAAGTGCTCTGATGAGGCATAACTATTAGAATTCCCTATAAATGAGGAGAAGAGATTCTGGCTACGTGATTCGGAATGTCATAGCCAAAGAAAAAAATAGAATAAAAGGAAGTCTAAAAGAGAGCCAGCCTTCCTCCTGAATATGCTAAGCCTCCGGCCTCATGTTCTTTTTCTTTTCTGTAAAACAATTTCTGGACATGTAGCATCTACCTGGACACATCATAACAAAGAAATTAGCTTAGGTTGTGTGATTCCATGAGCCAGAAACAGAAACAGAGCACAGGAAATGGCAGGAGGTGTTCCCCAAAAGGCTTCATTAGGATAAATCTTATCTCGGCTGCAGAGGCCTTGCCTCCCAGCACTGAGACAGCTATGACTCAGACTGAATTCTTGAATTCATGCCAAAGCCCATTCAGACTCACCACCGGCCTCTCACCATGTAGCCTCTTATTATTTGTGGCATTGAATCTTTCCTCAGAACTTTAGGGAATGAGCCATTTGGCCCTAGGCCTATTAGGTAGATAGCGAAGGATTCCAGGCCTCCTAAGGACAAAAGTGGGTGGTGTTGCTTTGGTGCAATTGTTCCACCTGGGAAGAAGGTCCCTATCTTGATCCTGCCCCACCCTAATCTCCCAAGCAACTGCCATGCTTAGGGAGGAGGGAATACCCTACAAATCTGCCAATCATAACTTAGCATGCCAGCTGTAAGGGAATGCAGAGGACTCTCTAGCCCATGGCCCAAGCAGCATAGGTACTATACAGTCCAGAACTTGACCTAGAACAACCCACATGCACAATACTGCAACTTCCAACTGTTCAATCAAAGTGGTTCCATGGTGACATCTGGGCCACTAGGGAGGTCCCCATCTGGGCACTCTAAAACAAGACTCAGACCATAACCAAGTCCATTTTTTGTGCCCTTCCTTTTGCTCTCCCTTTGCTGCGACAATGGGTCTGGTTGTCACCTGTGGCTGTGTATCACACTCTGTAATCCTATATCTTGCTCTTCTTCTATAATCCTATCTTTCCCCAATAAACCTCATTTCCGTGCTTGCCTTACTTTGGCATGTCTGGCCATTCTTCAGCCATGAACACCCTAAGAACTGACATTTTCAGACTGAAACCTGACAGGTTCATCCACAGCGGGTCCTCTCCCAAAGCTGTTGCTACTGAATACACAACATGTATATTTCCTCTAGGAATATAGATGAGTGTTTACATCAGAGTTCCATTTTGTGGACAACAGGGATGGTTCTGTGAAAATAGCATTGGCTTAGGGTCAGGAGAAATGGGTTCTTACCCCAGCTCTACCATTAGCCAGTTGCTTGTGCAAGTCACACAACTGTTGGGTGTCAGTTTCCCAAACTGCAAAAGGAGTGTTCAACACCATCAAAATTGAGATTGCTTCCTGCAGTCTAAATGAAAAGATTGAGTTTTCCCAGAACTGGCACATATAAACAGGTAGGAGATGGGACAGATTAAGGTTTCTGTTTCTATACTGATGGGCCTTCGTAATTGGTCAATCCCAGTAGAAGGAAAACTGACCACACAATAGTAACTGTGAACTTGATGATGAAAGTGGCACTAAACAGAGACTTTGAGGACACAGTATTGCATCCAGATTACATAATTTGTCACATGACGAGAGTTTCCTCATTCACATGGAGCAAAACGCAGCACTAACCTGGCAGGCCTGATGGGGATTCAACAGGTCAAGAGCTCCTCCTCTTTTTGCTCCATCTGGAACTTTTCAACCTGGCTGTGGTGGACAGAAATTTTAAGCCCTCAGCATCACCACAGGCATTTTCCTTCCATACTAATCATTAATACTCCTGCTTCTCTTTGGTCCTCTGCAGTCTATCCTCCGTGACCTGCTTGGTAGTTTATGGAAGATTAAACACACTTGGTTTCCGAGAGTGTTACTGAGTCATTTTGTGGGGTTTGTATCCTCTCTTTAAAGACAATATTTTATTTCCCATCAACATCAATATCACTTCCATAAATGGAAACGTCTTCCATCTACAGAGTATCTGAAGAGCTGAAAATCATAGAATGAACTATGTGTATTGTATACGTGAATCATATGTATTGTATATTGTATAGATGGGGAAATTGAGTCTCAGAATGGGTAAGGGCTCAGAGTTTGTAAATACTAGGTCAGATCTCACATTTAATCCCACGTTGGTCTGCCACCAAAGCTATGTAGCTTGTCCCACAGTAAGTATTAATATAAGCATCTCAAATCAGAACTGGCTCCCTAATGCAATTATATAATTTTTCTCATTGGGAGATTATAAGTAACAGCCCAAAACACTAACCAACGCACCATGAAGGTCATTGGATGAAGTGGTCTAAATGTCTTTTTAAAAATAATTTTGTGCATTTTGACATTTACAACATGATGTTATGGAATATATGTGGATAGCACAGGAAGCACTAGTCAAGATGAGAACAATAATTTCTTTGAGTGGAGCAATGTCAGTGGATTATGAACATATTGTACAGTGATTTCTGCTTCACTGAATCATCACCAAAGAGGTTCTAGAAGACATGTAATGTATTCTGCCTGTCACTGTCAAAATATATCTGCTGCCCTTTAAACATTTTACTTTAAAGACTCACCTCTATGAATATACATTATAAATATGCATTTACTACATCCCTGATGAGCGTTTGCCTTTATGTGGCTATAATAAATGTGTACGTGTTTGGGGCACTGTGTGCCACATTTGTATACCTATTTATTTTGTTCCACAGTGAATGTATTTACTCAGGCAGTTTCCAACACAAACTACAAACAGGCAGTACACGCAAAGAAAAAACAGGGGAGTTTAGGTGTGGAATGCCACACCGTCTGGCTTCAATTCAGGACATGGGCGAAGTTACCATACTAGGGAGTCTCCAGGCCTCTAATTAGTGTTCAAAAGTATCATCCCTGCCGAATTAGGGGAGACTGAAGCTTCCACTCCTAGATAAAACTGCGTGTGCCCCTTTATCTATGGGGTGGGATTCCGGGCAAGTAGCTTAACCTCTCTGGGCTCAATGTTCAGATTCTAAAATAAGAACAAAAATATCTGCCCTTTTGTCCCTCGTAGGATTATTATAAGAGGTCATTATAATATTACAATGCAAAAATATTTCTTTTATTACAATTACCCTTGTTTTTCTTTTTTTAAAAAATATCAGTTAAACATTCAATGGGCTTCTTTAAAATGACTCCCTCTGCAAAGTAGTTTATAAACGATCTTTGGGAACAAAGCCTTCTAATAGCTAACGGTAGTCTGCACAGGATGTTTTGCATGGTTGGGAGGAAGGGCTGTAGGTCCTACGCACCCTGAGACTCAAGGCAGCAGCTCCTGTTTTTCTGTAACCCAGGCCCATCATGATTCAGTGTAACACACACCATACATCCTTGCTCTGTGGTTTGGAGGACAGAGAGGTGAAAATCATGCCAGAGCTTTCTCACCTGAGTAGTAAACACTGAAAAAGAAATATAGGTGGAAAATTAAAAAAAGGTTAACCAACTCATACACTTAAAACTTTATGGCATCTCTTTGATTCTCCTGGAGAGAGTTGGAACCCATTCTATTAAGTGAAGTACCCCAAGAATGGAAAAATAAGCACCACATGTACTCACCAGCAAACTGGTTTCCTTGATCATCACCTAAGTGCACATTTGGGAATAACACCAATTGGGTATCGGACAGAGGTGGGGGCTGGGGGGAGGCGATGGGTGTATACCTAATTGATGAGTGCGATGCACACTGTCTGGGGAATGGACACGCTTGAAGTTCTGACTGGGGGATGTGGGTGGGGGGAGGGGATGGGTGCATACCTACGTGATGAGTGCCAGGCTCACTGGGCAATGGACATGCTTGAAGCTCAGACTCGGGGGGATGGGGGGGCATGGGCAATATATATAACCTGAATTTGTACCCCCATAATAAGCTGAAATTTTAAAAAAAGTAAAAAAAAAAGTAAAAAAAAAAACTTTGTTAAGAGGGCGAATTTCATGTTTTAGGGTTTTTGCCACAATAAAAAAAAAATAATAATAAATTAGCTTGTGTCCATAGGTGCTGATTTCTTCAGTGCATCAAAGATGCTCCATCAACCCCCTTGGCTGACTGCAAGAGGTTCTTAGGTGATCTTTTGGCAAGAGGAACATATGACTCTTAGCACCTTTACCTGTGACAGACCTCAAGAGTCAGACCTCTGATTTCCATGTATCTAAGAAGTATTTCCTCTGTTCTCTTTATGGCTCCAATGCTGTTCTTCCTGGAGAACCAAGAACTCTTATTTCATCTGTCATTGTGATACAGGTGTTGCTAAGGAGGAGACTGACGGGAGCTCAGCCCCTTCCATGGAGCAAGTTGGGCCACTGTGAACAGGGTTAACAATTAGGGAATGCCAGCAGCCACTTCTGGGTGCTGGTTCAAGTTTCTGTCCCGCCCCATGGGTAGTAAACAGAGGAAGGGGTGGCAGCATTTCACTGCCTGAAAGTGAGGCTCAGGCATTTGTAAGTGTCTGAAATCAAGAGAAGGTTCTTACATTTAGGAAAATATTACATTTAGGGAAAAAAAAAATAACGATGCTATACAATTCTACTTTTTTTTAAAAAAAATTATCAAACAATGGTCGGGCGCGGTGGCTCACTCCTGTAATCCTAGCACTCGGGGAGGCCAAGGCAGGTGGATCGCTCGAGGTCAGGAGTTCGAGACCAGCCTGAGCAAGAGCGAGACCTCGTCTCTACTAAAAATAGAAAGAAATTATCTGGTCAACTAAAAATATATATAGAAAAAAAATTAGCCGGGCATGGTGGTGCATACCTGTAGTCCCAGCTACTCGGGAGACTGAGGCAGTAGGATCGCTTAAGCCCAGGAGTTTGAGGTTGCTGTGAGCTAAGCTGACGCCACGGCACTCACTCTAGCCCGGGCAACAGAGCGAGACTCAGTCTAAAAAAAAAAAAAAATCAAACAAAAATAGTTTTCATGTGTGCCAAAAAATGAGCATTCTGTAAAAATAAATATTCTTAACTGGTTTACATTTATTTCAGAAGTGTTTAGATTCTTCATAAAACTGCAAAAGTGGAATCATTTGTAGACTCTTACATGGATGCCGTTCGGTATTAGATTAAATAGCCTCATTAGGACTAATTCTATACTTAGCAATTTATGTCAGAGAATTTTTGTTCAGTATTCAAGTATAATTGCTTTGGGAAAATCTTTGACTTTTTAGAAGTTATAACTTTTTCATTAAATTTCTTTTCAGAAATTACACAACACCTACTCAAACTCACTGATGCAAAGATACATTAAGAAAAAGTTAATATTTATTCCCCTTGTTTCCTAGGTAACCAGAGATTCATTTCACATATTTCTCCACAACTCTACAAATACCTGTGACGTTTTGTAATATTTTTACAGAATGAATTTGTATTATTCACATTACCCTTTAACCTTTTCTTCTCACTTAGCAATCATTCATGAATATTCCTCCAAGTCTTGGAGCTCTGAAGTCATTTGTCATACCTGCAAAATATTTCATTCTCTGGTTGTACCACAGTTTGTCTAATCGCTGCACAGCTGATAGACATTCAGGCTGTGTCCAGGTAATTTTTTTTTATCAAGGTAAAAGCAAAAACTTTTATTTTTATTTATTTATTTATTTTTTATCATTTTTTTTTTTATTTCAGCATACTTTTTCATCTTATTTCAGCATACTGTGGCGGTACAAAAGTTTAGGTTACGTATATTGCCCTTGCCTCCCCACACCCCCCCACCCCGAGTCAGAGCTTCAAGCGTGTCCATCCCCTAGACAGTGCACATGGCACTCTTTATTTATGTATGCGTGCATCCCCTCCCCCACCCACATCTGCCTGACACCCGATCAATGTTATTCCTAAATGTGGTCTTAGGTGATGATCAGTGAAACCAATTTGATGGTGAGTACATGTGGTGCTTATTTTTCCATTCTTGGGATACTTCACTTAGTAGATGGGTTCCAACTCTATCCAGGAGAACAAAAGAGATTCTATATCGCCGTTATTTCTTATAGCTGAGTAGTACTCCTTGTTTGTTTGTTTGCTTTTTCGTGGCTGTTTACATTTTGTACTACAAACAATGCTATGACAACTTGGTGAAGTTAATACAAATACCTTTGAGTCTTGGTGCTGTTACTAACATGGGATAGATTCCCCAAAGCAAGCTTGTTGGGTCAAAGGGCACGTGCATTTTTATTTTACCAGTTATCGTTTGTTTGTTTTCTAAATGCTATAGTAATTTATACACTCACCATCAGTGAAGAAAAGTACATTTTTCCTTGAGTCGTTACCAATATTGGATGTTGCTGTACTTAACATTTTTGTCATTCTAATAGTTGGTTGACTTATAGATT
The DNA here is from genome assembly GCF_020740605.2 of Lemur catta. Lineage (NCBI taxonomy): Eukaryota > Metazoa > Chordata > Mammalia > Primates > Lemuridae > Lemur > Lemur catta. The sequence continues at coordinate 2,926,714 of NC_059149.1, read as the reverse complement.
TGAAAAAAAGGCTATGCAATCCTCATTGCTTTGTAATCTGAAAGTCCCAACTATAGTATTGTAGAATATTCTTTATATTATTATTTTTATTTTTACAGATACATAATAGATGTACATATTTCCAGGGTACCTGTGATATTTTGATATATTTGTATAATGTGTAAAGATCAAATCAGAGTAATTGGGATATCCATCACCTTAAATATTTACATTTTCTTTATGCTAGCAACATTCACATTATTCTCTTCTGGCCATTTTGAAATGCACAATAGATTATTGTTAAAGATTCTTTGTTTTAAGTATAAATGTTTGCATATCCTTATTTTCCCCATCATATTTTTATTACATTAACACTTTCATAACAGAACAGATATAGAAAGCAACCAACATCCCTTCATAAATACTTTCCAGATTTTGCTCCTATGCATTTGTGTTTTACAGATGTGGTTTTGGCACATTGCAATTTTGTACTTTTAATTTTTACAAAACATTATGGGTACTTTCCCTCTAAATGGCTGCTTAATGTTCTATGGTTTGTATCTATACACTACTTACTAATTCACCTGCTGTTGAATAGGTTATTTTCTGGTTTAGTAATTAGAGATAACTGTGAAGTGAAAATATTCATGAATGCAAAATGATTCGTTGTTGAGCTGATTTTTCTTTGGATCAATTTCCAAGAACAGAATAGCATTAAGTGTGTTAACAGATGTTGAGACATATCACCAAATTATTTTCCAAATGTGTTTGTACCTACTTATCCAGGCACAAGCAAAGAATTAGACTTCTGAATGTCATTTAAAGATCTTTAAATAAAGACCCAGAAATCATTATTTTTAATGAGTGTTTCAATATTTTAAAACTATTCCACGCTACTAGAAACCAGTGGTTGTCCTTGTGGGTGGTAGTAATGAGAAGAGGAAGCAAGAGAGTTCTAGGACCCTGGTCATTTTTGGCTTCTTAGGAACCGATTGCTGGGTGTGTTTAGTTTGTGAAGCCAAAAGAGCAGGACACTGAAGACTGGAGCACTCTCTCTATGTATGTTATATGTCAACAAATGTTCAAGAAATGCATTGTAGGAATTTCACAGGAACATCAGTCTCCCTGCAGGAAGACACACGAACAACCTGGAACATTTTGCCAAGCATCACTTGGTTGGAATTAGATGTCTACTTATGCTCACATATTTTTTTCATGTAAGTCATCACAGGTGTTCCAAAGCACCAAGTCTGTGGATATTAGAAAATTAACTCAAGTCCAAGGTGAACAACGTTCTTTGTTTTCTAAACTTTAGCAGTAATGGCACCATTAGGAAAGCGAGATCTATCAATCTGGAGTTTACTATTTCTCAGAATAAACTTATCTGGTGACAAGGCCCAGGGGAGATCAAATGACTGCTCTAAGACACACTGCCAAATGGTGACAAGCTAGAACTAAACCCAGGGCCAGGGGTTACCATCACCAGGCTTTTTGCAACATGGCAGATTGCCTTGTCCCTGGTCTTAAATAAGTGTCCAAAAAATAGATATTGATTAAAGTCTTTCAGTGATTTCCTATCAGGCCTAGTTTAAGTTCTCTGATTCTGTTTTTCATTCTCTTCCCCAACGTGTTCCCAGCCCTATGTTTTTATTACTTCCTGACACACTCTCATCCTGGGAGAACTGCATACTTTTATGCTTTGCACCTGTTGCCTCTTTCACCTAAATGATCCTCCCATGTTAAGTCTTTGCATGTATTAACTCATTAAAAATAATACACACACTTAAAATAATACACAGTCCTGCAAAGTCAGTTTTACAGATGAGGACTTGTTCAAGAGCACAGAGCTACTAAATTTCATCCAGTTCAGTTGAATTTCTAAACCCATGTTCTGAACCACTCCTCCTTGCCCTGCCTCTGTTCTTGTATCCATTGCAGGTGTGAACCTTGACAGTCACATGCACACTTGTCGGCAGTGCCTCTCACATTTTCCCTCCCTTACAACTCCTTGAGCTAAGGATTTTTACTGTTCCCATTTACAAAAAGGTGAAGTGACTAGCCTAAGGTCACACCTTACTTACGGTCTATGCTGCGTAATTTAATACCCAACTTTCTGTTACCTATTGAGGACTTACTGAAGAGCATTAAACTGGATGCTCTGGGGGTTAGAAATATCCTGTGCTTCCATGAATTGCTTCTGGTGGGTGCTTTTGCTTCTATCTAGCTTGTAAGATCTGAAACAAAACAGAGTTTGTCCTGTATTGCTTGTCAGCCTCTCATAGTGCTTAGTCCAGCCTTCGACCCAGAATTAGTAAATACACATTATTAGACTGATTGCCTCAGCATCGTCTTGGTTTGGCTGCCAAGATAACCAGATGTCAATCAGCCACCAAACATTCTTATCCTGTGGTTTATTCCAAGGTCATTCATCTCCTGGGTACCCTTGATTCCCTTCTTGGAAAAAAAATTACTTTTAAAAAGGGTTTCTATTCAAACCAGCCCTAGGCAACAAGTATGAATTCCAACCTCCAAAAATGTATAAAAAATAATCTACTGGTTTGCCACCAAAAATCCTTTTCTAAGATGATAGTAAACACAAGTTCCAGGAAAAAAAATACAACAATTTTTTAAGCATTAACAATTCAAAAATGTTTGCTATGTTATTTAAGAATAAAGTTCAATGACACCAAAAGCACAAATAAGAAAAACAGATATATTGGACTTCATCATAATTAAAGACTTTTATGCTTCAAAGGATACCACTGAGAAAGTGAAAGTACAACCTACAAAATGAGGAAAAAATTGCAAATTATATATCTCGTAAGGGACAGGCATGTAGAATTTTCAATGTATTCTAATACCTACAATATGTAAAGAACTTCTACAATGTAATAATATAAAAATAAATAACCCAATTAAGAACTGGCCAAAAGATCTGCATGAACATTTCCCCAAAGAAGATGTACCAATGGCTAATAAGCAGATGAAAAGATGGTGAACATTATTAGCCAACCAAGGAATGCAAACCAAAATCATACTGAGATACTGCCTCATACCCACAAGGATGGCTTTAATAAAAAAGTCAGGTAATAACAAGTGTGATTGAAGTTGGGGAGAAATTGGAATTCTCATGCATTGCCAAGTGGGAACATAAAATAATGTGGCCACTTTGGACAATTGTTTCTAAATGTTAGGAACTGGAAGTTCCTAAAAATGTTAAGCATAGAGTTCCTTCTATTCCTAGGTATATACCCAAGACAATAAAAACTTATTTTCACATAAAACTTTGTCATTATTCATATTAACCAAAATGGGGAAACAATCCACACATCCATCAATTGACAAATGGTAACAACAAGTGGTATATCTGTACAATGGAGTATTACTCAGCCATACAAAGGAATTAAGTACTAGCACATACTACAAAGTGGGAAAACCTCAAAAACATTAGGTTAAGTGAAAGAAGCCATTTACAAAAATCCACATATTGTATGATTCTATTTACATGAAATGTCCCGAATAGACAAAGCTATAGAAAATCAAGTAGATTAGTGGTTGCCTAGGAGAGGGCAGTGGGTGGTAGGGGGGAAGAGAGATTGAGAAACATGGGGAGTGGCTGCTACAGGGTATGGGATTTCCTTTTGGGGTGAAAAAAATGTTGCAAAATTGGTAGGGGTCATGGTTGAACAATTCTGTGAATACACGAAATACTATTGCGTTATATACTTTGAGTGCATTGTATGGAATGGGAATTAATTATGTGTCAATAATGCACTTTTATAAAAAAAATAAAAAGAATAAAATATAGTCTTAGAAACCTCAAAAACATTACAAGCAAATGTTTGATAACACATCTTTGCACTCAAAACAAGCTAAGGTATAATTAATGCACATCTTGCATGTGGTTTATTTCTGTGAGTTTTGTCATATGTTATGTATGTGTGATATCTTGATTATCATCAGCAGACTAACATGACAAGAACTATAAACCAACCACTTGGAAATGGAATTAGAGAAAGTTGCCAGGTTCCCAGAACTGGAAAAACAGGTTGAATACAGATTTGATATGTCACCAACCAAAGTTATGTACATTATTTCACTCATTGAAAGAAAAAAAATATTCATTTGGAAAAGAATATGATATGATTAAGTGTGTCAGCAATATCTTCTGGAAATTTAACTCATCACAGTTACTGGACAACTGACACCCTAGTTAAAGGTCAAAACCCAGTTAATATACAACCCTATCTTTCCCATCTGTATTCAGAGTGGACTCAATTCATCACAATGTGTGTGTGTGTGTGTGTGTGTGTGTGTGTGTGTGTGTGTGTGTGAGTCTGTGAGTGATTTGAGAAAAAGGAAACTTACTATGATACTAGTAGTAATAATAATTTTAAGATTTTAGAAAATGAATGACATTTAACAATAAGAATAAACAAATTAAAATTACACACAATATGGAAATGTCTCACAATCATATTGAACAAAAGAAGCCAGACATCCTGCAAGATTCCATTAATATAAAGTTGAAAAGAGGCCAGGCTAACCTCTGCTGTTGGAAGTCAGGACAGTAGCTCTCCTTCGGAAAGCTGGGAATGCAGGAGACAGGCTGGAAGTTCTGGGGTGCTAATGACGTTCTGTTTCTTGTTGGAACATAGTGTCCACATTTTCATTTGTACTGTGTCTGCAAATTACAAAGTGAGTCCTGCCCTTAGCTCTACTCATTGAACACACTTACTGGGTTTGGAAATTTAAGAAAAAATATTTATTTTGAAGTTACAGAGTAGAATACGGAGAAATAAAAAAAATAGTACTAACCTCTTTGGACCTTTGTCTTCCAAAAGTGAAGCCTTTGAAGGAACATGGAGGCACCCATGAGTGACAGCAGCAGGCTTTAGGAGAAAGGGATGTTCCTGGGGAACTAGAAGAAAAGCTTCCAGGTGGCGAGGAGGGCAATTGGAAGAGAAGTCATGAGCAGAGGCACAGGTGGGCCACAGCGGAGGGTCTTGCTCTGCTTCCCAGGCAGTGCCACTAAGAGGAGGGAGGCCCCCTGGCAAGGGGAAACAGCTGCAGAGGGAGTTTAGATGGATGGGCTGTAGCCAGACATATAGGGATCTCTTATTCCTAGCCTGAGAAGGAGAGGGCAGAATGATCCCTTGCCTTCCCATGTGGCACAGGAAAAGCAGAGAGAAAACTCCTACAGCTGAAAGGGGAAAGAGAGAACAATGAGAAGATGCTTAGGAGCAAATCTCAATAACCACAGACATTGTCATTCTTGAAGCCTGCTGTTCCCAGAGCAGCCTGATTTCATGACGACTCCTGGTAACTAGACCAATGAACTGACATTATCTCAAGCACCTGGGGCAATGTCGGGGGCGTGTCTTCAAAATTAAAATTAAATTTGAAGACAAAATCATTTTTTGCATATGAATTGTGGGCTGATTTATGTGTGTTACATTTAAGATTGCTGTGGCTAGAGAGATTCAGTCCCCCAGCAGACCCAATGCTTGTCACCTCTTATGGGCCACACTGCTGAACCTCTGTTATTGTCAATATCAGAAGGGCTTAGCCACAAGCCCTTGGAATCTTAGAAAATGTATTCTTCCCAGGACCCTAGAACCACCTCAAGATTTAACTCTGGGGTCAGGCCACCCTAGGATGGGTTCACCCTTCAAGTGTTTGGGGACCACTTGGACTTTTGAAACCAGGTCATGACCAACAGGAATGTAAAAAGATCCAGTCACATTTAGGAGTCCAGATAGATTGCCAAGTAAATTGAGAAAGAGACTGAATAAATGCCTACCACAGGGTCTATGCATTCAAGATGTCTAGAAACTGATTTTAAGCAACAGGACTAAAAGCACTTGATGAACATTCTTTTAGAGCCTCTAATTTTTACCTACATTGCTGCCTTACTATGGCTTCTACTATAAATCCCATGAACATGAAAAAGGTTACCCTGAGGCAAGCTACGCGCCATCTATATATGAGACTGACAAGGGTCATCAAAATCCATATTCTCCTCTTTCCCAGACACAGGGCTAGACTACATTTCCCAGCATCCCTTATGGTAAGTGTGGCCACATGACTGAGTTCCAGCCAATGGGATTGGGATGAAGCAAAATGTTCCACTTCCTGACTTGTCCCATAACCATTCCATAGGCTCTCTCTCCTTTGGCCAAGGAGAAGGTGATGACCACAGTGGTCTTGGGAGTTATGATCTGAGAATGGCAGCACTTGGGTCACATCAGTGTGGACATCGAACTTTAATTGAGTAGCGTGGTCCCTGCCAATGCCCAGGCCACTTTCTGTCTTCTTGGGTAGAAATACTGAAAGTATCAGGGTTATTGGGAGGCACAGTCCTTTGAGCCTTCTAAATGGGAGACCTTACATCAGTCAGACTTGTAGCTTGTGATCATTGAATCTTTCCTCGTAGCTCCATGAATGTCATTTCATCATTAGTAAGAATATTCCTGGATGAAGAAGAAACAGACTTGCTAAAATTTTGCACCATATGCTTTGTCTTTTATAGGTGGAGATAAACAAGATTCACGTTAATTTGGCTAATCCTAGCAGAGCCAATTATCCACACCACCTAGCCCCCGTGAGTGACTGACATATATTACTGAAACGAATGTTGAGGATGTTTCATTAGACAAAGAACATCTAAGCCACTATCTTTGTACAAGCCAACTGGCTTTTTCCCCCATCTTCTTTATTTGCAGATAAATTACAAGTGGTTGGTACATTTCCTGTGGTGAAACTAAGTATAAAGCATCAGGAATTGTGTGTGCCTGGGGACGGAGGAGAATGTGTTTTAACCATGGCATAAACACCTAACTGTGCATGACTCATACAGAAATGTGACAAGAGCAATGAGAAGCAGGAAAGAGGCTACTCTGAAGTCTGACTACTCTTGGGTTCATTCTTGTCACATGTTTGCTGTGTGGCACCAGCAGCAAGAGCTCAGGGCAGAACAGGCAGACTCTCTGAGGCTGCGCTACTATGTAATGTTTCTGAGACTCAAAGCTAGTGGTCTGCCGTTCCTCTTTCTGGATCACTGCCCCTCAGGTGAGTAGGGAAGTGTCCTCTGAGGCAGGTAACACATACTAACTGGGGCAATCGGCAGTCCAGAGACCCTGATTGCATAACCTGCCAGTGCCTGTGTGTCACTCCTGTCACCAGAAGGAAGGGGCTGGGAGCACAAACTAAATACAGTTTTCCCTCTTCAGCCACAAGGGATTTAATTCCCCCAAACCCTCTTGATAGAAAAATTCACAAACAACTCAAAACCTTAAAACTCAAACAAGTTTAGGTTTGAAAAAAATTATTGAATTGTACCTTAGGATTTGTGCATTTCACTGCATATAAATTCTACCTTAACAACGGCAACAAACAAACAAATCTCAGAGAGATATAGCAGTACGCAGTCACCAGACTGGTTAAAACTTTTTTAAAAGACTGACCATGCCAAGTGTTAGTGACGCTGTGGAACTGGGATGCCCATTAATGATTGGTGTATGGTGTATAAACTGGTGCAAACACTTGGAAAACTGTTCAGCAGTGTTTTTCAAAGTTGGACCAAGGCACACCTTATGTCCCAGTGATTTCACCTCTAGGTCCGTACCCAACAGAAACCTACACATATAGATGTCAAAAGATATATTAGAAAATTCACAATAGCAACAGCTTTAATGGCTAAAAACTGGAAACAACACAAATGTCCACAATAGAATGGATGAATAAATTATGGCATGTTCATAAAATGAAATACTATATAACAATGAGAATGAACAAGTTACTGCTGTCCACTATAAAATGGAAAACTCTCTCAAACATAACAATTGAGTGAAAGAAGTCAGACACTAAAGAATACATACTGAACTATTCTGTTTGTATCAAATCATGAGGCAGAAGTAACCTATGCTGATAGAAATTAAGATAGTGGTTTCTTTGGGGGATTAGGGACTCATGAGTGGGGGAGGGAATGAGGAGGGCTTCAAGATGCTAGACGTGTCCTATTTCTTCATCTGGGTGGCAGTTTCCAGTTGTGTTCACCTTTTGGAAATTCATTGAGCTGTATACTTAGTGTAAATTAGAGTACAATAAAAAAATGCTTAAAAAAGGGTTGGGATGCTCAACTTGAGAATGAACCTATTAAAGCCTTTTTAAAAAAGCACACACAATTTCAGCTGGGTGACATGGCTCATACCTATAATCTCAGCACTTTGGAAGGCTGAGGCAAGAGGGTCACTTGAGGCCAGAAGTTCAAGACCAGCCTGAGCAATACAGTAAGACCCGCATCTCTATAAAAAAAAAAAAAAAAAAAAAAAACCCGAAAAATGAGCCAGGATGGTGATGTGTGCCTGTAGTCCCAGCTACTTGGGAGGCTGATGTAGGAGGATTGCTTAAACCCCGGAGTTACAGTGAACTATGGTGATGCCACTGCACTCTAGCTTGGCACAGAGTGAGACCTTGTCTCAAAAATAAAATAAAATAAAAATAAACATACAGATTTTCTACATTCCTTAAAAGAAAACAATAAGAGCAATCAACAAACTAAAGAGATCCTCTGCGACTCTTTACAAATTTTAAATTACTAGTAATAGGTACTGTGGTAGGCAGAATAATGATCTTCCAAATCCCTGGACCCTGAGAATGTTACCTTACATGGCAAAAGGGACTTCGCAAGATATGGGTCAAATGATACAAAATTTCAGTTAAGAGGAATAAGTTCAAGAAATCTAAAGTACAACATGGTGACTATAATTAACAACAATGTATCATATAATTGGAAATTACCAAAAGAGAAGATTTTAAGTTTTCTCAACACCAAAAGGAAAAAAAAAGAAAACAAAACTATGGTGAGGTGATGCATATGTTAATTAGCTTGATTTGGACATTACACCATGTGGACATATATCAAAACCCATCATATTGTGCACCATAAATATATACAAATTTTATTTGCAATTTAAATTGATTAATTAGTTAAAAATTTAAAGAGACTTTACACGGTAATTGAGGTTATTTTGAGATTATTCTGGATTATCCAGATGGTTGTAATCTATCATATAATTTCATAAAAACAGAGAACATTTCCTGGATGTAGTGAGCCAGAGATGTATGACTAAGGAAATATCACAGAGACATAGCATTGTTAGCTTTGAAGATGGAGGAAGAGGTCACTACCTAAGGAATCTGGGTAGCCTCTAGAAGCCGGAAAAGTTGAGGAAAGATTCTTCCCTAGAGACTTCAGAAAAGAACACAGCCCTGCTGACACCTTGATTTTAGCCTAAGGAGACCCATGTCAGACTCTTGAACTACAGAATCTATGATGATAAATTTGTGTTGTTTTAGCAAGTAAATTTGTGATAATTTGTTATAGTAGCAATAGGATATGAATAAAAGTGCTGACCATTTGATTTTCATTGATCATCGCTTGCTAGCTAGAAACACAAAAAAGATTCTATCAAAGCATTAAGGAAAATCATAAGTCAGTTTTATTTTTTCTACAGATAAAGCACATGCTAAAAGGCTTTTGAGAGCCTGTTCGTCATTCAAAATATGTGGTGCTTTTGTGACATTATAACTAAAATTAGTGACTTTCCTTCTCCAACTATGATTGTAGACACCCTCTTCTTATATATATATATCCCACAAATCTTTCCTATGGAAGACACAAGAGTACATATTTCCTGTCTCTCTCTGGAATTTATTGAGGCTTTACTCAATGAATGTGTTGAGTTTTTCTATGTGATGTACCTCTTAATCTTCAGAGCAGTCTAATACTGATCATTCAAAAGACCCAATCGGACCTCTGATTAACAGTCTGATGGACTAACTGGGACTTGGTTGTCCTAGTTTAGGGTCCTGCAAACAGACTCTAAGACAAGGATTTGGGTGCAAGTAGTTTACTGTGAAGTGTTTTTAGGAAGAGTGGATAAGTTCAATGAGAAAGAGGAAAAGCTAATAATGCTTTTTTTTCATAAGAGAGTTTCTGCTGAGGGCAACAGAGCCACAATTCCATTGGGAACTCTTGAGAGATTAGACCTCAGAATTGTACCATAAATAGAAAAGACATGGGTGGTGTTTATTCTATAGATTCTGTTGAGGGATGCTCTCAGGGATGTAAACTCCCCAGCGTATCTGTCTCACACTGCACAGAGGACAACTCATGCTCAGAGAACCTGCTAAAGCATAGAGAGATACAGAAAGCAGCTAACACATCAGGGAACTCGGGGACCTCCCAGCTAAGCCAAGAGGGTATGGATGTACTTAGTCTGCTACGTGCGTATGATCTATTTCAGGGTAAAGGCATGTGATGTCAAATATGTACTATACATGACTTTTCCAATCACAATAGTGCACAAAACCCAAAGGTATGAAAACTAAAATTAACTTGCCCTTGATTAAGAGTGATAATTTCCACATGATATCAGACAATTGACATGGTCATTTTCTGGGTTTTCTCAGACAATTTCAAGGACTTCTTGGTCAATTGAGATTTAATATTTGGTCACATGTAGCTAGTCTTCTTGTATAATTGTGTTTATAACCTATTGATGAGAAAAATTTTTGGAGCTGAATTGTTGCTACTAGGAGAATTTTTCCAGACTGAATTCTTTAAGAAATTTAAGTACGTCCATGTAGACCTGTCAGTACATATTGAGATGTCATGAGTTTTTTGTACCTATTTAATAGATTGCATAATCTTAATAGATCAGGAAGGCAATATAAAATATTTGTATTGATTACTTGGTCAATTCAATGAAATCTCACAAAGCTTAACAGTTCCTATTATTTCTTTTCTTGATGGTTCTCAAGTCAACAGCTGAAGGAGAGGTATTATGGTGTTAGGGAAAGGGGACTCATGCTAGACCCAGAGATTCTTGAGTTCTTGACCTACTTCTGCCACATATTATTCTTGTGGCTTTGGAAAAGTCACTTAACCTGTTGTAACTTTAGTTTTGACCTTGGCATCACCCTCTGTTGGATAGGCAAAAATTGGGACACTGAGAATGAATTTCTATACACTATACAATTTTGATCATTTGTTTTGGTTATATCTTCCCTTTCCTGCCAACTCTCTATCCCCAAGTGTTCCAATGGCTTTTTCAGAAAACATCAAGCATCTCAACATCCCTGTCTTGCTGACTCCTACCCTGCTACCTCCTTTGTGTTTGCTCTATCAAAAGAGGAGCTGAGAATTAGACCTGGCATCTGGGCAAAAACACCACTTCAGAGAACACCACAGGGCCATTGCTAACTAATTTTATCTTTTCCTTTAATGTATTAACAGACAGATGTATTTTTATCTTCGATAATGAGATATCTTGAGTAGAAGATACACAGGTTCTGCTCTTAGTTCTATGTGGGTGGAGACTATATTTTCTTCATTGCTATAGCCAAAGCCTTAGAAACTAAATTAACACATAGTAATAGTTATTCAAACATTTGTTGAGTTTACCAGTTAACCTGAAATGTATTTAGTTATTCAGAGACACCAAATCTTGCTCAATACTTAGTCTGTGTTTTAGTACTGATCCAGTCCTTAAAGCTAAAGCTAGGACTCACTCAAACTGAACTCCACACTTATTTCTACTGGAGATGATGTGAAGCAATGAGCCACTGCTGCCTATGAACACCAGCAGTGCCTGTGCTGAATGGTTGGTGCATTAGGATGATTTTGAGCACACGACAGCAATGCACATATCTCAATATGGCAAATAAAGCAGAAAAGCTTCAAGAGTGAGAACATGCAGCAGATATTTCCTGAAAGTCTACCTGTGATTATCTACCCTCGGCGATTGGGATTAGGGATAAAAAGAAGTGAAGCAGAGTTCAACTGTGTTTTGAGATGTTTTGACTACACACGGCTTTTGGTCCCTTTTAAAAAGAAAATACACAAGAAGAAAAAGAGGCGAAGGAGTACGGGTGAGAGGAAAGAGGAAAAGAAAAATGTGAAAAGAGGAAATGGAAGAAAGAAGAAGAAAAGAAAAGGAGAAATAGAGGAAATATCTAATGTTCAGAATTTACTTAGTTTTCTCTCAAAATCCTTAATCCCAAAACAGCTTTGTATGGGGCAATAGGGCTTAATCAAAATAACATGGTGTCTTCAACTTGTCTTTCTAAGCAACATGAGGCATTCGGGCCAATAGTCATCAGTGCTCTCTCCTGCCTCTTCCACTCTCCACTCTGTAAGTCTTAGAAGGAAATACACATACACAGGTTTACGTCCCAACTGCCAATGTAATAGCCATGAAAGAGAAAGACCAGTGAAAAGCTATTAAATAGATCTGCTTTGATGACAACTGACAACAGTTAAAAGAAATGTGGTAAAAATTTTGAGCTCGAGACACAGATTCGGCTGGGTGCACTTGGTATTAACTCCATCTCTTCACTTAGCCCAAGGACCTTGTCTTATTCCTCCAGCACTCCCTGGGATGGAAAATATGGAGACCCTCAATGTATGCAAATCATGGTTATGAGAAGCATTATCTTGTCCTCCTCTGAAAGCCACATCATTCTGGAGTGAACCAAACCCTGCCCAAGGGAGCTGGGAACCAGGAAATGAGGCTCTGGAAATAGAGATCATTTCTGCCTTTTTGCTTTTGTTTGTTTGTTTTTGTCTATTGCTCCAATAAATGGGTTTCTTTTCTGTGTGCCTGATGTTAAAGAAGTCTTGCTGCAGGAAAACCAGGTGGGTGAGCTTGGGAAGACTCAACAGACTGCAAATGATTGACATTCTCCAATACAGCATGTCCCTACAGTGCCATTTGATGGTCATAGGACGAAACAGACCTCTGATGATCGGTGCATTGAGGAATAAGAGTCAATGAGTAAACCAGCCATGGTGGGTGAGGACTGGGACCCTGCAGTGGCCATCTGCATAACAGCACATGCCTCAGTAACAAAGCCAAGCCACAGCATGACTTTCCTACCACTCCAGGAAAAATCAGTCCACCAAAATGATTTGTCTCACTTTGTAGGTGGAAAAACTGAGGCATAAAGAGGGTAAATGGCTCCCGCAAAGTCACTTGATAAAGATAATGCAGTCACAATGAGAAACCAAATCCGCGGTTTTACTGGAATTCTTGATGGGTTAGTAGCCCTCTCTGTATCACAGGTTATAATGTGAGTTGGGTTTTGAATGCCGTTTGTTATTTTATCATTTTTAAATCATGGAATTATTTTTAAATATCCAATGCAGTAGCATTAAGTACCCTCACATTGTTGTGAAATGATTCATCACAGTAACTTTTCCATCTGCCCCAATTGAAACTCTGTACCCATTAAAAAATAACTTCCCTTTCCCCCACCCCTCTAGCCCCTGGATATTATCTTACAGCAAAATGATATCAGGGCTTCCGAGCTTGCCTTACAAGAAGGAAACATAATTACATGCAAGAGAGAATGAGCAGAGGAAGAGGTCAATCAGAACTGACTGTACTTAGAAAACTCTGTGTGTGTGTGTGTGTGTGTGTGTGTGTGTGTGTGTGTGTACAATCTCAATCATAAATCCAGATGGGAGGGCATCAGAGGTCCTAGTTCAGGACTTTTCAGAGGACAAGACCTCCTACTGTTTTATGGATTTTATTCATTCTGGTCTGGAGTTGGCTGCTGCGTGGAAGCCACAACATAGTCAATTTCCTAAGGAGTAATTATCACTCAGGGCCTTGACAGGACACAGATGGATACTCGCTGTAGCAACAAAGGATGTTTAATCAAAGGACTATTCACAGACGTGGGGCCTGGTTGAAGGAAGCCAGTCAGGGTCAATGGAGCACCCCAGGCTTAGCAGCAGTGGGAAGCCACTGGAGAGGCTGGGGCAAGAGGGAACATTGTCAGGTGCTAGGGAGAACCATAGGAGAGAGGCCGCCCTGTTGTGGCTGTGGTGACCCCAGCCTCTCTCTTCCCACCCAAAGATCTCACATCTCTAGTGGCCCCAACAGGAAACCAATGAGCAACAGCATCCAGAGGTTGTGTAATCTGTCAAGGTCAGCTTCCTAGGGTAAAGGCAGGGGAAATAATGGATCTGGAGGAACAAAGGAAACTCACTGGCTGCCTCAGGCTGGTTAATTCTCTGTCGGAATCATCAGACTTAGCTGACTGAAGGGGGCGTGGTGGCCCGAGCAGCAGAGCTACAGAAATATATGAGGTCATCACAGCGGCAAAGAGCAGGATGTAAGGGCAGAATGCTGGGGAACATAAACCCCCCTCCAGCAGTAATGCAAACTGCAAGACACTTGGCAATGCTGAAAACAGGCTGCAGCCATCTCTAAATTTTAAATAGCAATTCAGGATGGATGTTTCCTGTGCATTGATATTAACCGTATTTCTCTTCTGCTCTAAAGCTGTAGAAGGCCCCAGGGAAATTGCAAAATAAAAAAAGTTTTAGGTTCTTGAGTCATCTGCCAATCTCCCGGCGGATACCTTTACATCTCAGAGTTGACCCAGAGCAGTAGCATTATTTACATACATGCATACATAAAGAGGCATAAAAGTAACACAAATATAAAAATAGTGCTGTGGTCCATCAGCAGTGTGGCTCATCTGTAGGGTTATTCTACCCACACTGTCCATCTGCACTGGCTCCCGTCTCAGAGGGAGCTTCCAGACACAAAGTGGGCAAAGCAGCCTGAGATCTTCAGACTCTACACAAGGGCTGTGACCTGCACAGGGAATAAGCCTTTCTCCCAGGTAAATTAAGTGCTGTGAGAGACAAAGAAAATAATCCGCCCAGACCCATGAGGACAAATGAAAAGCACTTGAGGTGCTAATTATATATATATATATATATATATATATATACACACACACACACACACGTATGTGTGTCTGTGTGTGTGTCTGTGTGTGTGTGTGTGTGTTTGTGTGTGTGTATGTATGATATATATCTATGGTCCCCAACCTCCGGGCTGCAGACCAGTACCTGTCTGTGGCTTCTTAGGAACCGGGCCACACAGCAGGAGGTGAGTGGCAGGTATTTACAGCTTCTCCCCACTGCTCACATCACCGCCTCAGCTCCACCTCCTGTCAGATCAGCAGCATCATTAGATTCTCACAGGAGCTCGAACCCTACTGCAAAGTGTACATGTGAAGGATCTAGGTTGCTGCCACTTATGAGAATCTAATGTCTTATGATCTGCGGTGGAGCCCAGGCTGTGATGCTAACGGTGGGAGCGGCTGCAAATACAGATTATCATTAGCAGAGACGTTTGTATGATTATTTCATTATATATTATAATGTAGTAAGTATAGAAATAAAGTACAGAATAAACGTAATGTGCTTGAACCATCCTGCAACCATCCCCCCTACCCCCTGTCCATGGAAAACTTGTCTTCCTTGAAACCAGTCCCTGGTGCCAAAAAGGCTGGGGACTGCTAATTTATACTGTGTGTTAACATACACTTGTATTATATGTAGACTGTATACACACACACACACACACACACACACACACACACACACACACGTATACATGGAGAGAGAGAGAATTAAAATGCAGCATAATAAATGCCAAGAGGGGAAGTACAGAGTTCTCTGGGACATGATACAGGGACCCCTAACTCTGCCTTGGAGGAATATATATACATATGTGTGTGTGTGTGTGTGTGTGTGTATAAACATAAAATAGGCCAGAACACACATATACATAAGCTTGGAACAACAGGCTTTCAATAAATAATTGCTGGCTTGTTCATAGTTGTTGTTACATAAACTAAGTATAAAATAAAGTGCTAAACTGAAAATGCTCAGGTGTCAAATTCACAGAGTAGGAAACCTCCATTGCCTGTAATCCTGGGGCACAGAACAAGGAGGAGGCGACCTGGTAAAGTATGTCCAACACTTCTACAGAGACAGAGACAACTGACAGACACGAATGGTGGCCTTTCCCTAACAGCATTGCCACAGGTGGTGACCAGAAACGTGCCAGGCCTCTGCCATAAGATCAGGGTCCACCCAGGCCAGGACTCTGTCCTGCTCTAATGACAGCCCTTTGTTCCCAGGAGAATATGAAAGCCTCCTCCACTTTGATTGCATCCTATCACACTGATCACCCTGAACCGCAGATGCTCAGTGTTTTCCCAGGGCTACATGTCACTTTTCTTATTTATTTCCCCTTCTGTCTCCTCTGTGAACCATCTTCCATCTGTGGAAATGAAACCTGCATTGAGAGAATAAGGGAAGACTGGCTTTTCATTATATGTCTACTTTTTTTTAAGTTCTTTTTTTACTTTTTCCTGTGTGTTGTATAACATTTTCAATTAAAAAAATGAGTTTGACAGAATAAAACTCTACATGTTGCCATCAACCATTCTTCCTGCCACCATTATAATATTAGCAGCAGCTAGACTCAAGCGAGACTTGCAGCCGGCCAGGAAGATTTGCTTTGATTCCAGCCTCTGACTCAATCCCATTTCTGCTGTAAAGTAGGGCAGTGAGATACAGCAGCAGGACTGGCCTCTTGCGCTCCATTTATTCCAGTGCTGCAAAACTATTTGACTTTCTTTAACTCCAGAAGGGCCAGTGGACAGGATGCAGCTCCGTGTGGCCTCCCTGGTGAGTTATTCTCTGAGCCCCTGTCAGAGTTGGGGAAGAGAGAGAGACATGAAAAGGGGAAACCTACTGTGTAGTAATCCTCTTACCCAATATATTGGGTAGAAAGAAGCACAATGCTAACAGATAGTCAATTATTATACGATAACCCATTCTTTCATTGACCTAGAAGTTTCACAGTGGCTGACACTCACAGGACTCCAAATCCTTGCGTTATTCCCTCTTTGTGCTTTTACTAGGTGTCTCTGCCTCCTACTGTAAGTGCCTCTTCCCCTCTCCTAGCTCGTGACCTCTCTGCTCATTTGGCTTCTTTTCTTTCCAAAACCCAGCTCTGTTCTCTGCTTTGGTGCTTAGCTACCACCTCTGCACCAAGGACCATGGAATGAAAGAAAGCAGGATGGATAGTTTAGAATTGGTCACAGGAAGCCAGAAGAGAAAATAAAGGAAAACAAAACTGAAAGGAAGGGAAGCAAACATTGTCTCGCTGGCAAAATATATTTTAGGAAAATAGGCTCTAATTTAGCTGTGTGAAGGCAGGTCTCACCTTTCACCGCAAAATCATGGCCATCTTCTGAGAGTCAAACCAATTGAAGTTGGTTCCTCTGGTCATAAAGACCTCATACGGACTTGTTTTTATATAATTTTTTTTTTTTCTTTTTTGAGACCGAGTCTCACTCTGTTGCCTGGGCTAGAGTGCTGTGGTGTCAGCCTTGCTCACAGCAACCTCAGACTCCTGGGCTCAGGCAATCCTCCTGCCTCAGCCTCCCAAGTAGCCAGGACTGCTGGCATGTGCCACCATGCCCGGCTAATTTTTCTATATATATTTTGAGCTGTCCATATAATTTCTTTCTATGTTTAGTAGAGATGGGGTCTCGCTGTTGCTCAGGTGGGTTGCGAACTCCTGAGCTCAAATGATATGCCCGCCTCGGCCTTCCAGAGTGCTACGATTACAGGTATAAGCCACCTCACCTGGCCTATATAAATATTTTAATACATGCCTTCATCAAACACAAGAAGGATTAAGCTTTACCACTCACCAGAGACCCTGAAATTAGATTGATTGTCTGCATCTTAATTTGCTTTTGCAACACCACTAATTCATTTTTACTAGGTCTCTAATTAGCTTTATCTATTTCTCATTCTGCTTGGCAGACTCAAATGCCTGCAGCTCACCAGTCAGCCTCTGCAACCTTTAGGTACTGCTCTCTGCACAGTATATTAATTTTTAAATTATCTAGCCCACTGTGAGGAAGAACATCAATTAATTTCCATATGAGAGCCAGGCTAACACCTCTTCTTCCTCCCCACCCCAAGAATGGTGAAATTTAAGTGAAGGAAAGGGACAATATTAGGGAGAATTGAACCAAAGGCAAAAAGTTTTCACTCATATTACAGAATCTGCTGCCCTTGAAACACCTTCCATTGGAACCAGTAGCTTTGACATCATTACTGTAGTGAATAAATGCTCCTCTGATGGTACTTGTTAACCAGGGAGTGACCCATGAAACAGTGGTGAATGGAAGGCAGGAACATTTAATATTACGTTTCTTGATGTATCTCAGGCCGCAAGAACAGTACCTGGATGTGGTAGGCAATTGATAACAACTTGTTGAATGAATTTATTATAAACACTAGATTTTGCATAAGGCAAACACTGCTAATGCTCCCCAAACTGAAACGTGTAAAATAGAGACAGAAGACAGGATGGTTTGCAGCAAGTAGAAAAGACAAGCAAAGTCAGAGAAAACACTAGCTAAGTTGTCATGACAAATGATTGAGAAGCAGATAATTCTTACCCCCTTGCTGGGCAGCTGTTGTCTATCAAGAATATCGCTTCCATATAGACATATCCATATCACATAGCAGATGAGGTGATCAGAGACATAATACGATTTATGTGGAGAGAGTAATTGTGAGAGCCTATTCTAGGCAGACCACATGTAAAGAATTGGCTTAATTCTGAGCCCTACAATTTAGGCAGGACATTGACAAACAGGTGGCCTCCAGAGGGACAGATGGAAACGGGAGGGCATGTGAAGAAAGGCTGTAGTATCTGGGAATTTTTAATCTAAAGCAAGTATCTGAAGGGCTGGTAACATCAGTATTAAACCAGACGGAAGAAGCGGATCAATGAAAACAGATACTTAGCTCAGCATAATAATATTTAAAGCAAATAAAGTGACTCCGGCTGCCATTCTAGCTTAGGCTTTCAGTATTTCTCACCTGCATAGGTGGACTAGTCTCTTTATTGAATTCCCTACCATCTGACTTCCCCATCCCAATCTGTCCCAATGCATCCCTGCCAATAATGCCAGCCTGGCATTTCTAAAGTGCAACATTCACTGTATCATATCTAAGGTCAAAATCTCTTTAGCGGCTTCCAACTTTTCGTGTTGTACCTGATTCAAATTTCTCAGTCAGGGAGGATGCCACAGTAAGGCACAATTTACCCTTCCAGGGATCTTCCATGTACCCCACAGGCACGCTATTCTCCCAGCTAAGCAAAGCCTCTCATTCTTCCTCAAACCAACATTACACTTGCAAATGTCAGTCCTGGTTAATCTCTCTCCATGTGACAGGATTCCTGAGCATCTCTGTCTGCCAAAAATCTCACCACCTTTTAAAGGACCTTTACAATTCCTTCCCATTTTTGATGAGATGAACACTTTATTTTTCAAAAAATATTCAAAATCTCCCTCAAAGAGAAAGTTGTCTTTGTTTTGGAAAACCCCTTAGTAACTTCATGAGATAGGAAGAAAATCGAAACAGCAGAATCCCAAACAAGAAAGAGGAATGGTTAAGTGTCTGCACATGGGGAAAAAAGGGGACAAAAAACAGAGTTTGTTTTTCTTTTTTGCTAATACAGAGGGGTGGATACAGGAGAAAGAATGGCATGGAAAGGATTTTTGTAGGGTGAAATGGAACTGTGAGATTCACCTGCTAGGATCACTGCTGCTCTGTGGAGCGTGGATTGAGGTATGAGAAGGGAGGGCAGTTGCATTGATCTAGATGATGATCATGATGGCGCCACAGCCAAGGGCATGGTAAGTAGAGACGGTGAGAAATGGTCCGGTTGAAGACATTCACTGGGCAGATCCACCAGGATCACTGATGATCATATGTGGGAAGGGGACGACTCACAGTTAAGACCTCAACCTCTGACTTGAGCAACTGGGCGGTTGGTTGTTAGAGCCAATACTGAGATCAGCAACAGTGGGGTGGGGGAGGTGGAAAACAAACATTCCATTTTGGATGATTATGTCTCAGGTGTCTGTGAGATATACAAACGGAAATAGTAACCAGGCAATTGGATAAGTAAGATGAAAGCCCAAAGGAAAGATCTAGCTTAGAGAGATAAGTTTGGGAGCTATCATTATGAGGTGGCATGTAAAATTATTAAAATTGATTAAATTACCTAGGGAAAGGAAAAAAATGGGAGAGAAAAGAGGCCGGCCGAGTTCCTGGTCTTTAGAAATCCCCAAATTAGGGTTGGGTGAAAGAAAAGGAAACTTCAATGCGGACAGAGGAAAGGCAGCCCAAGGGGAAGGGGCACACACGAGGATTAATGCATGCAGGCAAGATGACCGGAGACTCACCCAGGAGCAGAGAATGCTAACCACATCAGTGTTACAGAGAAACCAAATAACAGGTGAACATAAAGTCGATTTTACCTCCATAAAGCTGCTAATTCATTTATTCCTACTCAATGCATAAAGAGATTGGATGCTGAACTTTTGAAGGCAGGAGACTTTGATAAGAGCGTGAACTCTTCCTCTACGATAGCAAGAGCAAGAAAAATATGGATACACTTAGAGATTCCCAAGTCTCCACAGAGCATAATGTCCCTGCAGGCAGCAGCTCTCTGAGAGAGGAAGCAGCTAATGATCTCACCTCCGCAGGACCCCAACACCTGCAGTCCCCTTAACTCTGAACTCCAGCAACACGACATCAGTATGCCTTTCACAGCAGCAATTTGCGGATTTGCCTACAAGAATATAAATTCCTTGAGGGGATAAACAACGCTTGTCTGCGTTGTGTGTGGCACCCAACACAGCATCTAGCTTAGAAGTCTTCAATGTGTACTTTGCAATTGAGATCATAGGTTTTTTTCCTTTGAAACATTGCTGGAAAGTTCTTAGCATCACCAGTGTATTATAAAAGATAGAAGAACCTGACCCAGAAATTAGTAAAATCACAAATGACTTAATCTATAAATATATTACTTTTCCAATTTAAGAGAAAATCCTCACATGAGCTAAAGAAAAATAAAAAGGATTAACTACACAAGCGACAGGGCTATTTGATAACATATTAGGGATCGGGTAAGAGAAAAGCTCAAAGCTGAGTTCAGTATTTCTTCTGAACTGAAGATCGTAAGAGGAGCATGCCAGAAATAAAAGCCATAGTGTTTGCAGAAAATGTACTTTAAAATAATTTACTCCAGGGCTTCAAATTGCAATGTTCACTCACAACCCAAGGATCTGGAGTTCCAGGAGTGGGTTATGCCAGATGATGTTGCTTTTATGTCTCACACAGAGTAACCCACCATGGCCTTTCATTCAGAGCATATTACTCAGTTTACAGTCTTAAGAGACGGGGAAAAGTAATCTTGGGATTTATAGAAGAGGCTTATGCAAAATAAGTGAGTCCAGAGGTAAGAGGAATTTTTAGGGAGAAGGCTAGAAAGAAATAAGAAAAGGCAGAGGTGAGGTTAAGCTATTTTTAAAAAGTCTTGAATAAAGTAGGATGCGGTACTCTGTGCAAGTAGGAAAGGGAGGTGGGTGCATCAGAGAGGTGACAGAGAAGTTACTTCCGTTGCTGACCACAAATCTCACATTTTTATGTTTTCTGCACAAAGTAACTTGCAATTCCTTAACTCAATACTTTTGAAACAATGGTAATCTGAGCCCTCAGATTCTCCAACCAGAGCAGGACAAGTCTTTGCCACTATTCCCCCAGTTTTTAACAGAACTTCCGGATAACGCTATTGGTTTTCCAGGATGCTGGGGACCATCGGAACCTGCTCTGCCAGGTGGGTTTGCAGGCTCTGTGGACCACTTCAGCTGGTCTAATTTATCCGTCTTGGAAAAGATGTCACAAACTACAGAAAATGCTTGAATATTAGAATCCAGAACTTTCCTTCCAGAACACACAAAAGCCTTAGTCCAACTTACTCATTTTAAAAAGGAGAAAAATGAGACACGGAGATACTATGTGAATTGCACAGCTAAGACAAGAACTACTGATCCAGCATGATACCATGAATAAGTTTCTGAACTTGCGCGTCAATTTTTTCATCTGTAAGTATGATGATGATCACTTTGCTGGGTGGTGAGAGACAAAATAACTGAGGTATGTAAAATACATAGCACAATGATCAGCTTGATTGACACACAGCAGATGCTGAATAAGTTGGTCTCTCTCTTTCACTCTGTCTTAGACCCAGGACATGATACTTTACCTAATGCTATCAGAAACAACCATTAAATCAAACACAAAACTTTTTCTAGTTTCAAGTGCACCTAGAGAAAGGAATTTTCAGGGTCCCCTTCTTATTCCAAATGAAGCATGTTTTTTCATGTTGCACCCACAGTTGATTATTAAACACCTTGGACTATTTAAAGAGATTTATGTTGCTTCTTAAATACTACCTTTATTTTTTCCCCTTTTTTTATCTCAGCATATTATGGAGGTACAAAACTTTAGGTTAGGTATATTGCCCTTGCCCGCCGCCCCGCCCCCCCCCCCAGAGTCCAACTTCAACCGTGTCCATCCCCTAGACAGTGTGGATCGCACTCATTATGTATGTATACACCCATACCCTCCCCTCACACATCTGGCCGACACACGATTAATGTTATTCCCAAATGTGCTCTTGCTCTTAGGTGATGATCAGTGAAATCAATTTGATGGTGAGTACATGTGGTGCCTATTTTTCCATTCTTGGGATACTTCACTTAGTAGAATGGGTTCCAGCTCTATCCAGGAAAATACAAGAGGTGCTATTATCATCATTGTTTCTTATACCTGAGTACTACTCCATGGTATACATATACCACATTTTATTAACCCACTCATGTATTGACGTGCACTTGGGTTGTTACCACCTCTTTGCAATTGTGAATTGTGCTGCTATAAACATTCGAGTGTAGATGTCTTTTTTTATAGAATGTCTTTTGTTCTTTTGGGTAGATGCCCAGTAATGGGATTGCTGGATCAAATGGTAGTTGTATTTCGATCTCTTTGAGATATCTCCATATTGCATTCCACAGAGATTGCACTAATTTGCAGTCCCACCAGCAGTGTATGAGTGTTCCTATCTGCATCCACACCAACATTTATTGTTTTGGGACTTTTTGATAAACGCCATTCTCCCTGGAGTTAAGTGATATCTCATTGTGGTTTTGATTTGCATTTCCCTGATGATTAGAGATGTTGAGCACTTTTTTATATGTTTGCTGGTCATTATTCTGTCTTCTTTTGAAAAGTTTCTGTTCATGTCCTTTGCACATTTATTGATGCGGCTGTTTGATTTTCCCTTGTTGATTTTCTTAAGTTCTATATAGATTCTTGTTATCAGCCCTTTATTGCATGTATAGAAAGCAAATATTTTCTCCCATTTTGTAGGCTGTCTATTCACTCTAATGACAGTTTCCTTGGCTGTGCAAAAGCTTTTTTATTTGATCAGATCCAATGTGTTTATTTTGATTGCTGCTGTGATTGCTTTGGGGGTCTTCTTCATAAATCCTTTACCTAGGTCAATGTCTAAGAGACTTCCCAACACTTCTTCCAGAATTCTTAAGATTTTATACCTTAGGTTTAAGTCTTTTATCCAACGTGAGTTGGTTTTTGTGAGGAGTGGGGATCTAATTTTAATCTTCTATGTGTGGATATCCAGTTTTCCCAGCACCACTTATTGAATAGAGATTATTTTCCGTAATGTATGCTTTTGTATGCTTTGTCGAAGATTAGATGACAATATGAGGATGGTATTATAACTGGGATCTCCGTCCTATTCCAAAAGTCTGTATCTCTGTTCTTGTGCCAGTACTATACTGTTTTGGCTACTATAGCCTTGTAGTAAAGATTGAAGTCTGGCAGACTGATGCCTCCCAATTTGTTCTTTTTGCTTAAGATTGCTTTGGCTCTACAAGGTCTTCTCTGGTTCCAGAAGCAGTGTAGAATTATTTTTCCTAAATCTGTAAAGAATGATGGTGGAATTTTGATATGGATTACATTAATTCTATAGATCACTTTAGGTAGAATGGACATTTTAACAATATTGATTCCACCAATCCATGAACACGGCAGGGATTTCCATCTGTGCACATCCTCTACACTTTCTCAGTGTTCATAGGTTCACCCTATACATATCTCTCACCTCCCTTGTTATATATATTGCTAAATATTTAATTTTCTTTGATGCTATTGTGAAAGGTGTTACATTTTTTATTTGATTTTTGGCTTGACTGCTATTGGCATATATGAACACCATTGATTTGTAGGCATTTAGTTTGTATCCTGAGACTTCACTGAATTTATATATCAATTCCAGGGGTCTCTTGTTTGAATCTTTGAGATTTTCTAGGTATAATAGCATATCATCAGCAAAGAGTGAGAGTTCGACTTCTTCTGCCCCTATTCAGACATGCTTAATTGCCTTCTCTTGTCTGATTGCTATGGCAAGCACTTCCAGCACTATGTTGAATAGAAGTGGAGACAGTGGGCAAACTTGTCTGGTTCCAGTGCTAAGTGGGAATGCTTTCAATTTTTCTCCATTCAGTATGATATTGGCTGTGGGTTTATCATATATGGCCTTAATAATTTTAAAGAATGTTCCATCTATGCCTATTTTGTTAAGGGTTTTTATCATAAAAGTGCACTGTATTTTATCAAATGTTTTTTCTGCATCTATTGAGAGAATCAGATGGTCTTTATTCTTGCTTTATTTCTGTGGTAAATTACATTTATAGATTTGCATATGTTGAACCATCCCTGCATCCCTGGGATAAAGGGACCCCACCCTCTGGTCGTGGTGAATTACTTTTTAAATGCTCTTCGATTTGGCTTGCTAAAATTTTGTGGAGGATTTTTGCATCTATATTCACAAGAGATTTTCATCTGTAGTTTTCTTTTTTTTTGCTACATCTTTTCCTGGCTTTGGCATCAAGGTGATATTGGCTTCACAGAATGAGGTGGGGAGGATATCATCCTTCTCAATGTTGTTGAATAATTTCTGCAGTATAGGCATGAGTTCTTCTTTGTAAGTTTGGTAAAATTCAGATGTGAATCCATCTGGTCTGGGACATTTTGTTTTGTTGTTGGTGGAAGACTTTTAATTGCTGCTTCAATTTCTGTGCTTGATATTGGTCTGGTCAGGAATCCTATTTCTTTCTGATTGAGCCTGGATATGTTCTGTGTATGCATTTGGAACTTGAAATTTCTCTCTAACTTTAAGACTGTTTCCAAAAGTTAATCAGAAATAAACAAATGAAGGAATGAATGATCAGAAAAAGTGAAAAGCCTTAGGCAAATTTTATTTCCCCAAGAAGAAAGAGTCATATAAATCAGTGCTTAAAATTAAAATTATAAACAGCTGACATTTTGGCAGTCCAAGGATGTAAAACTGGCTTTCATTTGCAAGATCTACTTAAAAGTCTTTCACATTGTATACATTTTTTTTAAAAATTGGCATATATTTCCATGATGCTTTCTAAAGAATGTCTTCATTTAGATTTGACTCATCAGTGAATCTAGAGAGGAAGCTCTTCCACAGGAGAGTATCCAGCAGCACCTGGAAAGGAAAGACAGAGTATTCTTTACCTAACAGATTTCATTGGAACTAAGTGAAGGTGAGTAAAAAACAGTCAAGAAGTTTATCAGCATGTTAATAGCAAAAAAATATGTATGCACAAATGTAATATAAAATTATTATTAAATATAATTTGCCTGTAGTTGCACATTGAATTAATTGTCATTGTGGTTAGGTATCAGAGCTTCTGCTTTTCTGAGTCTTCATTCACTTACTCAACAACCATGTGCTAAGGTACTATGACAAGCACTGGTATACAAGGTAAGGATGATAGAGCTACATCATTGACCTCGATAATCATATAGTATACTATGAAAAACAAAACAGACAAATAGGCAATTTCCATGCAGAGTCATAGAGACTGTAACAAGTTTAAAATAAGGCACAATTGGAACACACAGAAGGGCCATATGACTAAGTCTTCTCTCCAACACTATAAACTTTGTGATGCAGTGATATGGAAGTTGATAGCTGAGAGACGAGGAAAATGTGTGCCAGATAGAGGGCAGCAGCAAATGCAAAGTGCTGGACGTGAGGAGGAATGCTGTAGAATTCTAAGTAGTGGAGTTTAGTGAGATGCTACGGCAAAGGGGCAGAGTAGGTACGTGGTAAGAGATAAGGCTGAATAAACTAACAAGAACCACATTAATATGGGTGCTTTCTCCCATGCTAAGAAATATGGAACTTTTTCTGAGGGCAAAAGTACACCAATGATATAGTGAATGACTCATTTACAATGTCACCCGTCAGGTGACTGCATATGAACTGCAAGTGCTTGGCTAAATGTTGCTAGTGAATCTGGGGTCTTTTGGCCTGAAGTTGCTAACCTAAAGGTAGAAAGTTGATGATGCCTTGGTTTTCTGAGAATAGTTCCAGTGTGCTGGCTGACACACTGACAGATTCATGAGGATGGCAGGAGTAAATAAAGTGTAGAGCCAGAAAAAAAAAGTTACATACACTTCATGAGATTTGTAAAAAGCTATGAAACGTGATGATGCAATCACGAGGCACAAGTATACTCTTCAGTATGAATGCTAGTGTATTCACATCTTTAATTACATGTGTGGATGAGGAAATATTTAATGCAGTATCTATTAACCAAACAATAGAGAGGAAAGCCACTTGTTTTTTACAGTTGATCTCAGAAATCATTTTGTTAATCTCAATTTCATTCATAAAATTTGACAGGATACCTTCTTCCAGTTCTATAGTTATTTCTTCATAATATTCCTGCCGCATCTCAAATAAGTCAAATACTATTTATAATATTTAGGTAAATCAGATATATTTTCATGAGACGATTGCAAAGACTAAACTTCACTTGAGAAGTGCTTAAATAGAAAAATAATCACAGAAATAAAATAAAATTCCTATTTATTTACATGCAGACAATAGAGAATATATATGTGTGATGCTACTTATATTCATCTAATAAAAAGCACAATTAATATTGGTCTATTGAATATACATCATTTCAAAAGGGTAGCATTTTCTCTTATTAGTACAAAGGGTGCAGAATTCAAGTAAGATTTTCGCATGAATGTGTTACTTTGTAATTCTTAGAAAAATCCTGCCTTTTATATAAAAGTATGATGAGTTCTTCTCACTTTGATGGATTTTTCCTTAAAATTAAGTTGCTATAGTCCACTTCTAGAAAATTAAAATTTTAAAATATGCTTTATGCTGCTAACTTTTTAGCTCAAAATCTTAAATATACACATGAGGAAAGTGGCACTATCATAATGTCATGTGAATATTGTGGCAGAGATTAAATAAAAATATTTTGCTGTCTGTATTATGACTAACGTTTTTTCATATGAACACAAAGAGTTCATAAAATTTGCTTGAAAAAAGGAAAAATATGCATTACAGCCAGTTTTCAAACCTAGTTTCTTAGATTCATGATCTTCTAGAATTAGAATAAGGCAAAAAATATATGGTTCTTTAATTGTTACTTTGATTTATTTTCAGAAATTAGTACCAAGTTTCTGAAACATCTGACTACTTATAGATGCAATTATCTACTTGTTTATGAAATGTGTGAAAACATTTCAAACTATATTGTAAATGTTCTCATCTAGAAGTTTCTTATTTAAATCTTTTATATAAAAGATATTGTCCCTCTATCCTCCTGCCTAAGCCTCCCAAGTAGCTGGCACTGCCGTGTGCACTGCCGTATGCACTACCATGCCAAGCCTTTAAAATTCTCCCCCTAGTCAAAAATGGTGAAACATTGGACAAATATCTTAAACTGGGTCAAGTATACTTGAACTATTTTTTTTTTTCCTAAACAGCTCTACAATTACCATAGCTTTTCATTGTTGAATACATTTTGAGATTTTCCAGAAATAGATTCTTTGGTGAAATCAAATTTTGGATTGGGATGCTCTTCTTACATCTTCAGGGGACATGGGCACCATGTTTGGCATTCCATGGAGTTCTGGGTAGGAAGAATATAATTGATTCTGTTTGGTCATCATTGCTGTTTAAAGACTCTTGATGGTCTTTGCAATCATAGTCACAATCATTCAAATCATACCAACACAGAGAGACAAAAGTGAATGCCATTTTAAAAATTCAAATGTTTGCTTGATTTAACTATTTAAAAAGTGCTGTGCAATTGCCCATCAACAGGCACATTTTACAGAATTGAGATAAAAATGCTATAATTACCATGGGAATTAAAGATGTATTACTACTTATGTGTAAGAAAAAGACAAATCTTTTAATTTAAAAAGAGAAGTTAATCTTTGTAGTTCTACAGGTTTATTTAATTCATAAAGCTTATTTATCTTGGCTTGTTATAAATAATAAACATCCAGATGTGGTTAAGTGTTTGCATGCCAATCATTCCCTTATGATTAAGGGTGGAAAATTTGATATGGTAGAGGAAAACCTTAAAAGTGTTATGAATCACAACCACAGTCAAACAAAAATCAATTAGAAGGAAGCCAAAGCACCTCTCAATATACTTTCTGTTATTAGCCAATAAGATTCAATCTCTAAAATTTAACTTATATGCAGCTTTTAAAGAAATTTAAAAAGCGTCATTTTCATTACATATATTGAATAGCATTAATATTACTACATGGGTATCTCTTAAAAATGAGAGCTGCAGGGACTTTAAGAAAATGGAAAAATTTCTCTTTCCTCTCTTTATTAACACAGAAAATTATAACCTTTGCTTAGCATGCATAGGTCCTTTAAAAAACTCAGTATTTCACCAAATAAAAACAAGTATTATATCAGAATTCGGAAACCCAAAGGAAAGAAGATAATATAACTAACCTCACTCAAGTTGTTCTTCATGCTGGTATGTGAAGTCCATGGGCAGGAAAGAGAGAACGTTGAGTATTCTTTTGAAGTAAATTCTCTGTGAAGACCTAAACCATTATTAAGATTGCCACCAGGACGTGACTATAGGACTGTCCATGAGTGGTAAAGAAAGTTCTGGTCTCCTGTCTCCACAAAAAGATTGCTACTGAATGCTGCTAGTCTCTCAGTAGTTCTGTGAAGACTGCAAAAGACAAAGTTTAGTAGTTCATTTTTTTCCTAAATGATTCCTCAGTGATTATATTTTTAAAAAGTGACCTTGAGAGTAAATGGAATTTCCCACTAAATAGTGTTTTAACTCGGAAAATGTGTCACAGCACGCCGACTCTGTGCAGTTATAGTTTTGCAATTGTTCTAAAGAAGTATAAGCATTCCTAGGGGAATGTCTGAAAATAGTAATTCAGATGAAGTAAGGAGTAGAGAGAAATCTCTGACAATAATGTGAGGCTTAACAGGTAACACTTGCTGCCTTCTGGAATGGATCTATTTATAACATTCTTGAGGGTGTCATTAGAAATACTTGTATTTAAAGGGTTAGTAAGTGAAACATTACTAACCTATTGGAAATATGTTATTAGCTTGAATATAATGGCCATTCACTATGTGTAAGTAGATCAAAACACAACATTGTACTCCTTAGATACATACAGTAAAATGCTTATCACTAAGAAAAGGTAGAAATTATTGTATTTAGTAAGGCAGTATAAAGAAGTTAATATACTGAGTGCCAGAAACCACCAAGAGTAGCTGCAGTAATTGACTCTTTTGGTTTACTTTGTAATCTTTCAAAAAGTAGATAAACTCATTAATATTTCTATTTAGGGACTGGTAACAAGCAATTTTATAACAGCATCATTGTCTAAATTATAAGACTTCAAAAATACTTAGCTGAAAGCCTATTAGGTCAGGTTAATGACATGAGAATATTAAGGGGAAAGAAAGTCATAATAAAACAAAAAAGATGGAGAGATATAAACTGTTCTGGACTACCATTAAAATTATAGTATGTACTTAGCTTTCATGTCCCACTAATGTCATAAACCTGTCTCACTACAAAGCATGTTTTCAAGGCAAATTAATGAACTAAATTTATTTTCTATTCCATACTTTGACTTACTTTTTAATTTTGTTTGACAAGTATTTTCTAGCTTCCAATTCTAATTGATAGAGGTGCTTGTATTTTCCCAATTCAATATAATGAAAGACTTCTCAAGAAGTTTTCCTGTTGGAGACTTCAGATTCAAGATCTTTCATTCTGAGTTCCATCTGACTTCTAAGTGAAGTTCTCTGTATTCTTCAGATGCTGCTTGTGCCTGAATCAAATTAAAAGGATACATTTTTAGCAGTGACAACCTGAACAATTCTTGCATATTTGTTTCCTTCACTTTTAAATCAGACAGCCATTTTATTTTATTTTATTTTATTTTATCTTAAATTTTCGAGACAATGTCTCCTGTCACCCAGATTGGAGTGCAGTGGCCCAATCATAGTTCACTGCAGCCTCAAATTCCTGAGCTCAACCTATCCTCCTGCCTCTACCTCCTGAGTAGCTGGGACTGCAGGTGTGCACCACCATGCCTGGCACATTTTATTACTTTTTGTAGAGATCGGGTCTCATTATGATGCCCAGGCTGGTATCAAACTCCTGGCCTCAAGTGATCCTCCCACCTCAACCACCCTGGGAGGCATGAGCCACTACACCCAACCTCAGAGAGCAATTTTAAATATGTGACAAAAGAAGCTGAGGTTTAAAACATTTAACATCAATTGTCAACTAAATTGATAATTTCATCTGGCTTATAAAGAATTGAATCATTCCTCAATTACTACTTATGTGATCTGATAGTCCAAAGAAAAATAGGTGTAATTTAAAATTTTAAAATTTGAACAATTTAACAGAAATACAATTCAAGAATATGGTACAATTTCTAAATCACAATTTTTTTCTTTTCCTAATAGTCTTCTTTTATGCTAACTGGCCCAAATAATCAAATGATTCTCTAAGGAGTATCAGCCTTCTCAAAGATCCATTTAGTTACAATGATGACAGAAACTAAAAAAGCTAAAGGGAGCAACAGAGGCAACCTTCCTTCTAGAAATCTACAAATCCAATTGCTGTAATGGAAACAGAGGAAACACACACAATGTACACATCAAAAATATAATGTGCAGTGAAATAAAGTAAGTGCATTTCACACTTAACTAACCTGTAAAAATAGATTGACTTGTTTGAATTTTTCTACAATACCTTTCTTGTGCTTTCTTCAATCTCTCACTTATAGTGTTCAACTTCATCACATTGAAAGCGCAAAAATCCTGTGGTGCTGGATGAAGGTTGGAGATATCAGTATATAAAGAGATGAATATACAGATTATATAGATATATAACCATGGGTTCATACACACACAGATTTTCTAGTTCTGACTGCCAAGAAGCAATGAAAATAAATCTTCGTTTCTATTTTTTTATCTTTCATTTTATTAGTTGTTTTTATTTCTTGGATTCTAAATAACATTTTCAACTATAAGGATCAGGTCTTTGGAGAAATGATTGATTCTAGGACCAGGCCAATGAAAATATCAGATGATCCTGGAGCATCCTGTGGTGCCAAAAACAAATTTTAAAATGTGTCCAAGAACAAAACGAGAGGGCACGTCAAAGAGGCATGGAGCTTACCTGAGCAAGCTACCAATTGCCAAAGCTAGCACTATCTGAGCAACAACAAGAAATAGTGTTATATTGGGGGGTTATAATTCAGAGTGAAATATAAATATACATGAGGCATACTAATAAAAATAATATGATGGATAAATAAATGGGAGAGAGGAATCATCTTTCCTATGGAAGAGTGTCCAATAATTTATGTAGAAAACATGGGGAAATAGAAAATCACTATTAGAACACCACAGCAGTAGTCACTGCAGGCAAGATCCAAAGTCGGATCGATATTATTGGGTGAAACCTGAAAACAAGAGATTTGTAAAACCTCAATATATATTTAACCACATATTTACTACCTGCTGTGGTTAGTCTGATGCAATTATAACGTACACAGTGTGGAAAGGGAAAGATAGTAAGTTCACATTGGAGAAACCTGGCAGACTCCACCTTAACCAGGTGATCATGGTTAATGTCAGCAGTGATATCTTGCCCCCGTATGATGTGAGGAAAAGGTTGCTTCACCTTTGTGTTAGTCTCTCCACAAATCCATACCCCCAAACTATACAGAGAAGCATAAACTAGGGGAATTCTATAAATATATAATCTGTATTCATAAAAAGTGTCAAGGTCATGAAAAACGAGGAAAAAGTGAGAAACTGTCAAGATTTGGGAAGACTACAGAATCATAATGACTAAATACAACACAGTATCTAGTACTGGATCCTGGAACAGACAAAAATAGGAATGGAAAAATGGTAAAATTCTAATGAATTATACAATATAGTTAATAGTATCATAGCAATGTTATTTATTTTTTTTTTAGTTTTGTTAAATGTATTATAGTTAAATAATATGTAAACCTTAGGGGAAGTTAAGAAAGGGACATGTGGAAATTCTGTGCAGTCTCTGGAATTCTTCCTTAAATCTAAAATTATTTCAAAATATATTTTTAAATAAAGCATGGAGGAGAATAAACTCGGCAAAGTATGGAGGAGAGCAGTAGGGTTTTTGTTTTCATAGGGAGGTCAGAGAAGTTCTGACACCATTGTCATATTGTATCTCCAGCAAAGAGGAAGCCAAGCCTGGGCCATGTCTACAAAACCCTGATGACAGAGTGAACAGCAGATAGAGGGGAATTGAGGCAAGACGCTGGCATGTTCAGGGAAAAGCATAACAGCAAAACCAACAAGGCAAAGAAGACAGGGATGAGGTCAGAGAGGAGCACTGGGAGTGGCAGGAGGGATCTCTTAGCCCTGGGGAAGAATCTGGGCTTTGCTGTGTCACCTGAAACCATCTTAGGTGTTTGAACTGTGGGGTGGCTTGCACTGTCTTGAAGGCAAGACCCTCTTCTGGTTTCTGAGAATAAAATGTGGATGGGCAAGGACTAAGGCAGCAGAGGCCATCTGAGATAGAAAAGGACAATAAAAACTACAGCAAAAGATGATGCTATTGGGGTGAGAGCAGTGGTGGAGAGGCAGTGAGGCCTCACAGATACCAGATAAAAGTATAATTTAGGGCCCCAGCACTGGTGGATATATGACATATGGGTTTAAGTGAAAGAGAGACAGCAGGGATGACAGCAAGAACACTTTCCTAAGCTACTGGTATGATGTGGTTGCCATTAACTGAAAAACAGAAAGATTGGAGAGGAAGAAGATTGCAAAGCAGAAGAATGGGAGAATAGTGATTCCAAATGACTCCCAGGTACAAAGGCTAAGTGACCCCACAGGCAACTGGACATGCCAGACTGTAGATCAGGAGTGTGGGTCCAGGCTGGATATATAAACTCATGAGCCATCAGCACAGTGATGTTATTTAAAGTCATCAGACTATATAACTTCCCTCTGAAATAAGTTTAGAAAAGAAAAACAAAGTAGAATGAAAACAAACTATCAAAGGAGTCTGCAAAGGAATGGTTCCTGAGGTAGGAGGGTAAATGAGAGAATGTGGTGTTCTAAAAGCCAAATGAAGACAGCTTTAGAACTAGACAAGAGTGGGGATGAACAAGGCCAATGATTACTCCAATATTAAATTAAGATGAAGGCTAAGAATTAAACTTTGGATCTAGGAAGAGGCCAATGATGACTGACCATTTGAAAGTTGGTAGAAGGGGAAGATGGCTTGTATGAGTTCTATATAGAATTGGAGGAGAAGAATTGAAAACTGTAAATATTGATATAAATTGGAAAAGAGAAATAGAGTGGCTTGAGGAGAATATATGGTAAAAAAAAAGAGGTATTATATATTTATATTCAATAAGCAAAAATTACAAAATAATAGTGAGGAGAAATTCTCAGTGCGTGAGGGGGCATTGGTCAATGTCTAGAGGTATATTCATGTGGAGAAGATGGTAGAGAGATTCTAGTGCAAGGGGGAGGGTTTGGTGTGAAAGGGGCATGGGCGGTGAGCATGCCTATGGCATCAGGAGAGAAGGCCAGGGCATAGACACACACAGCATGCAGGTGGACAGGTGTGGAGGAAATATGGAAGATCCCTTCTGATTGTTTCTGTTTTCTCAGTCTCAACAGGAAAAAGGACCTTGACCAAAGAGAGAGCACTGGAGGTTTTGGAGGTTTGCAGGAAGAAAAGCTGTGAAATATTTAAAAAAATATACCATGGGAGCATCACCAGACTAGAGAACATGTTAGAATTTGGGGGCAACACTGAATGCCTTCATGACGTTACTGGTCATGTGTCAAAGTGACACCAAAGCTTAGATACCCTAGCAGAAATCTTGTCTGGATGAGATGCTGGTGGTTGATCATTAGATTCATCACCTAGCCCAGGGCTGTTGGTTGAGGCCTGAGACCCATGGAGGAAGGGACAAAGAATCATATGTAAAAAAGCAAAAGAAAACACTGCACCACTAAAAGCTTTGAAATGCTAACACTACTTTAAAGCACGTAAACAAAAGATGAGAAGATGACCGTCTCTCCCCATCCCATCCCTCGTCATGGAGCACCTCAAAGAATCTCCTGCTTTGGCACTGGTGGAATTTTCAGCCTTACCAGGTGAAAGTGGTGGTGACCTGAGGAGGATTATGGGACCTGTGAGTGTGCACAAGCAGGAGGACACTGCTGGACCCAAGAAGAGGAAAAGGATCAAGATGTGAACACCATGTGGTGACTGACTAGAACGTCTCACCACGAAGGTCCCTCTGAGAGTTCCCAGAAGGACCTGAATGTAGACTCTGCCGATAAAAGATTCATGAAGATTTGCTGTGGGAGGAGGAATTCTAAACACAAACCTTGCTCTGGCTGGTACAGAAGAGAAAGTCAAAAAGATTTGAAGCACAAGAAGACCTGACACATCACTGCTTGCTTGAAGACAGAAGAAAACCCATGAGATGGAGTGCAGATAGTTATAAGATGCCATGATTGGACCTTGGCTAACACCCAGCAAAGAAATAGACCCCATCCCTAAAACTGTGAGGAACTGAATTCTAGCAACCTGAATGAGCTTGGATGCAGACTTCTCCATAGAGCCTGCAGACAAAAAACCCACCTGGATAACACTTTGATTTCAGTCTTCTGATACCCTGAGCAGAGAATCCACCCAAACTGGGAGCTCTTTGTTAATAAATGAGTGTTGTTTTAAGCCCCTAAATTTGTGGTAGTTTGTTATGCAACAACAGAAAACTAGTACACTGGTCTTCATACATCTCTAGTGCAGGGCCTCATGAGCTTTAGAACTAGGCCATTCGTGTCTGGTCGGTGGCACTCAGGGAACTCAGTGAACTGGGGCCATGGGACATCAGGTTCTCTCAAAGGCATCAACGTATTTGGAAAATTGTGCTCATCTCCACAGTGATGGAGTTAGTTCCTGAGATCTTTCCCCCAAACTTGTTGGGTTAACCTTTGACCATGATTCAGTTTTAAAGCCATTATATTATATAGCATAATTCTATCCACAGACTCCCATTTACTTATAGAAGAATAGTAGGACTTTAATAGGCTGTGAAACAGTTTTACTATGTTGATAATCACAAATGAGACCCTATTAACACTCATTATATCTGTGCCTCCAGTTCATTACTTGTTAGGATAATCAAATGAAGTTGTCACATGGGAGGACTATTGTTTTTCTTGTGGAAATGACAGGTTTTTTTTCCCCAGGTGGCATCTTAATTCTCTCCAACCTAATCACCAGAAGATTCAAGAATTTAAAAAGCAATCTAATACACACACACACACACACACACACACACACACACACACACATACACACACAAATTCTAACTTTAAGACAATTAAAATCTGGTTCTAGCCAAGTTGGAGAAGCCTCAGCATTACCATGTCCGCCCTGTTCCAACTAAAACCCTGGACCCTGGATATAAAACAACAAGCAAGCATAGGAAGAATCTGAAAGGTGAAAAGAAGGTGCACTTACTGGGGAATAACACAATGATGAGTTCCTTGGGTCTTCAATTTCTTCGCATATGCTCTGGAGAGAGTGCTGCGGAAGCCTCCAATCAGGACCACTAAGTGGCACAGACAAAACAAAACAAGAAGCCTGCTCTCCCAACCAAAGGATTGGAAAAGAATGGCCTAACAGCAGAAAACCTTGCTGGCAATACCCACCCAACTGCAATGAAATACCAGGATGGTTTCAGTGGAGTCCATTGGGGAGCAGATTATCTACTTCATATCCACTGAACAGAAGCAGCCGTGCTCTGATGTTCTTGCCTGCTGGTATTACTGGCACCAACGAAGGAGCTCATCTTCTATTTCCCATCTGGCAAAAGTAGGCATTATGATTTTCACTTTGGAGTGGTAGCAACAGACAAAGTAGGAAGCTGTTCTCCATCCCCTGCCTGACAAAAGGAAATAATTTTACAGTTCCCTTGGCAATGTAGTATCAATGGGGTCCAGAGGGAACCTGAGCCCCCACACCCACCCAGCATGCAAAAGATTTACCAAGACAGTGTGAGGCAGAGCTAGTGTCATCTGTGCAGCCCTGATGGCACTGGAGTTCAGCAGGAAGCTGAGCCTCCACCTCAACTCAATAAGAAAGAGTCCCACACACTGAGAGGCAAGGTGAGTGTCACCTTCCCTACCCCGGAGTCACTGGAGACAAGTAGGAAGCTGAGCCACCACTGCAACCCAGAATCAACACACTGACAAGATAGTAGAGTCCAGGCTAATCTGCACTTCCATTTCCCATACTTCTGTTGTCAGCAGGGCCCAGCAGGCAACTGAACCTCTACGCTGCCCCAGCTACAATGAGACTGAGTGAGGTCATGCCAATAAGCAATTAGGAATTGTCTGGAAACAAATGAAAACCTTAAAAATTTCAGGAAAGGAAAAGAAGTTATGAGAAACAACCAAATGGGTATGGGGGGCAGTTGGTCCTTTATAATTCCTGAAAATTGATTCACAATTCAAAGAATGGGGAACCCCTTGGGATTTGAATTTCTGTTTCTTTTCCATTGTTTTGCCTTTAGAAAGATCCTCCAATGTCCACCATGAATATAAACATAGAATTTCAGATAGATCACCTTTATTGTCTCATGGAAAGCTCAATACACATTTCTTTTGAGATAAGTGTGGTTTACCTGATCGGCATGAACGAGAGCCTTACCCTGGTGTGGGTGCGGATGTGCATCTTCAGCCCGTCGTTCTTACTGAATCCTTTTTAACAGTAGGGGCACTGGTAGGGACACTCGCCTACAATGAAGGGAAACAGAGTCACAGAGTCAGCACGGGCCACCAGCCACACGCTCAGGTCCCGGCCCCTGCACGGCCCCGGCTGCTT
The DNA here is from genome assembly GCF_020740605.2 of Lemur catta. NCBI lineage: Eukaryota > Metazoa > Chordata > Mammalia > Primates > Lemuridae > Lemur > Lemur catta. Next base: position 2,889,610 of record NC_059149.1, on the reverse strand, counting down.
CAGCAAGAGGCTCAGGCACTGCCGGACAGACACATCCGCGGGCTGGGCGGGACAGCCATGTCCCGAAACCCGCGTCCCCCCAGGGAGGACACCCGGCCCACGGCACGTCCAGGGCTCGGGCGCAAACCATGCTCCCCCGTGGGAGACTCGCTGCACATTCCTCTTAACACTCGAGCCCAAAGTAAGTCTCCTAAATTTTAAGAATCTGCGGCCGGGCGCGGTGGCTCACGCCTATAATCCTAGCACTCTGGGAGGCCGAGGCGGGTGGATCGCTTGAGCTCAGGAGTTTAAGACCAGCCTGAGCAAGAGGGACACCTCGTCTCTACTAAAAATAGAAAGAAATTATCTGGCCAACTAAAATATATATATAGAAAAAATTAGCTGGGCGTGGTGGTGCATGCCTGTAGTCCCAGCTACTCGGGAGGCTGAGGCAGGAGGATCGCTTGAGCCCAGGAGTCTGAGGCTGCTGTGAGCGAGGCTAACGCCATGGCACTCACTCTAGCCTGGGCAACAGAGCGAGACTCTGTCTCAAAAAAAAAAAAAAAAAGAATCTGTTAAAAATATTTTATAGTAATCAATTTATTCTGTCACTAGACTGCTTGTTACAGGGGTCTTTATTTACCTGGTCCATTGATATTTTAAGTTTCATATAAATGAATCTGTCTCAGGATTATGAGTTTCAGACTAATTTCGTAAAATTCATGTGTGTTAAACAGAACCTTTGGTGGTTAGAACACTAGATAACAACTGGTCCGTACTTTCTGATACAACTGGCACCTCTCCCCCTTAGATGTTATAATTCAGAGAACAGCCAAGATTTTTTACGGCAAGCAAACACACATACACGTCGCATTTAAAAAAATAAATCATCCAAAGTGCAACACAGAACAATCGATTTTAGTGTAACAGAAAAACTTCGCTGAGATAATTTCAGGTCATGCAACAAGTCTTTAAAAAAAGCTACCACTTTGAGTTTCAGTGTAATAACTAATAATATCCAAAATGCTTTGACAAAGACTATTAAAATACTCTTCCCTTCTAACTGCGTATCTGTGCGGGGCCGGACTGTCTCCACATTCTGCAATCAAAGAACCTACTGCAGCAGGACGAAGAAACAGACACGAGAATCCAGCCGTCTCCTCTCAAACCACAGTGGTTTTCAGAAATGTAAAATAACGTCTTCCTCCTCACTAAATCCTTTCTGGTTTGGAAAGTGCAGTTATTTGTTATCAAAGTATGTTATGTTAACATGTAGTGGGATTGATATTGGTATTTTTAACAAACTAGCAAATATTTTAAAATTCTCTAATATGGTAAACAGCTATAGTATAACCCATGCAAACAAAAGCTTTCCGGAGTCGTCAGTTGTTCTTACGAGTGGTGTGGAGTGACGAGGCCACGACTGAGCCCACTGATCCTGGGGCTGCATCAGCTGTCCTCTCCTGGCTGTCCCCACCTCTTCATCGTGTCCTCCCTAAATAATACACAACTAACTACTGCCGGCAGAACAGGGCGTGACCCTGATCCGTGTCACACTATAACACAACCATCAGCTCGCTGGGCCTAGCATTGGGAAGGGGACTAATAAAACCGCATGACTCCATAAGGAAAAATAACACAAGGAGAGAGACAAATGGATTTGCAGAACTCAATGTCATGAGTGCTGCTGTCACAGTAGCAAAATAACCACGTATGTCCGAGTGGTCATGGAGCCAGGCTGCAGCCTGGGAGGGTGAGCGTACGGGCAGCCTTTGGGGGACAGGACAAAGCAAATAAAAGAGAAGCACAAGCACCGTTTGTTCACGCAGGAGAAGAAATCTGTGCCAGGACCATCATGGAAACCCAGATGCCAGCACCAGCCCGGACAATAATTAAAATTTTAGGAGCAATTACTAGTTTAAGTGCTTTATTCTTCCTCACTGCCCATCCTTACGAGTACAATGAAATGTAGGCACACAGAATTCTCAGGGATGGAATTATGTGGACTAATCAAGTGCTTGACTCAATTGGTTTCGTCTGTTCTGTGCTGGAACCTGTGTTTCAAGCATCCTGAACAATGTAAGTCCCTGGCTATAAAAACACCCTGTACCAAACATAATACAATTACATCATGTCTCGGGGCATTATCGTAGACTTATTATCTGATGTGCGGATATAACACACGTGCCCTTTTCCCTAACTGCCCTCCACCCTCCACAATCACACGCACTAGCACGCATAGGCAGACATGAAATCTGCAAGTATGGCACAGAGACATCTTCCAAGAATCACTGACGCCGAGTGGAAAGCTGTCGACTCCACTCTTGCCCTCACCTCACCCCAACCCCCCTCAGCCCCAAGTGCACCTAGGAGAGGGCGGCCGCGTGACACAGAGCAGACCACCAGATTGCAGGGGCTGGCTCCAAACTTTGCAACTCTCTGTTCCTGCTTCACCGATTACTTGCTGCCTCTGCACCCTCAGCAACGGAGCCAGCAGCCATCGGCACTCCGGGCACACCTGCCCGGCACCCCTCCAGGCACCTCTGCCCTCAGCACTCCTCCAGGCACACCTGCCCAGCACACTCCAGGACACCCCTGCCCGGCCCTCCTCCAGGCACCCCTGCCCTCAGCACTCCTCCGGGCACCCCTGCCCGGCACCCCTCCCGGCACACCTTCCCTCGGCGCGGCTCTGCTGCTCAGGCCTTTGTGCTTCTCTCTACTTCTCTCTTTGCTACTCTCCGCTTCTGCCACACTTTGTCCCGAAAGCCTCGCTTCCTCTAGATGACATCTGATTCAGCAGACCTTCCTTTCCTTCTTTAGAGCACCCACTATTCCACAGCCAGCTGCTCTGGGTTATGTGTTTCATGTGAAGCTATTTAAGTGGCTACTCTAAGACAACAAGTACCAAGTTGACTGTCTTTTAGCTTCAGCCAGAAAATTTCCAAAATAAGAATCTATGTTCCACTGCTGTCCTTCCTCCACCTACGTCTAATATTCACAGCATTGTTTCCGTGGTCTGCTTAAACCATTTCTTCATGCACAACACAGCTGCTGTGCTAGACACTGTGCCCGGGGCCAGGGACACGGTGACACAGAGCAAGCCTAACACCATGGCTCTCGAACAGGAAGCTTCAGCTACACAATCCAATTACACAGTTCACCGTATAACTGGAGTCCAGCTACTAAAACAGTTTTCAGACTAATGTAAAATCCTCTGGTTATCAAAATTAATAGTATTCTTTCAAGTCTTTTTTAAATACTTATCTACATGATAGATAAAATCCAGAAAAGGTTCTTTCAAGAATGTTTAGTTGTTCATTTGCCCCTGACTAGGGCATGGCCCTTTTTCACTGAAAAAACTGCACAGAAACTGGTAAGAAAATAGGGGACCCCCGTTAGGGAGAAATCCATGGCATAAAAGATATCACAGTCACACCAACCTTGTATCCGGTAAAATCCTATAGCTTGCAAGCAACATTGCAAGGACTTTTTCGATTTAAAAGGTCACGTCTGACAGGACCTACAGGAGGGACTGTAAGAGGAAGCTCTTAACCTTCCATAAAAAGCAAAACTGTTACTCCCTATTCCATCCATTAAAATCACAGATAACATAAATCACAGTTACATCACAATCAAACATTAAAAACCTACTGTTCACTTTAGATGTTTCACTTAATTTGGGGGGGAAAGGTATCTGGCTATTAAGCATGAAATGTCTGATTTCCTTAAGTACTAAGTTTGACAGTTGATATCTCTGACATTTCATTTTGACACTTCTTGTTTTATTTTTATTGTGAAGGTACATCCTCAGTCTTTCAAATGCACATTTTGGCTTGTAATTATCTTTCAAATTTTTTAGAGCCATTTTTGTGAAACTATAGATAGAAGTTTGAACATGAGTTCCGTCGTGGAACCAACTGCAGTGCAGACAGCTCGAAATATCAACGGAGCATTTGGGAAGGACATGGCTAAGAACACACAGTACATAGATGGTTTGAGAAGGTCCGTTCTGGTGATTTTAATCTTGACAATGAGCCATGTGGGCGACCTGAGACCAAGGTGGACAACGATGAGCTGAAAGCTGTAGTGGAAGCAAGTCCATCTCAACCTACGCGTGAATTAGCAGCAAGGTTTGATATTACTATTTAAATAATATTGGACCATTTGAAGCAAATAGGCAAGGTAAAGAAGCTGGATAGATGGGTTCCACACGAATTAAACGAGCGTCAAAAGGGAAATCGCCTGGACGTTTGCCTTTCTTTGCTCTCACGACATAAAGGTGAACCGTTTTCACAGTGTATTGTGACATGTGATGAAAGATGGATTTTGACAATCGCAAGCATTCAGCACAATGGCTGGATAAAGATGAAGCGATAAAACACAGTCCAAAACTGAATATTCACCAAGTAAAAAAAGCTGATGGTGTCTGTTTGGTGGTCCAGCGCTGGTATTATCTGCTACAGCTTCTTGAAACCTGGTCAATTGATTACAGCGATATCTACTGCAACCAATTGGATGAAATGATGAGGATGCTTGTGATTAAGCAGCTGAGACTGGTCAACGGAGACAGGCTAATCCTCTTGCAAGACAACACTCGACCACATGTCACACAAACAACGCTGCTCAAACCACAGAAGCTGGACTTGGAAACTCTCTGCCATCCACCGTATTCACCAGACCTTGCACCAACTGACTCCCACTTCTTCCGGGCTTTGGACCACTCCTTGCAAGGAAAAATATTCCATTCTCAACAAGCTGTGGAAAACGCCTTTTGCGATTTCACCACCACTCCCTCTCCAGGCTTCTTTGCTGCTGACATGAATAAGCTGCCATTAAGATGGCAAAACTGTGTGGATAGTTTAGGCACAGACTTTGGTTAACTGCACTGCTTCTTGTTTGAGATATCAACATAATAAACTACACTTTTGATTTGGAATCAGACATTTCATATTTAACGACTTAGTGCACTTATTCAAAGTTCCTCCAGAGTAAGAAACCGGGTTTTATGATACTTTGAGGGAGAGAAAACAGGCAGGATTCACTGTTAATCCGGGAGGTATTTTGTGCTGTTGCAATGTTTCCTGTCTCAGCAGCACCTGACGTTTCTGCGTTTGTTTTTCTCACCAGGTGGCGTCGTCCTACCTGTGTGGCTGCGGATATGGACCCTCAGGGTCCCACTGCTGGCGAACTTCTGGGCAGACTTTCTCCTTTTCTCCCGTACGAGTCTGAACGGAAAGGAACAAAAAGGAATGTGAAGAATTAGGTAGAGATGATTAAGTGCCTCTGACAATAGCAAATCCTTATTTTCCAGGATTAGGTTTCATTAAAATGATTTAATATCACAATGAGATTTTGCACAATTTATGATGGATATTCCCACTGACTCAAAAAAAAAAAAAAAAAGACCCTTAGAATCAGACATTAGTGTTAACTTGAAAATAATTCTGTAGTTGACTTTTGAAGCCTGTGTGGAGGGCCATCTAAGAACGATTAAGTGATGCAAAAACCCAGAACATGCCGGCAAAACCACATGCTCAAAATGGGGCTAGGGCTGCCAAGAAACACTTCCTTTGAAGCATTTTTCACATTCTTTGTGTGCATTTAACTCTTGAGGACAGAATTAATCTTAATAAAGTCATCTGGTACTTTCATTGTACTGTCTGACTAGACTGGTTTTACTGCAAAGTAGAAGGGAATATAAATCTGACTTGACCTTTAAAATCGGCAGGTGTTAACCGAGCAGTGGACGTGAAAGAGCATTTCTGCCCTCAACACACTTCTAATCTAGGCGTAAAACAATCACAGGGGAGGAAAGGTGAGTGAGTACCATCAAAAGCAAGTTTCAATAAAAGTTGGAGAGTTCAAGGAAAAAGGAGTGGCCCTTCCCCAAAGGAGGCGGCAGATGGAGCATTTTAAACTGGCCTCACGATCTCATCAAGAGAGTTTTCCTCCGTCAAAACAGAACGTTCCAACACATGAGAGGCTGAGCAAATTCTCAAAGCTCTTGCGCTTCTCAAACTTAGGAGGAGGAGAAAAACGGGGAGCAAGAGGCAATTCCTGCAGGTATCTGAACAGCCGCCAGGAGACTTTCAGAATGTTTTTCAATGATCATCTGAAATTTTATAAAAGCATATGGTGCATCATCTGGATTGCAATCACAAAACAGCTCCCAGGGCCTGTGTCCGCATCTGCTCTTATGCAAATTACTGGCAAGTATTATTATTTGAACTGCCATGGACAAATGAAAAAAAAAGGCAGGAAAGGGTTTTTAAAAAGGACATGTTCTCAGAAAGGCAAACTGGCCGGGACAGAGAAAAAGGGGTGAGGCAGGGACCTCATCACCTGACAGCTTCAAAGAACAGCCAGTACAGCAAAACATCATCATCCTCCGTATTAGATTCATTGCTAATTTTAATGCCATTGGTTTCACAGCCTTCTTGGTATTTAATTTGCAATTATGTAATCTGCATTTGGATGTGTATCACTGAATTTATGATTTTTAAAAGCATGAGAAACTAATACCTTAGTCAACATCTGTGTCTTTTAGAGTTTTTTCCCCCTTGAAAGGATTCATGTTACACTCAAGTTTGAGAAACGTGGTCTAATCAACTGCCGCGCTAGCCAGCAACACTGCACAACACGCATCTCCTGGAGTCTGCATTTGGCAGGCACCTAACTTTCCATTTTCACTACAAGCTCCTACACAAAAGATTTACACATCTTTACACACAGTAAGAACCTTTACTCCCCCGGTCCATGTTACGGTTCAGTTTAAAGGAAAAGGTGTAACGTTTTGACTTATAACAGACCTATCTTCTCATTCCCTGACACAAGGGGGAAGGAAATATGGCAAATCTTTCTTGATCAGTATAAGGTTTTCGTAGAAATTATATGTACATATATATTATTATTACTGGATTACTCCAAACAGGTAACAACCAATTTATTTGTAATATCTTTCTAACAATCACAGGATTTCTTCTGCTGCTACTTAAATGTGACACTGTTTACTTCTATGACCTAAGGCACTTGTCAGTGGTAGAAGTTTTAAACTAAAGGATGTTAATGGTATATCAATGAAAAAAACTGAAATATTCCTTTCTGAAAGATAGGTACAGGATTCGGTTAGCTGGTTTTAAGACATTAATGGTATGATGTGAAACTACCTTAAGCACGGTAAGAAAGCAGGGAGTCAGCTCACTGCAAGAACAAGGATGGGTGGGGGGGGTGTGAAAAACTCAGTGGAAATCACAGGGGGGGGGGCAAAACCCCACCTGACGGGTACAGTGAGCACCATTTGAGTGACAGACACACACACAGCTGTGACTCAAGCCTCACAAAAGTGATCCATGTAACGTACAACATTTGTACCCCCTGAATATTGTGAAATTAAAAAAAATTGTTTCTTAAAAAGAACAATGCTGGATAAATATACGATACGAAAACAAAACACTACAAAATATACTCTGAGACAATTATTATTGCAGACAAATTACAAAATCTCTCTTGAAAACTCATTATACTTTCCCTCATTTATTGAAAAACAACCAAAGAGTGTTAAATTTATGCAAAAAAGTAATTCAAGCAAAGAAAGTTGAAGGACGATTATATTCAGAGATTTTAAAAAGGAAGACAACATCATTACTGAGCATTAAAGACAGAGGAAAGGAAATTTACTAAATTCAGTCCTTTCGAAACAGCTGCATCCAGCACAGGCACTCCGGCAGAAGTCACACTGAAGTGACGTCACCTCTCCACACTCAGTTAGCACCACACTGACTGCCAGGAAACGGCCACACTTCAGTTACTTCTAAAGTTAACATTAGCACCTTTAACTGCATTTCATAGAAATTTTGCTACCTCAAAAATACACTTAATGTGGACACAGAAGTTATTTTAAAAATATTTTTAGAGGTTACTAGCTCACCATCATTAATAGTGCCTTTACATTTTTTTTACTTTATTTTCAATAATACTCCAACCCATGCAAACATATTATAGCAAATTATTTTATAGTTCTGAGAACTCTATAACTGAAATCTACATATGAATATTACCTCTTTCAAAAACTGTATTAATGAATTCATTGTACATTCTTTCCAATGATGCCCTACACAACAACAAAAATAATGAACTACTGCTGTGAAAAAAAAAAAAAAAAACACACTTCAGATACATTTATTCCGCAAATAAAAAGCAAACAGTTGATCTGCTTCAGGTAATTATCCAATTAGCATAATGTAAAAAAATAGAATCCCCAAATCACTGTAAGTGAGAACATCATTTTATTTGAGTTAAACAACCACTTACCAAGTCCCTGTTCTGCACCGGGAAATTCCCTGCGCCCTAGAGATGCACCATGAAGGACTATTCCAGTCCTAGAAGGGCTCAGGCTAATAACTTGCCAATAAACATAGGAATTAGCTTTCAAAAACAAAATTATTAAGGCACTACCCATATTTCTTCAAAAGAAAAAGCCTATGTTAATCCAAATATGTATAAAAATTGATAAGCTGCCGCTCACCGAGTACTTTGTACCAATCGCCTAGTAGCATAGCTAAGAGTTATGGAGAATCTGCATCTAATCCTGAGGTTCTCTTTCATGGAAAAAGGTCTGTGCTGAAAAAGGAAGGAGGTGAACATTTTCTGAAGTGCTGATGTAAATAATGCATTTGTCATTTTGAGTTGTTAAATTAATATAAAATTGTTACATGATAATATATACGCCCATATTGCATAAATATATAATCCATTCAAATTAACAGAAAGCGTCCACTTACTTTCTTATGACTTCTAAGCACTGACGGTGTGACAAACGCCTTATTACAGAGCTCACACCTGTACTTCTTGTGTCTTTCGTGGACCACTTGGACGTGAACATTTAACGTATCCTTCCTTTTAAAGGTAGCATCGCAGTGATGACACTTGAAAGTCCTCTCACCTGAGAAACAAAAAAGTCAAATAAGAGAAACATCAGATGCAATGGGAGGGTCCTATTAGCTCCTCCTAACGTGTGCCAGACTTAGTGCTGCTTTCTCCCAATAGTTCATCTGCACTTGAATGTTGTAAGCAGCACAATTCACAACTGCAAAGATGTGGAAACAACCCAAGTGCCCATCAATACATGAGTGGATTAATAAAATGTGGTCTGTGTACACCATGGAGTTCTACTCAGCCACAACAAACAATGGTGATCTAGCACCTCTTGTATTATCCTGGATGGAGCTGGAGCCCATTCTACTAAGTGAAGTATCCCAAGAATGGAAAAACAAGCACCACATGTACTCACCATCAAATTGGTATTAACTGATAACACTGAAGTGCACATATAGCAATAACATTCATCAGGTGTCGGGCAGGTGGGAGGGGGAGGAGGGGATTGGTATATTCACACCTAATGGGTGTGGTGTGCACCGTCTGGGGGATGGACATGCTTGAAGCTCTGACTCGGGTGGGGCAAAGGCAATATATACAACCTAAACATTTGTACCCCCATAACATGCTGAAATAAAAAACTTTTTTAAAAAAAGCTTTGAGAATTTAACATAATTTTTATAACAAATTCCAGTTCCATATTTGCTAATTCACTGTGTGCCCAGGGGACAGTCCTTTAATCTTAAATTTTTCAGGCTCTTCAACTGGAAAATTCAGAGATTGAATGATCTAATTTCCTAAAGGTACCATGAAGATTTTTGAGAAGTATGTGTTTCGAGGTGCATGGACTCCTGAGGTGACACAGGCCTGTCTCAGGCAAGGTGAGCTGCCTCTGGTGCCCCCCTAAGCTCCCCTCAAACCCCACCGCTGCACCACGTCCTCCAGTGAGCAGGGCCTGGGCAGAAGCCCACGGTGGGTGGAGAGCCAGGGAGGGAAGCCCCCGAGAGGGGAGGGAAGCCCCCGAGGGCAGGCGGACTTGCCTCGGAGCAGCCCCCCCTCGTCCCCAGAGCAGAGAGGGCCCCAAGCCCCCCACTTCCTCGGCACTATCCCAAGAACCTAGACTGGGGGCTCCCTGCCTCCTCGGCTGCTGCAAACCAGCCTCCCAGGCCAGAGACAGGCAGGGAGGCCACCCAGAGAGAGACTGGGATGGGCACGAAGACTGGCAGCTGCTGTTCCCACCCTGCAGCCCTCAGGTGGGACCTGAGAGTTTTCACCTTCTCCTTTGGCCTCGGCATAAGGGAAAAGCCACTCCAGAAACTAGGGTTTAGGTAAACTCATAAAATGCTATCTTTGTAGCTTTTCTTAACACCTCAGCAAAATGTTTAGCAGTCTATTGTAACACCATTTTAGCAACACGTGTGCACAATGAGAAGACAGTGCTTTATACCAGGATGGTATAAGATGTATATAGCACATGATTTATATGAATAAGACAGACTAGTATTTGAATATATTTTCCTTTTTTAGAAAACAATTATATTAGCATAGATTGCCGTATCATATCAATTTGAGGCAAAATATAGAAATAACTAAATTTCTGTACCTAAATAAGAGATGACCTCAAGTTCAGCCAAGTTCTTCTAACTTCCTTCCATTATAACTAGCATTAAATTTAGAAATGTGAAGATCCTATTATTTTTCATACCAAATGGAAGAAAGGGAGGAGCCAGGGAGGAACAAAAAGAAAAAGAAAAGAAAAATTACTTTTCCTTTGTCTTTTCAAATAGAATTACAGCTCTCCAATTTCAAGTTTCTTAGAGTCCTGTTAATATTTGATGTTTAAAACAAAGTCACATCCAAACCCTGTGCACACTGCGTGGATTCTGAGAGCCGTTTGTTGCCTCTGTGCATTGTTATTGCAGGTACTGTCCTTGCAAACTCCTTTGTCTTTACATATGTTTTGGATTTATTTAAACATTTTATTTGTATAAAACGTATAACCAGTGAGAGTATAAGGAAACATCAACTGATATAGGATTATAAAAGTTACTGTTAACAATATGAAATCTATTTCGGCACTGAAAGCGATTTTCTCTGAAAAAAAACTTCGAAGATTGCTTCTATCAGAGAATTTTCCTTAAATTATCAAGTGAATCAAAATGTTGGTCCCTGGGCAAAAACCTCATCAGGCTATACCAAGAATATACAACAGCTTTTTTTTTTTTTCATATTTTAAGTCCAAATTTTGTCTTATATTTATCAGAATTATTAAATTCCAATACGAGATTTCATCTGATTTTTTCAGATTTCCTTTTCTTACATTCACCATAATTTTCCCTGTCTTAATACCCAGAAGCTGGCCAGCAACCTGCCCTTTGGTTTGCAGTATATTAGGAAATAGCAATAATTTCAAAAATAATTATGACAAGGCATTCTTTATATTTTGAGCCAGAGTGCTGATGTAAGTTTCTAACAACAGCCTTCGTATTTTGAAGTTAAATGGGTTTTGATTTTCATATTATGTCAGACAAGACCTAGTATTTTGTCCTCTCTATTTCAACCATTTCTAGTCTTCCCCTCCTTTTTACTTACTGATGGTCTAACTTTACCTTCAGTAACGCGCTTACTCACTCAATTGTCAAACTGGCTTTCCTGGCCAATGTCATGACGCAGGTTCATAAAGCCTGAGATTACTGTGCTGAGCACCAGCACGTTAAACACACAACACACAGCTCAGTCTACACGCAGTAGTCACTTCAATCCTGTTTCTCAAGTTGATGAGAACCAATAAGCTGTAATCAAAAGTATTAGATTCCTTCTGTTAAAAACTCCTTGCTGTTATTAGAAATAAGATTTCACACTTCAAAAGAAAAATTTCCTGAGCATCAGGCCAAACTTAGCCATATAACTCTTAGTAGCTTGAAGTTCACATACCTGAATCCCTATTTTAAAATCCATTTATTTCACAACAGTTATTTTTCTTAAATCAAAATGGTAGTGAAATAAGATGGAAATTCCTGCTATTGCACAACAAATTTTATTTCTTAAACATACAAGTAGTGATTTATTAAGGAAGATGGAAAGTTTTGCTAGTAAGTTCTGGAAGCTGTAAACTGGATGCAGAATTTTCATTCCTTTTTATATTTAAAAGCAGATTACAGGCCGGGTGCAGTGGCTGATGCCTGTAATCCTAGCACTCTGGGAGGCTGAGGCAGGAGGATTGTTTGAGCTCAGGAGTTCGAGACCAGCCTGAGCAAGAGCGAGACCCCGTCTCTACTAAAAAATAGAAAGAAATTAACCGGACAACTAAAAATATATATAGAAAAAATTAGCCTGGCATGGTGGCGCATGTCTGTAGTCCCAGCTACTCGGGAGGCTGAGGCAGGAGGATCACTTGAGCCCAAGAGTTTGAGGTTGCTGTGAGCTAGGCTGATGCCACAGCACTCTAGCCCAGCAAAAGAGTGAGACTGTGTTTAAAAAAAAAAAAAAAAAAAAAAGCAGATTATATACTTACTCACAAGTATGTCATCTGGGAAAGGTTGTAAGAACAAAGCACAAGATAATTCCTTCTGTCCTCGACTACCTGCATTGAGACTTACTGTTATGTATCAGTAGGTGTCCCTGCAAAGAAAACGGGGTCCGGAACAAAGCCTTGCACTCCTCGCACTGGAATGGTCTGTCCTCAGAGTGGGTCTGCAGAGAGAAGACCGAGTCAGGAGGATCTAGAATCAATGCACCACTACGGTAATTAGAGCTGGGATTCACGCTGTGAAAGAGCAAAGAAGTTCCCTGGTTCTTCTGGGGACATTCTTCCACCATAAAATGGGAAACACAAATATGCTGTGTTTACAAGGGAAAAATAACTGTATTTTCAATCTCTCACATTAATAATTTGATACACAGTAAAGGAAATCATTCCTATTATTTTAAACTGCTAATTTCTGAATACACACAGATTTCTCAGGACCTGCTCTGCAGAGTGAATTGGTGTGCGATTTCTCTACAACCTAACCCCCTCTCTCTCTACTAGTGACCGGGCTTTATGCTGGTACAACATTTGCAACATAGACAAAGGAAACTCTTTTCGCCCTTGTCCTTCAACTTCACTGAATAACTGCAAATAATTTTTAGTCGTAGGCCTTGCTTTCCCCCTAAATTCCATGAGAGCATTTCTTCATGGTAGAATTAACCCTAAGTAACATTTGTTAAATATTTCATTTGTGGGAAATACCATGGTAAACACTTTACTTTTTTTTTTTTTCATTTGATTCCAACAATAACTTGATGAATAAAACACTATTACTGTCCCCAGTTTACAAATGAGGAAACTAAGGCTCAGAGAGTTCTGGTAACTTGTAAAAGGCACAACAAGCACAGATGCAATCAACACTCTTAAGCACTGCAGTACATGACAAACAAAAATAAACTGATAAACAAGAAACAAAAAGTCACCAGCTAAATCTAAAATTCAAAACAAAAAACAAAATATAAAGCAACCAAAACAGCAAAAGTGTGTTCACTCCTCTTGTTATCCATTTTGCATCAGTATAAACCAATTTGGCACAAATTAGTAAATAACTTCTTATTCTACCATGGATGGCAAAATAAAAAGGCTCATAAAAAATATCAAAAATTGAACTATGCTCTCTTAATATTATACAATGAAACAAATCACATAACAGTTGGATTTTTATGATACATGTGACATAAAAATAAACGGAATAATTTAAAGGAATTCACTTATCACAGAACATTGATTTACATATTTTCTTAGCTTAATAGACATAGTAATATTCAAAATATAAGTATTACTCATTAACACAATGTGGATGAGGAAGAGATTACCATGTTTGTATTCAGTTGTGAGAAATACAGAGAAAGGATGAAGGGAACAGATATTTAAGAGCCAGCATAAATTATACATATTCAAATGTGCTATTTAGCCACAGAAATTAAAATGACTGCATGGAAACACACACATAAGTAAAACAGAAAAAAGAGAAGGTTTCTTTCATTATGCAAAATATATGAACATTTAGTATAGAAAAATATGGCTTTTCAAATTGGTGAGAGAAGAGTAAAATATTTAGTTAATGCTTTTGCAGCAACTGTTTGGAAAAAATAAAGTTGGGTCTATTACTCACCTCTTATAATAAAATAAATTTCACATCAATTCAGGTATATTTCAAAAGTGAAGAATAAAACCCTAAATGTACTAGAAGAAAATATGAGTGAATTTTAAAATAACCTTTTAGTGGGAAAAGGCTTTCTTGCATGGCAGAAAACCAGATATTTAGATGAGAGAAATACATTTAAAACTGCAAAGCAAAAACTTCTGTGACAAAGAAAACATGTGCAACATAAAATGAAGTTTCATATTGGTAACATAAAGAGTTATGGCACATTAATAAGATAAAAACTCCAAAAGAAAATGGGCAAAGGACTCCCTCCCAAGCAGCACTCCCCAAATTTCATTCATTATTTTATTTCGTGCCTGATCTAGACTATGCACTTCACCCTCTTATATACAAGTCTTATGTTAGATGCTGTGGATGTAACAGTGAACAAAAAAGAAAGTCCCTGCTATCATGAAGCTTTTACATTAGCAGAGAGAAAGACAATAAAATAGTAAAATATGTACTGTATTAGAAAGGGATACATGCTATGGAGAAAAATATAGCAAGAAAGAGGACAGCAAAGGTTTCAGAGGATGGGGTAGCAATTTTAAATAGGCGCCAAGGAAGTTCTAGCTGAGGTGACACCGGAGAGAAGCCCTGGTGGACACGAGGGAGCAGGGGCAGGTGCTGTGTGACCCAGGAGACCCACATGGCTGGGGCCACATGGGAGGCGGAGAAGTGGGGAGATAAGGGCGGAGGAATGGAAGAGGATGGGGGAGAAGCAAATCATGCAGGGCCTGGTTGGCCATTGCAGGCACTTTGTCTTTTACTTGGAAAGAGACGTGAATCCCCCAAGGCGTTTTGAAGGGACGAGTGTCATGATCTGCCTGACATTTAACAGGATGCTGTATCAGCTATGAGGACAACAGGATGCAGGTGACAAGGAAAGCAGAGAAGACAGACCAATACGCCAAGCAATAGATAATTAAGGCTTATTGTCCCTAACACTCCCAGGGTGGTGGCCACAGAGGCGAAGTAGTGGGATTCTGTACATCTTACCAAAGTGAACAGGTTTTGCAAAGGGACTTGGATATAAAGCGTGAGCCACAGAAAGGAAGAAGCGTGAGTAACTCCACGATTTGTGACCAGTGCAAGGATGGATTAACCATCAACAGATATATGAAACAGTGCCAAGAAACAGTTTGGGTAAAAGAGGAGGGGTTCAATTTTGAACAAGTTCAGATAACTATTAAAAGATATCTAGGCCGGGCGTAGTGGCTCACGCCTGTCATCCTAGCACTCTGGGAGGCTGAAGCGGGTGGATTGTTTGAGCTCAGAAGTTCAAGACCAGCCAGAGCAAGAGCCAGACCCTGTCTCTACTAAAAATAGAAAGAAGTTAGCTGAACAACTAAAAACGTATAGAAAAAATTAGCCGGGCATGGTGGCGCATGCCTGTAGTCCCAGCTACTCGGGAGGCTGAGGCAGGAGGATTGCTTGAGCCCAGGAGTCTGAGGTTGCTGTGAGCGAGGCTGATGCCACGGCACTCTAGCCCGGGCAACAAAGCGAGGCTGTCTCAACAAAAAAAAAAAAAAAAAAGAAAGAAAGAAAGAAAGGATATCTAGTAAGCAGTTAGGTATCTCAAGTCTAGATTATGGAATATAAAACTTGGAGATGTCAAACTACATATGGTGTCAATGTTTAATATCATGAATAAAACAATGAAATATTAAAAACAAACATACTATCTGATTCATCAGATTGCCAAGGATTAAGAAGATGGGTATCACCAAGTGCTGACTGAAGGCTGAGAACAGGCAATCTCACATACTGTGCTCAGGAATGTAAACTGTCTGCGCAGTGTGGCTCTACACACCAACATGACAAATGTGCACACCCCAGACTGGCGAATTCCCTTCACAGAAACACACCTAGCAAGTTTTTGTACAAATGTGTTTAAAAGAAGGAAAACTCTCAAATGCCCATGACAAGATACAAACCTGGTTGACTAAATTATAGTGGATATTATAATTACATATTTATTTTCTTAGATATGCAAAACCATCCATAACATTTTGAGCAGCAAAAGCAGAATGCACAGTGTCATGTGCAGAATATCATTTAAGCCACATATACATATAAACTCACACAGAATGGAATCTAGGACGATGCTGTATAAGCCATTGAGCGGGGTTTTCACAGGACAGTAGAAAGGGGTATTTGACAGAATGTTTGCTTTCTTCTTTATACCTTTCTTTGCTGTTTGAATTTTCTACAATGAGTAGACAGCATTATTATAAAAAGAAAGAATCTATTTTGTTCTTAGAGCATCCAGATTAGAACAAAAAACTGCTTCGGCCTTCCAAAAATATTATATTCCAAGCTAACTCATTCTTTTCCATTTTCCCAATCTAGGACAAAACAACTTGTGGAAATGACTTAGTGGCTTGATTAGGAAAGAAGCTGGGATGGCATAATGCATTTCAACTGTGTTCAGCCAAAGCCACAACATCTAGATATTGGCCTAATGTCAAAAGCAAATTTTAAGTAGTAAGCTGTTAGTGTATACCCAGGTGAATAAACACTTATGTTGAAAATATTCCAACACCACCATCTGGGCTGAGATGGCAGATAACGTGTACATTCAATCTGTAGGAAGCCCTGGACCATCTCATTTAAGTAGGGCGTAGTAAAACGCTTGCATGGTGTAGAGAGAACCTCTGTTGCCAAGGTACAATTTATTTTACAAGTACCAGATGAAATTAAGCTTTTTAAAGGTGTCATGATCCAATTGTTCATCTCTAAAGAATGCCAAACTTTTCACTGATTTATTAATTGAATGATCCTTGACAGACCTATAATGTTCTACAGAGCATAACTTGTTTAAATGCCAAGTCACTGCAGATGATACCAACAACTGCCAATGCAACTAACGAACTAGTCGGTTAACAAATACTATGGATGATATCTTTTTATATACCAATTTTTTTTATGTAGTAAGTCTGATTACTGTTGCAGATGGAGAGAATACATTAAGAAAATCTGTTGCACTATTTATAACACTTACTAAAACAGAGGTCAAGCTATCGCTTTTCACTGATAATATGATCTTGTTCTAGAAAAATCCCAAAGATGCCGCCAAGAGACTCCTGGAATTGGTTAATAAATTCAGCAGAATCTCAGGTTATAAAATCAACGTACACAAATCAGTAGCCCTTCTATACCAGCAAGAATCAAATCGAAAACTCAATACCATTCACAATAGCTGCAAAAAATAAAATACTTAGGAATATACCTAATCAAGGCAGTGAAATATCTACACAAGGAGAACTATGAAACACTGATGAAAGAAATCACAGAAGACACAAACAAATGGAAAAACTTATCATGCTCATGGATTGGTAGAATCTACATTGTTAAAATGTCCATGCTGCCCAAAGTGATTTACAGATTCAATGAAATTTCCATCGAAATACCAGTGTCATATTTTCACAGATCTAGAAAAAAATACCTCTGTGCTTCATGTAGAACCAAAAAAGAGCCCAAATAGCCAAAACAATCTTAAGCCAAAAGAATAAATCTGGACACATCTCATTACCAGACTTCAAACTGTGATAGAAGGTTATAGTAACCAAAACAGCATGGTATTTGGTACAAAAATAGAGGCACAGACCAATAGAACAGAACAGAGAATTCAGTTATAGAACTATCTACCTACAACCAACCAATCTTCGACAAAGTATTCAACAACATACACTGGGGAAAAGAAGCCCTATTCAATAAATGGTGCTGGGAAAACTGGGCAGCCACGTGCAGAAGAATGAAACAGGATCTACCTCCTCTCACCACTCACAAAAATTAATTCAAGATGGATAAAGTACTTAAATGTAAGGCATAAAATCATAAAAATTCTAGAAGAAAATGTAGGAAAAACTCCTCTAGATACCAGCCTAGGCAATGAATCTATGAAGACCCCAAAGGCAATTATAACAACAACAAAAATAAATAAATGGGACTTCATTAAAATTTCTGCACAGCAAAGGAAATAACAGAGCAAATAGACAACCTGCAGGATGGGAGAAAATATTTGTAAACTATATATCTGATAAAACTCTAATATTCAGAATCTATAAAGAACTCAAGCAAATCAGCAAGAAAAAAAAACAAACTCCATTAAAAAGTGGGCAAAAGACATGAACAGAAGTTTTTCAAAAAAAGATAGACAAATGGCCAAGAAACATGAGAAAATGCTCACTAATCATCAAGGAAATGTAAATTAAAGCCACAGTGGGATATCACCTTACTCCTGCCAGAATGGCTATTATTAATAAAGTCCAAAAACAATAGATGCTGGCATGAATGCAGAGAGAAAGGAACACTTATACACTGTTGGTTGGGACTGCACATTAGTATAACCTTTATGGAAAACAGTATGGAGATTTCTCAAAGAACTAAAAGTAGACCTACCATTTGATCCAGCAATGCCACTACTGGGCGTCTACCCAGAGGAAAAGTAGTCATTTTATCAAAAAGACATCTGAACTTGAATGTTTATTGTAGCACAACTAAGTGCCCATCAATCCATGAGTGGATTAACAGAATGTGGCATATGTAAACCATGGAGTACAACTCAGCCATGGAGAAGGATGAATTAAGGCCTTCTGCAACAATTTGGATGGAATTGGAGACCATTATCCTGAGTGAAGTAATCTCTCAAGAATGGAAAAACAAACACCACACATGCTCTCTAATAATTTGGAACTAATTTATGGGCACAGAAAGAAGGAAAAATAATTGGAAATCAAGAAGGGGGAAGGAGGGAGGAGAAGAGGGGTAAAAACTTACATAATAGGTACCGTGAACTTTATTTGGGGGATGGGCACACTCCTAGCCCTGACTTCAGCGTTATAAAAGCTACCCATGTGACAAAAAAACTTGTACCCCCTTAATATTTTAAAATTTTAAAGAAATGTTGCAGAAGGTTTTTGGCATAGTATACATCAATTCTCAAATTAGTACATGTCTATTCACATATATCAAATATTAATTTCATGAAAGCAGAGAAAGCAGGGTAAAACTTTCCTTAGGGCCATTTACAATTAAAAATTATAAACTTGGTTCTCAGTAACATACATTGCTCCATAGTATTAAATAATAGTATTTCTAATGGTATTTCTTATTTGGGTTATGTGCAAAGCAAGAAAACTATCAAAAAATTAGAAGAAATAACTAATGATAAAATGAATTTGGAGAAAATATCCCGCATGGATATTTGTTAGAACCATTACTTAAAGAAAAGAGTTTGGTTACTGAAGACTCAAGTCTGCATATCATAAGAATATTACTGTCCCACTGGGCCACATAATAAACCTAAACCTACATAAAACGCACGTCATCTGGCTGTTTATACGGTCTGCGGATTAAATTTTTGCTGTCAAGTTTATAACCGGCTTCTTTAAAAGGCCTCCTCCTCACAAAAATAAACTGAAACTGGAAATATACTGAAGAATTCAGTCTCTTTAAGCTCAGTACAGAAATGGCTAGTTCATTCCACACAGAGAAGTTTAGAGCATAAAATTCAGGTGATTTTCCTACAGAACTATTGCCTTGCACAGCCAAACGCAACCTTTCCAAAGCTTGAGAGTCACAGCACTGCGAGTACCAGGCCGGAACCCCGTGGAGCTAACTACAAGGTCCTCACATCCGTAGGGATGCCCGGATCAGGGCAAAGGGAACATGCTGAGAGAATAAACAAACGGACTTTCAGGAGAAGCCTTAGAAAGCAGCAACTGAGATTCTCACTAAGGAATTCTTCCCCTGTACAACAATGCGAAGAAACCGAATCTCATAGCTCTCATCAAGAAAGCTTCTAACAAGCGCTGCTTTGGACGCACACACGACTTCCCAGGCTGGCTGATCTGACCAGCAACTGAAAAGTTCGGCCTCTTCGCACTTGCCCGTTTATTACAGATAACTTGGAGCCACACAAAACACGTTTATTCTTCTGCAATGTAGCTCCTTAAACATGTGGACACACCAACCACGTCACATCCCAGAACTATCCCCAGGTAACAGACACCTGTAGCTTCACTCAGGAAGCGACAGTTTTCACACTAATCACAGTAATTGTAGAGCAGAACTTTCTGCATAAAAATAGGTATCCTAATTGTAATAACTCACATGTAACAATTCATAGTAACATCACTAGCTGCTCTAGTGGATACCTTATTTCCTAGGCAGGATGGCTAAATGTGTAACTTTTCATTGAGATTTATGTACCATCCATAAACAAACAAGTGCAGATTCTTAAAGTACAAACCACAATAGGGCAATCTAGTCCTACCAAAAAATTACACTCTCTAAATATTAATGCCGGTCCTTGAATAGGAAATAGTTTTTTATATAACATAAATACCTAGAATTGTTACTAAGATAAGATTCCAAATGTTTGGTGAATATTGGATGAGGCAAGACAGTTAGATAAAGTCAAATATTAAAACGTGCTCGTGTGTATATGTGTTTAAGTCACCACACAACTGTCTAAGTGTCACCAGTGCTAGAGGACATATTCTAAAGGAAACCATATATAACAAGCTGATCTGCTTGTCCAAGATCATACAGGTGTGTCAACTAATGTCAGAAGATCAGACTTCAGTCAGCTTCTAACTTTAAATATAGAACATCTGAGATGAGGCATCAGGGTCAAAGCCTGTTTCATACCAAAAACACTGCCCTCTGGCATGTGCAACACACAGTTCCCATTTGTGCATTTCTAGTTTGCACTGGTTCAGGTTTATGGCATGTTCTGGTATGATAAAAACTGCTATGTAACAGGGAACATTAAATCTTATTTATTTGAAATAATTTTTCATGAATTTTACTTACTCAGAAAATACCTGCCACATTCAGAGCACACTGTGGTCAGCAAGTGCTATGAATTAAAGTGCAGCATCTCTCCTCAAAGCTTATAGGCTAAGTGCGTGTGTTGGAAATCAGAACCCTTATGTACACTGTTGGTGGGAAGACAAATTAGCATATGCATTATGGAAAATAGTATGGCTAGTCCTACAAAAAAGTTAAAAACAGGACTACCCTATGATCCAGCAGTCCTCCTCCTGGGAATGTGTGCAAGGGAAATGCAATCAGTATGTCAGAGTGACACCCGCATGCCCCTGTTCACTGCAGCACTGCTCACAACGACCAAGAAATGGAATCAACCCAAGAGCCCATCGACAGGTGGGTGGATGGATAAAGAAAACATGGTGGATATACACGATGGAATACGGTTCTGTCTTCAAAAAGAAAGAAAATCTGTCATTGTCCACAACCTTAAGGACATGAAGCAAAGTGAAATCAAACCAGCATGAGACAAATACAGCATCATGTTACTTACATGTGAAACCTAAAGAGGTAGAACATGTAGAAACAGAGTGCATGGTGGTTGCTGGGGACTGGGGTGGGGAGAGCTGTTGGTTGGGGGATACAAGGTTTGGGTCAGACAGGACGGATACGTTCTGGAAATGTAACAGCACAGCATGGAGACTACAGTCAATAGTAACATATACTTGAAAGCTGCTAAGAGAATAGATCTTTTTTAATCTTTCTGATTCATTTCAACTGTCAAAAATCATATACATATGGTCTACAACATCATGCTTGCTTTGATACATGTATACCTTGTGGAATGGTTAAATCAAGCTAATGAAAATGCCCATTATCTCACATCTTAAAGTGTTCTCACCACAGAAAAAGATGAGAGAGTAGACTTTGAATGTTTTCACCACACACAGACAAAAGAGACAACCACGTGAGCTGATGCGTGTTAATGAGGTGGCGTCCATTCCACCATGTCTGCATATATTAAAATACCACGTTGTATACCATAAATATATTGTCAATCGTGCCTTAAGAAATATATACATAATTTTTAAAATAAATTATACACTACTATCTTGCCATATGCTTGAAAAAACAACAATTAAAGTAGGGTAAGCAATTGACCATGAGCTAAAGAAGCTTCAGATAGTGACCCGCATCTGGTACCCCCCATCGGGTTCAAACTCCGCGTGCCCCTCGCGATCCGGGCATTTCCCCCTGTGAATGTGCGTCTAGCACACAAAGACAGGTGACTTGGTACAATCCCACACCTTACACAAATGAGCACTGCTTCACCCACGGCAGGACTGAGGAAGAGGAACCGGGTCCAAAGCTGAAGGACCGTGACTAAAGAAATACTTTTTATTTAAAAATCTAATACATGTGCACATACACACACGTATTATTTCATAAAATGACCTATTTTTAGTGGCTACTCATGACCCAGTAACTTGATTTCAGAGCTCACAAAGTGGTCATGGCCTGAAGTCTGAAAATGCCCAGCTGAGAGTCATCACTATGCAAGGCCCAGTGGGATTCTTACAGGAGAAGCTGAGACGAGATTTCCTCATAAGCTTCTGAAGTTCTATCCCTGGCAGGCTGCGTGAGGGGCCAGGAAAGAAGGTCCTGTATTGGAGCAGACACACACCTGTCCCCAAGGAGCTGGTTTACGGCTGCACCAGGGAAACCCTGCAGGGCTCACTTCCATCACCAAGCAAGTACCACCAGCCCCGGGACCCGGGTGGTCTGGCCCATGCAGACATCCCCCCGCAGCAGGAGGGGAGCAGCACTGTGCACCGCCCCCCCCCCCCCCCGAACTGCACTTTGCACTGGCTGCAAGGGAGCAAAATGGACAGCAAAGACTAACTGACCAGTTTCTGTCTTCTTGTTTCTGAAATGTCTGTCCAATTGGGATTTAAAGAATCAAGGCAAAGTTGGATCCAGATAAATAATCTCTATTTTAGCTAGATCCTAAAATACAATTATAAATTATATCAAATGATTACCACATAAGAGCGGGGAGAAGATAAACTAACCTTTGAACCATAATAACTGGCGAGATGACGAGGTTCTAAAAAAAGAAATCACCCCTTCAGAATTTCACTCTATATCATCATAATCACAACAAAAAATGACATTTATTTTTTTAAGCAAATTTAAATGTTAAAAGACAAAATAACTCAAATAAATATAATAAAAATGCACAGGTTACATACTCAAAAAAAAAAAAACGTAGAATTAATTTATGTAAATACCAACGCTTGGACATGCTACATGATGAAGACCATGCTGACTCATTCTGACTTCCAGCGTATATCCTTATTTTCAGTTTCCTAACTAGCCATTAAAGAATAATGATAGAAGGGCTGATCTGCTGTTTTTACATGATTCTTGGAGAATATTTCAGATATTTTCACATAACCATACCAAACATATGCAAGTACCGTAACAGGGTGAAACATGTTTGTCTCGAGCAGAACGGTTGAACATGCTTTCTATTTTGCAAATTATAGGCATTGTTGTTTCTGTCCTCCCTGAGACATCATCATTACTTCTATAGGATTTACGGCTGAAACTGAGACACAGAGCAAAGATTCTGAGCCAAGTTCCCATCTGGCAAACTGTAACATAAGGCAAACTGTAAAAAGCTCATAAATGTGGGCAGTTTCATCAAAGACAAGAGCTAGAGGGTTCCAGAGACTGAGGAGGAAACTAGCCAGATAATTTTTTACAGTCATGTAATTCTAAAGTAGCAGCAATGAACACAGTTCTGCCCCTGATCGTATCACTGAGGTAAATATAAAGATGGTAAAGAAAGAAATTAGGCAGAGAAGATTTGAGACACTATCAATCAACTCTATTCTTTCATAAATTTGCCTTTTTTCTTCTTGGACAAAAGCTGAAATGGATATAATAATTTTTTAATAATTTTAAGAGAGATAAAATGATTTCATTGGAAAGTGCCCCATAAATATTGAAGTGACTATAATCTCCATGGATTACAAGTGAAAAAGTAACAAGTTATTTTTTAAAAGATTACATACGTGTTATTTAATAGCATGCTAAAATATATCAACCAAAATCAACAAGCAAATATTTGTCACATCACAATTATGTTTTTACATGCATTTCTAAGATGTTGAAGATCTTTGGACAAACCTCCTAAATTCAATTCCAACATTATTTACTTACACAAAGTAGATAAAACTAATACATTCTGAAGCAAGAAGTTCAGCAATGGTAAAGCGTAAGAAACGAAGACAAAAATCAACAGAAGAAACTGAGAGACTCTAAGCTGAAGAGAAAGGAGAAGTTAGGTCATGAAGACAGAAGGCAACTATCAAGATGTTCTAGTGCAGAGAACAGAAAACTTACCGCTGGACAAGCAGGCTGAGGTCGCTGCAGAGAACTGTGGATGGCAGAATGTGCACACACTATCATGTACACATCACAAATCTATCCTAACATTAGAGTCGGGAGCGATACACCGGAGTTATGTTTTGTGACAATTTACCTGGCAGTATGGATTGCAATGAGAAGTGACAAGGCCCAAGAAAGCCCCTTCAGAAGAGGACTGACGCCACCCAGAAGAGAATAATCAGGATATGGAATGGTCAAGGTCAAGGACGGGACAACTGTGAAGGTGAAGAAATAACGTAGAGGATGGAGTCTTTATGATTTGGTTTCTAATTTCATAAGGTGGCCAAGACTGAAGAAAGAAACTGGGATGATTATATAGTTTTGTCATTAACAGAAAGGGGAAACCCCAAAAGGGAAGTTATCTGGGGCAAAGCGAATGAGAAAGTCATCCTGGAGCTACCGAGTTCATCCTGTCAAAAAGACGCCCAGCTGTGCATCGAGGGAGCAGTTGTAAACGGGAGTCTAACGCTGGGAACCAAAGAGGATCAATCATTTGGAATCCGTCAGCATGGCGCTGGTAGCAGAAGTCACGGATGGAGCTGACATTTCTCAGGGAGAGAGAACTCAGAAGAGGCCACAGCCAAAGCACCCAGGATGACCCCTGGGGAGGACGGGAAATCACAGAAGTGTTCAGAGACATGAGTAGAAGACCTACCAGATTATACTACAAACACACAAAGATGAAGAGGATTTCAGAAAGGTCCCACAAACAAGAGTGTCAAACTTTATGGAATGAAGGAAGAGAATACATATTTCGCAATGAGTACAACTCCATGGCCTACACTGCACAGCGACGGACGGGCCGAGAGTCGGGACGTTTCCAGAGAGCACAGAAGACGCACGGAGGCCGGGGGTCCCGGCCGAGAGGGTCCCAGTGGTCCCAGGATGTGCAGTGCACCCCAGCTACACAAAAACTTCTTTAAAGACAGACAATTGGAAATGAGATCAGCACATTAGTACAAAATAATAAAATATTAATGAGCGTTTACCTTCTTGTGATTCTTGTAAACATTTCTGTGGGCAAAGCCCTTTCCACAGAGCTTGCACTTGTAAGGTTTGTCTTCGCTGTGTATCACCTTGTGGGCACCCACCTGGTCCAGCCGCTTGAAAGACTTGTCACAAATCTCGCAATGGTAGGGCCGTTTTTCTGTGAAAAGTGAGTGGAGACAGTCTGATATCTAACAAAGGTGAAGGCCGAGACAGGAAGCGTGCTCACCTTGGACTGCTTCCCACGGCTGAACAACTGAGGCACGGCCCAGCACCCAAGCGGGACCCACCCCCCGTGCCCCTGTGTTGGGAAAGTCCATCTCTACTCCCAGATGAAGCCTGAGCTTGTTCTCTTACACAGCCGGTTTATAAACTGAATGTACAAAGTAGCTTAGAGATAAAGAAGTTTACATGTGAGAAAGAAGTCCTATTTCCAGATGAAATGGGCTGATCTGTGCCAGTACATCAGGGTCTCAGCCCCGACTGCCGAGTGGCCCGACTGTGACGGGGGAGAGGCCGGAGCTGCGTCCCATGGGGAGGCCGGGCCCCGCGGAGACAGAGCTTCCAATGCGCCGCAGGAACTAGACACTCAGGCATGTAAAATCCCTATCTATGTAATATTCTTACAATGTTGATGACTAAATAAAAATGTGTATCAAATAAAGCATACTTGAAAGCCAATGATTCTTTTGATCTCTGATTTTAATTTACTAAAATACCTACAACTATCTCCAAACAAAGTGGACATTCAAAAAGATTATAACTTCAATGGCCTCAAATTATGGATCATATACGGCACTTCAGAAAGGGAATCCACCCAGCAAAAATTATTTTCAGAGCTGATTTTTTCTTAAATTTGTATAAGTAACACAGACCTATTACTCAAACTTGCTTAAAATGAAATTATGGCTTAAAAAACTTGCACTCTCAAAACCTATTTATAAATTTCTCACTAAAAACTTTATTAGCATCTTATGTGGAATGTACAAGTGTCTAGAAATGCAGGAACTGCAGTTGTTGAATCTCCACCGAACGTCAGACGCTGCGCTGTGACTGCACACAATGACCTTGTCTAACCTGTGTGGCTATTTTGAGAGACAGGTGCCCATTTCACAGGAAGAATAAAGAAACTGAGGCTCAAAGAGGACTAGGTGACACATCATATGGTGACTGTGAAGATCTTCAATGTCATTTAGTCTAACTACCTCTGCTTTATAAATAAACTTAGGTCTAGAGAATTAAGTCACTTGTTCAAAAGCACATGACTAGTTAATGTCCAAACTAGAACTTATAGCCAGGGCTCCTGATTACCACTAAGAATGCCTGAAAATGACAAAGCAATTCATTTTTAGTGATTTCAGTATAGACAAAAGCATGTAGTTTACCTGAGTGCGTGATCATATGACGTTTCAGCTGATTGCCTGAAATAAACTTCTTCATACATTCTTGACAATCAAATATCTCGTGAATCTGCAAAAGGTTAAACTGACAGTTAAATCAACTGTCAAATCCTAATAAATTACATATAGTGCAAGCAAATATCTAAGCATGTGGACAGTTGCTACTGTAATATCCAAACTATACATTACAACACAGCCCTAACTTACTCATACTAGCCTATATAAATTGATAATGCCATGAACATAAGTTGCCCAGTAAGAACTTATCACTAAAAGAGAACACAAGATTCACAGTCCTTAGTTATGTAATATAGCTGACCTAAATAATACATATTAAATTTATACTCTGTAAAAATTTATACCTAGTAATTCTGAATCTATTGTTATGCACCAATTTAGACTTGGAAATAAATATGTCACCTGCAGGTAATAGAATTCTTCACAGTAGGCAATAGTATTTTAAACTTAAATGTATATAGTATAAAGCAAAACATTACAGCAAGAGACCAGAAAATACATGACTCTGAAAAGCATCTAGTTTACAATAAAGACTTACATGATAGAACCTTGATTAAAAAAAAATGGGAAAATATAGGTCAAAGGATACAAAGTAGCAGTTATGTAGAATGAATAAATGCTTAGATCTAATGTACAACATGAGGATTATAGTTAATAACAGTGTATTGTATCCAGGTTTTTTGCTAAATGAGTAGATTATAGCGACTCTTGCCATGGGGGGAGGGAGGGAAATAATTGGTAACTACATGTTAATATTTCACTATAATAACCATTTTACTACATACGTATCTCATAACATCATGTTGCATACCTTAAATATACACAATTCCATTTATTTTAGAAACATAATAAGGGAAGACATAACTTTAGCAAATAATTAGCTAACGTAAATATTACAACTGGGTATTAAATCAGTTCTTTCCCTCCCAGATTCTAAAGCAGAGAGACTGAACAGGCAGTAAGAAATGTAGAAGCCAGTTTACTATCAGAAATGACGTACTCAACTGTAAAAGGAATGTATTCCGTGATGCCTTGTATTAGAAATGTTGAGCATCTCAATGAACAAGACCGTCACATTCTTTTGCTGAATATTCAAAAACGGTTTTGGTGAAGTCCTGTTTTCGCTTCTACCTCATTAAAGGTCCAGCTCACAACACTAAACCCCAGAGGAGCAAAGGCCCTTCTTCCTGCGAGAAGGCGAGACGGCAGTGACCCCACGGAGTAACCAGGAGCAGGACAAAGGCTGAGGCAGAAGACCCTGAGCTGGCACAGCACCGGGGCAGTGAGCGGAGGACTAGCTGGCTCCTGACAGACGGTTCTCCTGGCCCACGCGGCAGGGAAAGGCCAGGACACAGAGGCTGGGGCAAGGCTGGCAGGTCCCGGGTCTGCAGCTTCCACCTGGGCTCTGTGCCCAAGCACACGGCAGGTCCAAGGCTGCCAACCTGCCTCTGTCTGTCAGGTCTGACTCTTGCCGAGTCCATAAGCTCAGTGAGAGTCGCAGGGAAAGGAAAAGTAGAGACACAAGGCAGAAACCAAAAGATGTCATTCTACTGGAGCCTGACGTATGCCCCCTTGCTTAGACGCAGTGGCATCTAATCTTGGCCAAGGGGTATCCGGAGTCCAAAGAGCACCAGGGTGCCTTTAGGAAGCGGCAGGGGGTCTGCACACCTGCCCGCACAGGTGCTCGCAATGCTAGTGCCACAGAGTACAGAGGAGAAACTTCCAGCCCGAGGCATGTTAAAGGCAGCCTCTTCAATCGTCAAAGACCTTCCCAGTGGCCTCAGCTGCTCACCTAGGTTTGAGGAGCAATGATATGATGTGTGATGTTTATTTAAAGACAGTAAGAGCAGACTTACATTCTCAAACTACTTTCTATAATATATAATATGTAATTTGCTAATGACAAACACATGCTAAAAATGGTATGTATTCTGAGCAATACATAAATGAAAACTTTTATTTAGTTTATTTTCATTTTTATTGGTATCTAAAGTTTTAAAAATTATTAATCCACATATTAAATGGTAACTGCAAAATACTCAATATTTATTCACTTCTTAATTCTCATGGTTTCTGAAACATGAAAAATTTTTCAAGGTTGAATTGAGTTGATATTCCCAACATCATAAGAAAGAACATTTACTATACATAAAAGCATTTTTGCATTGATTATCTTACTTCTAGTGGAAAATTCAGCCCAAAGATATTTTCAAAACTCCTTAAAAGTCTTAATAACACAATCAGATTTAAAGCAAAAATGATAGGTAAATACTATTTATGCCTAATGCTTGGTTAACCACATTTTTTAAAAATCTTATAAAATTTCTAGTTTACCAAATTGATTTATAGAGTAATATTTTTGAATTTGAAGTCCCAAATTAAGTAATTTTCAAGAAGAATCAGAATATACCTTATTGTAATATAGGATAATATATAGTAATTTAAGATACTATACTATGCTATAATTTGGCATTGTCATAAAGCACTATCTACTGGGCAAGGGGAAACAGCACAGCTAAACTCTATTAGACATTAGATATACCCAACTATAAGAACAGCCAAAACTGGAGCCAATAAAACTGCCTACGGATTCAGAAAGGCTGAGCAGTGACGGACTAGGGTATAATGGAGGAAGGACTGCATCGTCCTAGTAAGTCATTAATATTATGAATAACATTCTGCAAGGACAACTCGAGCTCTAGCTCCTATAATTCCACAACCACCAGTGGGATTTCCTGCTGCCAAGATGTTCCTTTCAGGGGAAAAAAGTTCTTATTATCATGAAGAAAATAAATGAAAAGGGGAACATCATTCAGAATATGCTCCACAGCCAACTTTGATGAGCACTCCAATTGGTAAAATATCTTAAATTATCAACCTCTAAAATGTAAACAGATCAGAGAAACAAATCATAGAATCATAAAAGAGGATGTGATATCCTTTTTCCAGCAGACTGAATCCCTGCCTCAGACTAGGGCTCTGCTTCAGAAGCCACAGGGAGGAGGGGCAGGAGAAAGAGCCCTAACAGACCGGCATTCTGTGCAAAACTTCTTTAAAAGCAATCTTGGTGCTGCTCACTTGGGCAACACATATACTAAAATCAAAATAATACAGAGAAGATTAGCATTCACCCTGTACAAGGATGGCACACAAGTTCATGAAGCATTTCATATTTTTAAACAAGCTGATCACTTCCCAGCCTTTTGGCTAAAATCTGATACAATTTAATAAAATCACCACTTGGAAACTGAAAAAAAAAAAGAAAAAAAAGAAAGGTAGTTCCATGGCACTCAGAGGGAAAACAAACAAAATAACACCAATCAGTTCAACGTCCCATGTCATAAGTGAGAAAACAAAGGCCCAATGTGACATCGAGGGCTGGTGACAGAAAAAGAAGAGACCCACTGCCCTGACTCCCAGTCCAGTACTCGTCCCACTATTTCTCCCTAAGGATCAAAATCACTCAACAGACAGGATATAATGCAATAGTTTAACTGCCATACATGTTAGAAGTTAAATACACAGCACATGATCGTAGCAACTGGATTAAAAAATCATATGAATTTTAAGTCTTGTCAAATCACTTTGGAACGCAGCTATACATAAGCAAAGAGATAAAATTCATATTACAAATCATAAAAGGAAAATTTTGTTTTCACTAGAACCATCTCCCTTCTCCTTTGGTATAAAAATCACTAAAATAAAACATTTCAGACTCCTAGATATTCCAAAAAATATGTGACATTAGAAAACAATCCTTTATATCTTTGTTATAATAATAAAATACAATATGAATATTTGGACCCAGTCATGATGCAAACAAAAAATCTAAATTCTATTACAATTCTATTTTATTGAAAATTCTAACTAGTTGCTAATGTTGTTAGAGTTAATAACTGTCATTTTTCAGATTAACTTTTCATATCAAAATAATAACAGTAACGTATACTTATTAAAAATGTTAATTTTATTTCCTCCTAATATAACCATTTGTTTCTGTGAACACTTGGGCATACAAATCTATGAGTTCATGCTTAATCACCTTAATGGAAAAAATGGCAGAAAGTAAAATCAAGTTCACTAAACATTATGTTGGCAACTCATTACATTATTATAACATATTATTATCTTACTTTTATTTTTAGCTTGTCAAACTATTGCAGCTTTGTTGCTGCAGATGAAACTAGAATATGCATTCATTTTAGTAGCCAAATGCCATGCCCTGCACATTATAAATGCATAAAAATGTATAGTTTCCTCATAGATTTATATTTCCTGAGCAAGTAGCAACTGATAAAGCTGGAAACCAAGGTGGGGTGTTATAAATGAGGAACTCATCTAGCTGAGACACTGCACAGTGAAGAAATATTTCCACTAACGCTGAACAATAAACAATTTAAAATATCCTTATGCAGTTTACTTTTCTGCACGTTGACCGTGCATTCTAGAATATTATTGTGCTTAAGTTAATGACATAGCTCTGTCTTGACAACACAAAACAATCAACTAAAAATTTGCATGGCCAACACTATAAATGACCAGAAGATCTTACACTGGGATGACTGTCAATATTTGTCTTACTGACCTTTCTGTGTTCCTGTAGGCTTGATGCTGACGAACACCTTTTACTGCACACAGAACATACGAGCTTTTTCTTAGGATCTCCTAAAACAGAAACAAAATACCATCATGATTTGAACGAGACTATTAAGAGGAGCAACAGATACAGTTTTTCTAGGTGATATGTAATTTAATCTTCACAACATAGAATTCTGAACTATTCAGCGTTGTAGACACATCCATTAAACTCAAAAAGTTGTATTTTAAACCCTTTCTTTGTAAATCTGAGAAATCTTCCATTTCATAGACTACACTTACAAACAGGCCTTTCACTTTTCCATGTACTAATTACTGTCTAGTATTAAAAGAGAAAGGCACATATCCACAAAGAATTCAAATCAAAATTAACCAAATGTGTTTATGAAAGAAAAAATTGTATTTATCAGTTCATAAATTGATTTTCCTAACTTCTTTTACATGTCCGTAGCATTTTATCAGGTTTTTAAAGATGGAATTCATAGATTATGCTTTTCAGCACCAGACTCTTGTAAAATCTATGAGCAGATGCTTCATCAAATTAACGTTAAGAAATAAAATCAAGGACAGTAAAACATTATATTGACAATTCATATTAATACACAAATCAAAACAGCCCAATTTCATCTGCTCACATAACGATTACGCTTATAGTAGCTCATTTCACATTTCAAATTTCACAGTGGTTATAGAAATGAAGAGTCAATAAAACTTTTTAAAGTGATGTAAAAACAGTATCACCTGTACCACAGTAAATAACCTCAGATTGGTTTACCAACTTTTAATTGGCTGATTTCAAGTATACAAAAAGGAAAAAGCACACAGTACAATGAACCACCAGGTCCATGTCACTGGCCCACAATGACAAATCCACGGCCTCGACGGGCCCAACCTGAACTCACGCACTACCCCACCCCCATTATCCTAAAGCAAATCCCAGACAAGTACAACCAATATTACAAAGTGATTTGACTTTATTATAGGACTATGTTTATGAAAGAGAAACACATTTGTAGAAAATAGAAAATATGAATTTTTGTGCTATTATTTGAGCTACCTATTTCAATGTTTTCAGTATGCTAAAATATTACAGCCAAGAGAAACTTTCTTAGCCATTGACAACCAAAGGGCTACAAAGGGGAAAATTCTCTCAAGCAAAATGAGGACCTGGTAGCGTGTATTTGGCAATCGATTCCCCATATGTGTCTTTCACACACAAGGGCCACTGAGAAAGAACATTCCCTCCTTCCAAGCTCCCACAGGTTGGGACTGTCCACCTTCCACCAGCAACGCCTTGTCACCCACCCCAACCCTCAGGGCAGCTGCTCCTTGAGACTAGGCCCTGTCCTGCCACCGGGCGGGTCATAGGAGGGGAGTAGAGGAAGGAACAGATTTCTCCACCAGCCAGCCCTCTGGCTTAACCCCGTGCCCCAGCACCCCTCGTCCTGCAGGGTCAAAGGTAACACATCCAACCCCCACCCCCACTCTTCAACACCTTTCTTCTCCTCACACCTTCTCTTCTTCATCCTAGAACTCAAATCCCAGTTCCCCTGAGAAGAAATACAGGAAAAGCTTATGCTTATTCACCTGAAGATGCAGGTAGATATTATCTCCCCTAAGTCCAAAGTCTCTCTGTTGGCACCCACAGAATCTGAGCAAAACAGAACGATGGGAAGTAGGCTGAGGAGCTGAGCCCCCTTCTACCTGTCTCTGCTGGGTAAGCGAGGATTCTCATGGCCCTCCCAGCTGCCACAGGTTCAAGGACAACAGCATTCACAAAGCCACTGTAGCCAGCTCAGATTCAACTTACAAATGACCCGGGAAGACGTGACTTACAGCAGTAGAGGGTGGTGGAAGAAACCAACACAACTGTGCCGAATACATATTCATTTAAGTACTCGAGTTTCAACACACTGCGAGTTAAGTATGGTTTTAGGAGCGGGTCTGAGGACCTACCTACCACATATTACGGTTTCTATGGAAAAATGTGGTCCACATTTAAAAAAATCAGCTTCTCTCCTCTCAGCATCTTCAGTTCATGTCACCTAACAAGAATCATTGGCCATCGCAAGTGGAAGCTGCAAGACCTTCTCTTTCCTTGAATATCTTTGCCTTTTTCCAAAACAAAACATTCTACAACCACATATATGAGTACTGCTTTGCTTGCTATTCCTAACAGGGAATATTCTTTCCCAAAACATCTGTGTACCTCACGGAAGAAAGGGGACTATGAATGAGACAATGAAACCATGTCCCAGTTCCAGCAAGAGATATGGCATAGTGACCTTTAGCCAAAATACGGCAAGATTTCACATTTGATGATCCACAACATATGAAAAATAAGAAAATGAAATTTCCTTTCATGAATTATTTCCTACAATTATTTCTGAGTTTCCAGAATGAGTAACAGTATAATATCCAAGGCCAATTACAAGAAGCCTCAAAGAAATTTTCTTACAGCACAGCCTGAACACCATATGCCCTGTAGCAAGAATGCAGAAGTTTCCAGAGTTTCAGAATACAGCTGGCTTTTTATTTAGTGCAGCAAAGTTAACTTTAAAACTGACATGAAAGTTCTGTTACAATATATTACAGACATAGATGAAGAAAATTAAGAATAGCATTTTAACCAGAACGGCATTTAAAAAAAAAAAAAAATGACGGCAAATCTATCAAAACGTTGTGCTTGCCTTTTGCAATCATAGGGAAGGTCATCCACTTCCCAGAACCAAGTGCAAAAGTGAACACATGAGAAAAGGATGTGCACAGAAGAACATGCAGAGTCCCGTGAACCTCCTTGCGGGAGGCCTGAGGCAGTGGACAGTAAACCCAGGTACATTCGCTGCCCGTCTACCCTGTGCTGAGCACGTAACATCCAAGTGACAGTCAAATTTTATATTTGTTTTACCGTTTAGGAATTCATATATAGTGTTTGTTTTATTAACCCAAATGTATTCAATTTCTGTGTCAAAATGTAATTAGGAATTTTCTTTAATATAGGAGTACTTTAAGCATTAAAAACTCAGATTTTAGTGTAAAAATATTAAGGCAGAAGGGTGTCACTTAATAGTTTCAAAATATATCTACAATCATTAATGTTAACAATTTATAAAATAAATTTCATATGCTAAAACATTAAAATTGTTGTTCAAAAAAATGTTAATTCTTAATGCACCTGACACAGAGTATCTTATCTAGCTACACCAAGCACTAGACTCGAGTGAAGGTCTATAGTTATGACTAGGTTCAGAGATGGGGAAAATGACAAATGCTGCTGAAATCAACCTAAGAAAGAAAGTTTTCAGCGAAAGAAAAAACCCACGGCAGGAGCCGCACATCTGCGTGAAGCACAATGGAAAAGCCAGCTCTCTCCTCAGGAGTGAGAATCAAAAACAGGTCACTATGACCCGGGAAAAGGAAGCCCCTTGAATAATGACACCCCAGTGACTCCTCACCAGTGTGGACATTTTCCTGGTGCCTTTTCAGGGCATCCTTGCTCTTCAGCCTCTTCCCACAGCTGCCGGCCTTGCACACGAACCTGGCATCACCCCGGCACGTTCCCTGATGCTGCTCAAAGCTACAAGACAACCAGCAAGGGGACAGGGAGAGGCAATGGTGAAGACGTACCAATGAAAGTCACACGTCACAGCAAGCTTTGGTAACACATGCTCCCTGTGGAGTCTCGGGACCATTCCATGCATTACCTCTGCGGGTAAGAGGAAAAGCATTTACGTTCTGAAGCCATGGGACACTGAATTGCTAACGAGCATGGAGGCCGCATGCAAAAAGTGACCCACAGCCATACGACAGTCATCTGAGAACTCAGACACAAAACCTCAATGCTGAGCTGAAGGAGGAATTGCAAACAGAGCACTGAAAACCTCGCGAGGAATTCTTCAGACTGCTTTTCGCTGTGCACTGAAGAACACTAAGGGGAAATAGGAAAAAAAGAGAAACAAAAACTGGAAATATGAGACAAAAATGTATAAGAATATGCCAACTCTGAATAAAGTCACATTCATAATCCCCCTTTTCATTCTGTCTTTTTTGCCTTTTAAAAGTTTTAGTAGTACCTTAATTTAACTATAAGTCCTAGCCTGGCAAGGGTAACTTTCGTATAAATATATAATACTAACTACAACAAAAGTTGACTAGAATTTAAAGACTCTAAATGTATATAGCCCTTGTTTTTTTAAGAACCTGTAAAAGAATCTCTAAATATGTAATCTCTTGCTATTATAAAAAGTTTTGATGTTTTAAACATTAAGCTGAAGTTTTGAGCAGAAATTTTTCATCCCAAATTTTATAAGTAAAAGCTGATGCATATAATATATGGAAATAATCTTAATATGAAATATAGCATATTTCAAATTTTACTTTAATGAAACAAAAAATGTAACATTAAAACTATGTTAAAGATTTCTTGCTCATATGTAAAGTGACATTCTAAAGATAGAAGTTAAGTTTGGAGAAAGAAAGTAAATGAAGGGAAGGGAATGCATGAGAGGAGAGAAAGATGTATATTGATGGTGTGGGATCATGTCATTTATACGACTTTCATATTGGAAGTAATTGGTTTCAAAAAAAATGATAGCCTACAGTGGCATTAAATAGGCAAACATGATTTTAAGTTACTTAAATTCAATTATCTAATTAAAATAAAAAACCTGTAGTTAGTAAAATAAAATTAACATTTTTACAAACACATATACCCACTTTCTCACATTTAATAATTCATGATCCTATAAAATATTTAAATAAAAGGATAAATTTTATGTCATAAATTATAAATTGTTAAAATAAAGGCACAGAGCAATGCCTGGGATCATTAACTCAACGGGTTGTCACATCCTGTACCTACTCATCTTTAATTATTCCTCCAAAGCGGCTGTCAACCACAGTGCCTCCCAAAATGTCCACAAATGCTTTATACTCTGAACTCTCTCCATTTCTTAAACTTTTCTTTAACCGATTCCAGAGGGAATAGAAAACACAGACAACTAAAACTTGATCTGTCACCCCAAAAGGATTAGCTGAATTAAGTATATCTGAATTTCAGATTAAACCAATAAGCTTGATATTGGATGGCAAGCTATTAAATGGACAAAGATGAATTAGCATAAACAATATGGACTTGTTAGAACTGATGACCAGAATATTTCCAATATCAACATACATGAGTTAATGACAATGACAATGGAAAAGGCTTAATTTCTGTCACTCAAACACACAAACACATGTGCACACACACACACGTGCGCACACACATGGATGGGTTTGAAACTCTAAGTCAAGCCAAATGAAGCAGTTTAATAAAGTGTTACCTTATAACTTCACAGACGTTCTTTAATATACGCACTGTCTCTGCAAAGCCTGCTTAACGGGGAATTTCTTCCCACAGTTTTTGCACTTGAATTCCTTCTCCTCCGTGGGCTTCTGGTGCAGCGTCTGCAGGTGCTCGGCCAGGATGTCCTCGCTGGCGAAGCTCGACTCGCAGTGCAGGCAGGCGCAGTCCTCTCCCCGGCCAGCGCGACCTGCAGGTCGTGGGGAACGGCGTCTGGTCACAGCCAGGAACCGCTCAGTTTCACTCCCATTTTAAAAACCAAACTAACGTGCTTCATGGCACCATATATGCAAATTCTTACTATCTCGGTGAATATTAATAGTACTGTCCAGAAAACGGGAAGTGTTACTAGAAATACATTATTGTTTAAATATTGTTATATGTGGTTTCACCAAATGAATACAAAATCAAATTCAATATTTAACCTATTCTATGATGTTAACTTCCCAGTTATCACAAATGTTAAATTACAAAAACAGTTTTCCCTGCCGTGGGTCATTTGTAGCTCACCTTACCCTTCACAGGGAGAAAAATCCAACCAAGCCATACTGCGTTGAATTATCAAGGAAAAACCCACGTATAAGTGAAAAAAAAAATCAGGATTATAAAAACAACATCGGTTACACAACAGGTATAGTGAGTGAGAATCTACCGTCCCATGTGGACTGATGCAATCCTGCCTGAATTTCTCAGAATGCTGCGTAAATTACACATATTTTTTTCTAATTATCAAATAAAATTACAATTAGAAAATACAGAAAATGTTAAGAAAATTAAAAACACCACTAATCCCATCTTGAAGAGACAAGTGCGATAATATATTTCCAAGCCTGACTTATCTTCAGGGCATATACATCTTATGCAGTCTAGGAACAGGTACATTTATGATCATACTTACTATGCAATTTTATATGTTGCTCTTTTTTTCTCATCATCTTTTCAAGTCAAATGTTTTGGGTTGTTTTTTTTTTTTAACACTTAAAGTGCCATCTTAATATGCAATTTTACATGTTGCTCTTTTTTTCTCATTTATCATCTTTTCAAGTCAAATGTTTTGGGTTTTTGGTTTTTTTTTGAACACTTAAAGTGCCATAATTTATTTAAACTAAACTTTCCATTGTTAGACACTTGGGTGGCTCCTTTGCTCCTTTTGCTGAGTTTTTGTTTAGTCTCTTTGCTTTTCTAAACAAGACACTAAAAATTCTAAAATCAAAACAGCACCAAAGTAAGTACTTGGTTCATACATTTAAAAAAATTTGTTTCGGTTTCTGATTTTTTTTATAAAGATAACGAAAACTGGTATTTTGATAACTAAAGCAGAAAGTAGGTCAGTAATAGATAAGTAGGAGACTTATTTTTAAATCAAAATAATGGACATAATAACAACTAGCCCTGAGGGTAACATAGAAACAAATAAATGCTAAAATGAAGAAAACACAGAATACAGAAGTAATTCCCATCACCCGGAATCTGATATTCCAAACAGCATAATGCACACTTGAAAACCAGCACACACTATAAGCCCATCCTTACCTTCCTCTCAAATAATTCAACTAAAATAAAGAAAAAGAAGCATAAGCTGGCAAGGGGGAGAGAATGTTCATACTCTCTCATGCTAATGGGAAAAAAAGCCAAACTGTGTATAACAATTTAAAGAGGTTTATTCTGAGCCAAACTTGAGGACCATGACCCAGAGCCACACCCAAGAGGCCTTGAGCAAGTGGACTCGCTGTGGCTGGGTCACAGTTTGGTTTTACACATTGCAGGGAGACGGGGTTACAGGTAAAGTCATAAATCAGTATGTGGGAGGCTACATTGGTTTGGCCCGAAAAGGTGGGACATCTCGAATGAGGGGAGGTGGCGGGGCACTTACAGGTTATGGGTGAGTTTAAAGATTCTTTGACTTGTAATTGGCTAAAGACATGAAGCTTTGTCTGAAGGCTTGGAATGTTTTAACATAAGGAGCTGTCAGTCAGAGACAAGCCACAGGACATACGTTTGTTGCATAAACTGAGGAGCTGCAGGTCTGTCTTGCATCCCCTTAGGCCTGTTAGTGGGTTACAAAGATGTCCCCAAGAAGGGAGTGGGCATGATGAGGCCTGTCTGAGCCCCCTCCTCCTGGCAGGCAGTTTAGTTTAAGGATATTCCCTTGGCCAGAGAGGGTCCATTCAGTCAGCCAGATGTGGCTACACCCCCTACTAGCAGGAGTAGATAAAGAGAAAGTAGATAAACAGCCTAACGAGGCGTCGCTGGCTCTGTGGAATCAGCCGGCTCCCACCAGCAATTCACGAAAGCACCAGTAGATTCTAGGAAATATTGTGGAAATACCATTTATATAAGTCTGATAAGAAGAAACAGAAATAGAGAACTAGAAGAGACTATAATTTTGTGTATAAGTGATAAAATCTTTTTGATATTTCTTTTTGTTGGTGGTTTGGTTGCTTACTTGGTTCTGCTGCCATTAGAACTCTGCATCAACACTCTGATAAGCCTGTGCAATGTAAACATCCTATGTGTACTTTAAAAACGTCAAAGTTGCTTCTCTCTTTAGAGATCCACGTCAGACCTTCTAGCTCTTTCATACTGGAATTTCATGTGTTGCCAGAGAAGACCCCAGAATAAACCAACTTCAACCGTCATCACCAAGCGAGGTGGAGATGGGAGACCCAGTTGTCTGTGATGAAACCTCTGCTGGAAACGGAGAATCAAAGTGACAGCAGAACGGGAGCGGAGCTGTGCTCACCACCTCAGTGCCCAGCCCTTCCCTGCTCGTTTGGACCATCCCCACGTCCCCACACCCTTCATCCTTCATGATGTTGACCAGGGCCCACACATTTTCCCAGAGGCTTCTTTTTTTTTTAGAATATCAAACCACCTTTTCACTTATGTTGATAATATATGGCAAACAGTCCCAGGGAAGACATGTCTGGAAAAATGTTCTTAAGAACATGAGATGTAACACTCTTACCTCTGAAATTTTCAAGTCATTCATAATTTCAACTCTAAATAGCATAATACTGATTTTAACAAATAGTTGTCTCCCAAAAGATCAGAAATTTTTAAAAGCCTGCAAAACACTAATTAGTTCAAATATTTTTTCAAATATTATATATACTTTTTTTCTTTTAGTGTGACAAAATTAACATTTAATAAGAATCACTCATTTCTTCTGGAGCTTAAGAATGTTTGGGTTCATTTTAAGCTATATCTTTCACATTCAGAATTTTCCAGCCATAGCTGGAAACTTTTCAGAAGTCTGAACGTACCGTTCAAATGATTATTCTGAAAAGTGTGCACGTGGGAAAAACTGTTTGCTTACTAGATCCTTCTTCAACAGTTCAGATACTTAAATCATTTCCAAAGCAAATTTTACAAAATCAAATAAAATTGCAAAACTAGAAATGTAATCAAGTCTTCATGGAGTTTCGACACTCTGCCAAAGCAGAGCTCAACTTTGTAATCCCTTGTTCAGAAAAGTTGGACCAAGTATCGATGTTTTCCACCAAGCGAGCCACATGGCCACAAATGTTTCTCATTTATTCCACTCCTGGGGCGTATGGCTCAAATAAAAAATTTCCTGAATACCCCAAATTTCAGATGCAGTTTGGAATGCCAGAGATTCCTAACGTTATGCAGGAAACACTGCGATTTTCTCTTACTGACTCAGTGTTTCTGGAATGCAGTCCTCAGGAGACCACTCCACCCGATTAGAAGGCTGACATTTCTTTCAGCCATGTGACCCAACTGTTATGCTGTCTGCCCTTGCTCAGATGTGGCTGTGAACCCTCAGCAGTCTGCAACTCTAGCTACTGTTCAAATACCAGAGGTGTCACCTCCAGGGAGCCAGCACAGATCCCTACCACTAACAGCGTGCTCAACCTCCCACCCCCACCGTTAAGAAAGTGTAAAAAAGAAAAGAAATTAAAGCCACTGTCATTGCTTCTGCACCGAAAGCCTCTCCTAGGGGCCTCTGAACAAACTGAGATCCTAATTAAATTCAAGCGTGGAATTTCACAGAGCTGCTTGTCACGTAAGTCCTATTCTGATTCCATCCCTACCAATTCCATCCCTACTGTTCCCTCCTTGTTAAGCCATCGAGAAGGTCTCAGAGCACCAAAGTTGCAACTTACATCTTCTGTAGATTTCTATTCTCTTTCAAAGAAAAAAAAAAAAACAGTTGGAATAAAGAAGAAAAGTACTGTACTGGATGCACCAAATGAACATGAAAATTCTGTAAGCCCTTAGGAAATGTGAGCACTAAAAATGAGAGAAGTGTAAGTGCCTCCAACGTGGTAGAATACAGGGCACAGTGGAGCAGCAAATGCAGACAGAAGACCAAGATGAATACTTGTCACTGTACCGACAGCTTTTCCTTCACTAAACATGTCATGAGCAAGATGTACAGTGAAGGCGACTCGTAAACAGATTCTCTGACGGAGTCTGAGGCAAAACTCAAAGCTAAGCACATAATACCTTGAAAGTTTAGGCAGAAGAAGAGAGATACCGATTCTACACAAGTAATAGGCAATAGGAAGAAGTTTCTCAAACTAGAGGAATTTGAGGAAAGCTTAAAATCATCATTTAAACATAAACAAAAGAAATCTCCTTTAAATAACACTCTTTGCAAATGATGATGGAAAACCTACCAAAACAATGGGTTTGCTTAAAATAAATTCATGGTTCTACAGGCAATTTTGGTAACAGTAATATACTGACAATTAAACAGAGTCTGTAAATTAAAATCATGACATAAACCAAAGAACCCATGAGACGAGTTTGCCTCAGAAAGCCATGAAAAAATACAAAAATATTTGGAAATAATGCCTACATATAAAAAAAAAATATCTTAGATATGTGGTTGGATAAATAATAATGAAAAATCTGAAAAATAGCTTGAATAGCTGCAAAGGTTCTATTCCACCCCCCCTCCCCCCAGCTGTTTGAGAGAAGCCATCACTCCTGTATTGGTACAAAAACAGACAGTAACCACTGATCATTTAATACTTATCTGTACTGAAAACACATCGGTTAGATGACAACATTAGGAAGTGGAATATTCTAGATGATTGTGTTTTCTGAATACTTTAAAACTTAATTCTGTGCATTGTTCCTTGTGCCACTGTTGATTTTATACTCAGAATTGAATGAAATCAGTATAATTCTCAACAAAGTATCAAAACTAAGAATTTCTACAAATAAACGACCAGATGCATATGAAGCTTCTAGAACAGGACCCATGGTAGATAATCCAGCACTGTTAGTTCCTCACTCTTTTCACTTCCCTTCTTGCTTCTGCCAACCATAGCTTGACTCCCTGTTCTGCCATTTAGGATTCAAGAGGCTGAGCTTTCTCATTTGATCAGTAAACTCTTTGCCAGAACTCAGCATTCCCTTATGCTCTTAGTCATCTGATCAATGCATTTTAATTAATGGGTCACTCTGAAAACTGGATCTTTTTCTCTTCTTAAGTTCCACTGAAGGACCTCAGCTCAACCACGGTCTGTATCAGAGCCTGGTGTTCTGTGCGGCAGGACACCAGGACACAGGCAAACAGGACTCGGTAAAACATGGCTCCCACCGGTCACCCCGCCCGGGCCACAGGGTGCCAGACAGTGGGTCTAACGTTACTCCAGGTATTTCTGTGACAGTGTTTTTGGATGAAATTAACATCTAAGTCTGGGGAACGGAATAAACTACATCCCCCTCCGTCACGTGGGTGGGTGTCACCCAGTATATTAAAGGCCAGAATAGGACAAAGGGCCAACCCACCTTCAAGTGGCAGAGAGGCTCCCTGCCTGGCAGCCTTAGACCTGGAACCCTGGCTCTTCCTGCCCTTCAGGGCTCCGGACTTCAACTGGTGCATCAGCCCAGTCGATTCGGGCCTTGCTGGCCTCCATAATCATGGGAGCCGATTTTATATACTTATTGCGTAAATATTATATATATATATATATACTCTTATTACATATATGTTACATACACACACATATACACATATGCATATATGTATCTCCCCTATTGGTTCTATTTCTCCAAAAACCCCTAACACCATAACACAGAGAATAGCACTAAGAACCAAATAAACTTTCAAACCAAAAGTAGTATCAACAAACATTCCCAGAATGAAATAAAAGTGCTTGAAAACAGTATCTGCCAAGGTCGACGTCAGACGACGTGATTCATTCATTCCCT
The DNA here is from genome assembly GCF_020740605.2 of Lemur catta. Classification (NCBI taxonomy): domain Eukaryota; kingdom Metazoa; phylum Chordata; class Mammalia; order Primates; family Lemuridae; genus Lemur; species Lemur catta. The sequence continues at coordinate 2,846,810 of NC_059149.1, read as the reverse complement.
CAGTATTCCCGGAGGCTCGCAGTGACCCGGCCCGCCCTCCCCTGCCCTCGCTGACTAGGGGGGGCGTCCACTGCTCCTACCAGGCAGTTACTGTTATTTGCAGCAGGTCACGGGGAAATAAGTCTAAACCAGGGAGCGGAGTCATATGTTCGTTCATCCCCCCAACAGTGCACAGAGCAGCAGGCGAGCTCACCTGAATGGCGGCCAAGTTCTTCTGCTCCTGGGAGGGCGCCTCGTGCAGGAGCCGGAGCCAGTTGGAGTGGCGCGGGTCAGTGGCGTCCAGGACGTACAGCACCTCCCCCTTGCTCCCGCGCACCTGCAACACACAAGGCCCCTGCGTTCACCCCTGAAGGCAGGATAGGCCGTGCTGAACACATCAACGGTAGGACGTGGTATGTTTTCATACGCGGATACCTTTTCTATGGGCAGGTGTTCCATGCCGGACTGGCATGCACGCTGCCTTCAAACATGCGTACAAATAGGGCCTCGCATTTCATCTGGCAAATATGCAGATGACTCACGATTGCAACCCACTCTCAGAAACACAGCTGCTCTCCAGCCTGAATGGTTTCTCTCCGTACGTATGTTTTAATATACGTGTTGCAATCGCAATGGTTCGGAAGATAAATCATAATTGCAACCTTCTCCTTTTCTCCATAGAAGAGGCTGGTACTGCTTGTTTCTCAGTCGTGGGGGTGGAGGTGGAGGAATTATTAACACTTCGGTTTCTCTCTTCACCTGCTGACGGCATTATCTGCATAAAGGGAGGTGCACGCAGATTCCTCGGCAACAGTAGCGCATTTTCACAGAGCGGGAGATGCAACAGTCATCAGCGCTGGCATCCTGCCCCTGGCCGTAAGATCCTCAGGAGGGATGGTCTCAAAATTAACAAAATCAGGTATTTGCTCAGCTTCTGGCTCAGTCTGTCAACCACAGGTTTGAGGCAATGTGTGAGCTCAGCAAACTGCACTGTTTGCATCTTGTCACAAACCCGGGAGCAGAATGTCTCTGGCAGCATGTCACCAGCACCCCATGCTGCATGGAGATTCATGTTCATGGGCCTCTGCCGGTGGCTGAATAAAGTCCCCAGATGGGCTGTCCTTGAACCCCATTTCTTCTGTTTGTAGTGCAGAAGCATTCTTTTCAATCATATTGTTAGTGAACTTGTTTCAATTTTACAAAAACTTTTGGTACAGATATTGCGAGCTTACTTAGAAAGCAGATACTGCAGCTTATTTTTTTATCCTCCATAATTGTGACCAGCACATTTGTCCTTTGTGACGAATCTACATGTGTTTATGTTCAGGTTCCTGTGATGGACTAACTCTCAGAACTGTCGTTAAAGTTGCAGAGTCAGCATTGCATCCAGTTCAGAAATTTGGTATCGATCTTAAACTGGAATTATTTTTTGCCTTACTGTCCCAACAATTTGTTACATTTTTTGAAAAAGTAATATAGCACATGATGAAAAATTCTAACAGTATAAAAGGGTGCACAGTGAAAACTCAGCCAGTCTTCCCTCCTACTCTTAACTCTGAAGATGCTGTATTTTTACCAGTTTCTTTGCTCTAGCGACTATAAAAAAGTGTAATTCATTGCTTTGCAAGAACATGTGGCAGGGGCTTAAAAGAAATTATAAAAGATCCTTTATTTGAAAGAACATTATGCACTGCTCTAACAAGTAAGTGCTCAGTAAAAGCAAAGTCATCTTTTTCTGGCTGACATCTTAAAATTTACACTTAATAGAGCTAAATGTTTGTCAGTATAATGTGAGTTCATGCACTATATCTTCTGTAAAACATTTCCTTTTTTAAAAATACTATTACAAATAACTGAAAAAATTTTATCGTATTGAATTTAATTCTGATTTCAGGAGACCTATTTCATAGATTCTCTTTTGAATATTGAGAGGAAACTTGTTATCAAATTGACTTCAGCAAATAGCTGAAAATATCTTTCACACTGTTACCTTTATTTATTTATATTTCATCCAAAAAAATCTTTTTCTTTTACTTTACCATAGAAAATACAAACGGCATTATTGTGCAATTTGTGGCAAACCTTCTATATTCACTTTGTCCTTTATTGTTCTGGTACTAGCTTCTATATTTCCATTTAATTCTCCACTTAATCACTTTCTTTATATAATTTTTCCCATAAAGTTTTTATACTATAAAGCTATGTAATGATACAGTAATTAAAATATCCCTTTTCTAATACATACACACAAAACACAGTACATATATATAAATACACGGATAACAAGAGTTCTATATAATTGCGAATTAGAATCTACAAAAGTATTATTGTAAATCATGCTGTCTGCATAAAATATTTAAATACACATCTTAAATATGTTACATCAACATGTAAGGAAAATGATTTTATTGATTTTCAAAAATTACTGGAATTATTCCACTGACGTCCATTAAGTCAGTGATATGTTTCTGTGTAATATTAAAAACAATGCACATGCCTGGCACCCTACAAGATAGTATTTCACAAAATGTGACAGAAAAGTAAAATGTAGCCCCACCCAAGAATAAAGCTGTTAATTGAAAAGATATTGTATACTGCCTCAGTTTTTTAAACTAATTAAAACTAAAATAAAATCGAAAATTCGGTCCATAGTTGCACTGGCCGGATTTCAAGTGCTCAACGCCCATTTGGAGCCAGTGGCCGCCATCTTGGGCAGTGGCCATTGGTACACTTAAGGTTAAATGAGGTTTTGTAAAGTGTTATTCTAGAAAAAAAGGTTTGACTGCAAATACCTTAAATTTCCTCCTTTGCCCCTCACTTTGTAGCTCTCAATGTAAAGAAAGTAAAACCATGAAGTATGACAGAGTTCGAAAGTGTAACAAAAATCAATCTAATCACAGCTGCACTGTACTTTCTTAAAGCTGGTTTTCTTTTCTTTTGCCAAATGTCTTCTTTTTCTAGCACACAATTAGAAATCTAAAAACATAGGAATCCTGATTACCACTAATTTAATGACACTCTATTTATTCAATAAATACTAAAACTGATACCAGTACCCATTAACATTTCCTGCATTGCTAACAGTTTTACTTCCAAAAATGCACACATCCATCTCCTGGAATTCTTTCCAAGGATCTGAAATACATTCTCTGAAACTGATCCTAAGAAGTTAGCTGAATTTTTAATATAAGCATTTAATGTGTTTAGAAGATTTCTTAGAGAAACATGACTCTTCAAATGAAATTTTGCACAAAATATTAATGGGTACATAAAATAGTCAAAAATAACTGCTAAACGGTACAGGGTTTCTTTCTGGGAAGATGAAAATATTCTAAAATTAGATTGGTGATGGTTGCACACTCTATGAATATACTGAAAACTACCGAATTATACATTTAAAAGGGTAAACTTTATGGCATGTAAATTGTGTCTCAATAAAGCTTCTATTAAAAATAATTCACAAATGCCTGCTGAATTCATGCCTAAACTATTAGCGAAGAAAACAAGGCTCTCAGTGACCACGTATCAGATAAGCAATGTTACTACTGCATATGCTGAAATAAGATTTACTTTAAGAAACTCACAATTGTTGGTCCTATATATGCTTAGAAATATACATAAAAATATCAGCAAGAGTGGATACACAGAAAAAACATAAAGTGGGACTTTATCTTCATATGCATTGCTCTAATTTTTTACATCATGGGTGACATGTGATGAAAAATAAATGTTTTGAAAACATCATAACCTGGTTGATATGAGCATCCCCCTTAATTTACACTTTTCCTACCCTTATTTACACTCTATCTACTTGAAATACTTCCTCCGACCTCTAAAATTACATAAAAGCACTGTTCTTTGAACAGCTCTTGTAACCAAAAACACTTTCATCAAGTGTACTATGTTCCCAATCAAAACATTTGCACATCATGGAAATAACGAAAGATATAAATATTAGACTCCTTATCAGCCATTATGTTTTACCTTCTCTGCCAGGTATCTTTTGATCTAAGCAAACAAACCCAGCACCTAACACCTCCTATCTGACACCGAGCAAGCATTCATGACACACTTGTTAAATGAACAAGTAACAAATGTGGTCACTCCAGGGACAGTGCTTCCGAGATCCTCCCTGACCATCCTCCTTCCTCAAAGGACACTAGATCTGTTCCTATGTCCACCCTTCTGTGCGCTCTGAGAAAATGACGACCTACCCCAGCCCCAGGTCATCCCTGACTGAGTAAGAGCAATCCTATTCCCTTTGCCAGTACAAGAATGGACGTGTTACCCACCTCTGACATTTTACGGGAGATCTACTAGGGGAGAAGGATTTTTGAAAAGATATCCTTTTTCCTTCCAGACACTATCTTGTCTGAAACCTGCCTGACACTTGCCAACAGCTTGAGGACTCAGCCACGGCCAAGGTCGAAATGTAGAGCAGTGGGAAGAACTTGGGTGAAGCCTGCTTGACTACTGGACTTCTCTCACTTGACGTAACGTCCGTCCTCATTATTTAAGCAAGTTGGAGTTGCTGTTATTTGCAACCAAATGCATCTGTTTCATAAAATTCCTGTGGTGCTATAAATAGTGATCAGAACCACAAAGATGGTGCAAGTACTCTAACAATACGGAAGTTGTTTTTTTTCTTTCTTCTTAATAACACTACTTAGCCACAAACTCCTAGCATTCTTCTAATCAGACCTCCAGTTTGGCTCAACAGCCACAAGTTGGCCGACTGACTTAGGTAGGAGCCACAAAACCAACACAGAACTTTCAGAAAACATGAAACATCCAGTCGCTTTGCATTTACCCCAACTAGAGGGCTAGTGTCAGCGGAAATGTACTGTGGCTTTTGTTTTAGGAGGCCCAGCATCCATAAGGCTTCATAGGTGGTATTTTTCCACCAATGTCTACGCTAATTGATTCCATTTGGAACCTGAAACAAAATGTTATCATCTGCAAAAGAAAAACATTTGGTGGAGAGATTTCTTTGTTCCAAACACCTAAAAGGTCTCCCATAAACAATAAAGAAAAATAAAAGCTTTTAAACAATTGAAAACATTTTTTCCAAAAACTGAAACACATTGGAAACCTGGTACTGAATCAAGTTCTCAGCAACATAACAGCTGTAATCACAAAATAATGACAAAGAGAAAAACATATAAACAAAATGTCTAGTCTCATATCTGACCAATCGGCTCCTTTAAAAACTGTATTTCAGTGAAATCACCATCTTCATGAAAAACAAAAGAAAAATGTCTACAAAGTAGGCAAAACCTAAGTAAAACACTAAAGGAGTCAACAAGTTGTTTCTGGTTTCTTAATTTTCAAGTTACATATTTTCTAAGAATGCCAATGGTAAAAATAATTTACGATTATTCAATATATTTATTGAATATGAATGATTTATTGAATGTTGGATGGAAAATGAACTTTTATTCAATTACAGTTATGTTCTAGACAGTGAGCCAAGACCTGGGGAATAAAGATAATACTAAAGCAGTAATAAGACTATGCCCTTTCTTCAGAAGTTTACAACAGAGTCCACCCCACACTGCCAACCCTCCCACTCGTACCCTCTAACCGCCCTGCCTGGGATGTGCCGCACCTCCCACTCCACCCATGTGGCTCAAGCCAATTGCTTAAAGTCATTCCCGACTCTTCTCTTTCAACACACACTCCAACCGCAAGCTCCACGGGTGCGTGTCACTTCCAACACACAAGGCGAGCCGACCACTTTGCACAACTCCATCGTGAAAGCCCAACTCCAGGGCCACCAAATCCCTCCCAGACCCCATGGCCTGGGGTTTTCATCCCGGTGTTCGATTATTTCAAGTAAATTTTCATTGAAGTGTAACACCATCACTGAGAAGTGCAGAATCTTCAAGCACACAGCTCAACGATCTCTCACAAAGTAAACGCACCCATACACACAGATCAAGAAACAGCACCCCACAACCTTCCCAGGTCCCCACTCCTAATCACTACCCTCCCGATGAGGTAACTACAGTCCTGATTTACCATTCTATAGATTAACTTTACCCTGCATTTGAACTTTAGGTAAACAGAATCACATAATTGTATTCCTTTGTCCCCAGCTTCTTTCCCTCAAGGTTGTTGCTGAGATTCATTCATACCGCTAAGCATAGTAGTGATATATTCATTATCATAACAGTTATACAATATGAATATTCCCAAATACATTTGTCTATTTACTAGTAGACAGAAATTTGAGTTATTTTTAGCTTGGGATAACTTGTGATAGTGCTGCTATAAAAATTCTTGTGCAAGTCTTTTAGTAACATACACACTTCTATTCACTATTTGCCTCATGGAATTGCTGAGTCCTATCATGGGCTTATTATATTCAGCTCAAACTAATAATGCTAGATGGTTTTCAAAAGGATTGGACCAATTTAAAAACCCAGAAGTCATGTATGAGAGAGTTCAAGATAATCCTCATCTACAATCAGCTGACTTTAGGTAAACGAGATCCTCCTCCATAGTTGTGTGGCCCTCGTCTAATTGTCCCTAGCCCTAATTAAAAGGAAGAACTGAGGCATTCTGGAGAAGAAATCCTGCCTCACAACTGCAGAGATTCCAGCCTGTGGGCCTGCCCTGAAGATTTCATACTTGTCTCCTCCACGAAAGTGTGAAATACCACCTTGAAATAGGTCTATTTAAGTATGTATACACACACACATATATACACACATGTGTGACAAAGATACATATAAAATATTTTTGGTTCTATTCCTCTAAAGACCCTGACTGATACACACACAGGCAGAGACTCTGTGTGTAGTTCTCTCCTCCAGTTTTCCAACTTTTCCCGATTTCCTGAGTCCTACCCCTCTCCGCCCCACCCACAGGTATCTCAGGCCTTCGCCCCCTCACAGAAACCTCCCAACAGTCTTGTCCCACATGGCAGTGACACAGTCAACAGCAGACCACACGCACAACAGTGGCCCCATGAGATTATAATACCACATTTTTACTGTACCTGGTCTATATTTAGATATATTTCGATACCCAGACATGCACCATTGTGTTATAAATGCCCACAGTGTTCAGTACAGGGACACCTAGGAGCACTAGGCCACACCAACTGCCCAGATGTGCAGTAGGCTAGACCATCCAGGTGTGTGTGAATACACTATCATGTTCACACAATGACAAATTGCCTAACAATGCATTTCTCAGAACATATCCTTTTCGTTAAGCAATACATGACTGTATAATTCTTGGGGCCGAGTTTTCCAAATTTTTGTTTTAATAGTTTCTACACCTCTGCTTTCCTATTTGTCCCTCAGACCCTTCTTCTAATAGCTAGAAAAGAACAGCAACAAATGTAACGGGCATGACAAAGATGAAAACTCTCAGAATACACAGACACACGCTGGCATACACAGATTTCCGCATGCATAAGGGAAACCTTAGATTGCAAAGGACTGTCTACAGTGTCGCAGTTCTTTAATTATGTTTTTAAAGGTAAGATACGTTTTAAGGTGGGATTTTTGTGCCAACATGAAACTCAGAATTACTTCTATACAATTAGAAGGAAATAGGGAAATAAAAATTAAAGGAAAAGTATACTTTCATTTATAGAAATCGAATGCATGCCTATTTTGAAATCCAAATACTCTTAGGCATGAAAAACTTATTTTTCAGTGATGAACTATAAACTTCACTTTGAAAAGAATTGTCTAGTAAGACATTTCAACAGTCTATTTTTTCTAAAAAAAATGCTAAACTTTCAAGTTACTCATGTTGTTTAAAATTAAAACATTTTAATACTTAAATACTTAACTGGAATCAATATGGATTCATGTAGCCTTATAAATGCATTAAATAATATAAAGGAACATTTTTAACATTAAAAGTAAGTCACGCTCACCTCCCACATCAGCCTGTAATCCATATTTTCATCCAGATCTTCAGGCATTCTCTTCTCTCCAGCAAAGGGTCCAAACTTTTCACCCTGCGTAGCAAGAATTATATTGAAAGAGGATTAGTACAACAATCAGGTTGCTAAAATAAACCATTGTTTTCTTCTGGATTTTTGTTTTTCCTCTAAACCTTTATGCCCAATATTAACCAATTTGCATAACAAAACATTTACATATTTAAAATCCAACTTAATCTGTCTTGAATCTCAGACCCTGCATCTAACAACATAGGAGCCAACACAAAAGGGTTAAATCGCTTAACCTTCAAATCCTGGCAAGGAACTGCACTGTGAGCTTCAGGTTTCAATCTTCCTCACAGCCTGTCAAGTGGTCTTGAAAAAGCACCGAGTTTTGCTTGACTTGAGAGACAAGCCCACCAGGCAGAAAATCACCTGGTTTCCATAAAATTTGTAAATTCGTGCCTATTGTGAATGTGAGGGAAGCAGGCTTGCCATTCTCAGAGGGAGACTGTTCATAAATAAACTTTAAATTCACCCGTCAATCTTTCCATCAGCCAAGTGGGCACACGTTAAACCCGGGTTTCACCAAGTGGGTGCTCTGTAGCCCACCTGCTGCTTCCAAACACGGAGCCCCAGGCTTTGTAAAAGTCAGACTCTGGGAGCAGGGCGTGGGGAGCCACTGGCACAGCCCCTGCGAGTGTGAGCTACGAGTGGCTGGGGAGACTCACGAGGACATGCACGAGGGCAGGAACACGCTTTCTCTCTGCAGCCACCAAAGCAGGGACTGCAGAGACCGGGGGGGGGGGGGGGGGGCCTGTGTGTCCAACCAGGCACTCTGCAGTCACGTGTGTGGAGAGGACACAGACCCACTCGTGCCTTCACACCTGCCTAGGACTATTTTTCCGTAGAATCCGCCCCTTCACACAGAGGCAGTAGGGAAAAAAAAAAAAAAAACCAACAAAATCTCCAGGGGAACTTCTGATGAACATTGTTAGGGGAAAAAGAACCACCAATGCAATGTTTCAAGGAATATAAATTACTTAATGAACAACAGAAAACCCAACTCCCGGGAATAATAAAATTTTAAAGCTGAAAGAAATTATAACCAGCTAAGCCAGGCCCTCCATTTTAGAGATGGAGAAAAGAGGTCCTGAGACGTCATCAATGCTGGCAGGGCCGGGAAGACCGTTTCTTTAACTTCAGGGCAGGAAAGACCTGCAGGGATCCCTCAGATTCAGACTATAATTGCAAGTAACTTAAACACAGGCATAGCAGAGAAGCAGGGGGATTGCTGAGTATTCATAATAACATTAGGGGTATTAATAGAGAGAGCAAACTCAGGAGAAGCTGGGAGCCGGCTCTGCGTGGCAATCCTCTCTGCTAACGTGGGCTCTCAGCGACACGTCTCAGACAGCACGACACCCCAAAGACGGTTTCTTTGCAAAGTAATCATTCCTCTCCTTGAGAGGGGGCCTAACCAGTCTTTGATGGTAGTTAAGAAAAGCTGCATAAGAAATGAAAGAATGTGGGAGGGGGATTAATATTTACTTAACCACTATGTGCCACACTCCCCACTGAACACCTGAGAAAACCAAAGCTCAGAGAGTCTCAATGACTTGCTTGAGGTCGGTCACCCAGATGATCAAAGACAGGATCTACTCCAAGTGGAGGCCCAGGCACTCACCATTGTACCAAGCCACCACTCCGAGTCCTAACGCTGGCACCGATGGCTCAGTGTCCGCAGCCTCGTGCCACCTTCCCACTGACCACGATTTAGCGATTCCCCGGGCTGTGCCTTGCTCAGTGCACACCCTCAGCACACTGACTGTTGAATGGAAGAAACTCAGTGAACTGATGTGAAAACTAATCTAGAAAACAGACCAAAAATGTAAGGTGTGGTTTTTTTTTGTCATAAATTGGAGGAGTTGCTATTAATGGAAATGGTTCAACTTTCAGTCTACACTGTTGTGGCCTTGATCAACTACTGCAGAAGGTGACAATAATCTGAGCACACACTTTCCAATGTAACTGATCTACCCAAGCCAGTTACTCTCTGAAGTAAAAATCTGGAGGAAAGAAAAACTGAATCAATCAATTCAGCAATATTCGAAGGACTCAAGAGAAAGGAATGCAAACCCAAATAAATGCAGTGGGGTCAGGGAAGAAGCCTGCTTGGATGCAGGCCTAGTAATATTATGAAAGGACTTCAAGCTTTGAAAACACAAACTAAGAATCAAAATGCTGACTTTAAACCTTCACCATTAATAGTGAATGGTCACTCTTTAGCATAAACTCAAACCACTGGGGTACAATAAAGATGTCTAACTGGTGTATATACACACACACGGCTAATATGTAACAATAACATGGATATGATATGTGAAACATGTAAGCTAAATAGCAACTCTTGAAACAAGGATATACTTTTAAAAGAAATTCTATTAAATAACACAGCATTCATGAAAACCGAGAGAAATTGTTGGGGAAGGCAGGCAGTAAGATAAAAGCATTCTAAAAGTTTTGTCAAGGGGAGAAGGCAGGAAGAAAGGAGAAGAGGGAAGTAACAGGAAAATGGAAGAACTTGTGGGGTAAAAAAGTGTGTTTTGTGGGAGAAACACCTGAATTCTAGCTATCAAATGATAAAATCATGTGCAGCTGATAATGAAAGAGTGAAAAAAGAGTACAGCTAAGAAAGCAGTACGAGGGGAGAAAGTTACAAACAGTAACTTGAACAGACAGCAAAAATAAGAAAAAGTTGCAAAAATATAAAATAATGAGCATTAAAAATGACAGCAGGAATAAAATCAATTATATCAGTCATTAAATATGAAGGAGTAAAATTCTCCCACTAAATGAGAAAGACAATAATACGTTATAAAACATAATCTAGCTACACACGATTGTGAAAGGATAAAACAAAATGATTACAAATGAACTAAAATGGCTGGACAACAAATAAAAACAAAGGGCAAGAGTATCAATAACAGATAAGGTTAAATTAATGGCCAAAGGCACTAAACAGGATAAAGAGCATTATGTGACGATAATAACTATTTATGAAGAGGATATAGCCCTGAGAAACCTGCAGCACAATATCAGAAATTCAAGAACTACAGTGGGAGATTTTAAAACACTTCTTTCAAAACTGGTGTTAAATCATGAAATTTGTTAAATAAAAAAATAAGAATATGAAGTAAATACCCATTTAATTTTAAGACTTTATATCTAAAAGTTCAGTTTCCACCAAGAAGCTGGAAAGAGTATCGCCCCCATCCTAACCACGAGAAAGGCCAATAAACTACAAAATCGTGACTTTTCTGGAGAGGAGCGCTGGCTGACCTGTGCCAGGTCACAGAAGGAAGAGCTTCCAGCCACCACACAAGCAGGTGGAAAATCTAACATTTTAACAACTTGCTAAAGGCCTTTTATCCTGGCCTTTTTCTCACATCAGGAGAAAGCCTTTCACCACTGCAAGAAAGAGCAAACCATGTCATGCCCAGGACCCAGCGAACACCCTGCCGGGAGGAGGGCAGCCAACCGCACAGGCCCAGGAATTCAGACCGCAGCCACCAAAGGGCTCCTACCTACCCCTGGGGAAGCTCCCACAGAAGACCACCCGCTGACGGGGGCAAAATCTGGCTCCCATGGGGAAGGGAAGAAGGAACACTAAGAAGGCCCAACGCCCAGGCCCAGGCAGATGAAGCCTGTGTAAGAATGAGGCCGGAACACAGCCGAGAACCCTCCGACCCCAGCCTCCCGCCCACCCCTCCCCGCGTCCCTCCCCATCAGCCTACCAAGCACCAACACAGCACGCACACATCTGCGGCACCGTGAAAGGACAAACAAGCCCAGGAAATCCGCGGCCAGCACACCTGTGACAGGAGACATGTGAACTGAAGGTCTTCGATAGATAAAAACTTAGTTCAAAACAAAGAAATGAAGAGCTCCTGATATGGTAAAAACCAAAGTAAGTAACAATTTGTCTCAGTTTTAATTGCCCTAAAAGATGGTCTAAACAAAAAATAGTAAAAAGGTACTATACGGTTTATAAGAATAGCCACACCTGGATGGTCACCCCGATAAGGGTCTCGGTTCCTGGAGTCACACATACCACCAGCCCCTCCTGTTTCTCAATACCCGCCCGAAAACTGCAATGGGAAATTCCTTGCTCTCCCCCCCATAAATCGTCATGCCAAAGAAGCCCCTACCCCCAGCCCTACATATATAAGCCCACTCAAAACTTCTGGGCGATGTGACTTCCTGGGTCTCTCTCTTGAGGCCCGTGAACCTCGCCTGGGAGCACCCCAATAAAGCCTCGTTGCTTACCCCTTGTCTTTCTTTCTCTGGCGCCGGCCAATCCAAGAAACCTTACATTTGGGGCCGAAACCCGGGAGGGTGCTTTGACTTTCAGCTGCGCCCCCCCCTCCCGTGGACTCCGGCCTTAGACCTCACACAGACCACCTCCGTCCAAGCCCCCTGAACCCCTCTTCCCGATCTCTCCCGGCTGGCTCAGCTCCTTCAGTCTCCCGTCCGGTGTCATCTCTGAGAAGTCTTCCCCATGGGCACGCCTCAAATAGACCCCACCCCTCATTTACTCTCTGACGTTTCAACCTCTTTATTGCCTTCATTTAATCTAACACAGGCTTCAACTATCTCGGTAATCTTTCTTTTTCTGCTTGTTTACTGGCCATCTCCCCACACAAGAAAACAAGCTCCTCACGGACAGACTTGCCTGTTTTGCTCATCTGCAGATCCTCGGGGCCTAATATCGTGCCTGCCACATACGGATGACTAAATGATTACAAGTCAGGGAAGGAAAGCCTACAGCTGAAAATAAATGGGAAGGGAATGGAGGCAGGTGGTGGTCTATTAATCTTAATCTTAATCTCTTCCTCAAAATCACAGAATCTGAGAGTCTGAAGCAACCTTAAGCTTTACTTTTCCACTTAGCAGGTTCAAACCTAACGTTGAAACCACCACCCACTGGTTATTCACATAAACTAGGGAAAAAAATGATTGTGATACAAAAAAATGCAACGTAGTGAGGTGTTGGCTTAACTTTAACTTATTATTGTATGTATACTTAATGTATTAGCTTTGAGTAACTATTACTAGTTTTAATCTGCAGAGTACTTTTTGCAACCTAAAATTCCACGTCTTTAGTGAAGCACAAAACTGCTCATGAGATGACACAACAAGCACTTACAACAGAGTCTGGCAAACGGCATGCAAAACGTGACAATTTTGTTATTTTTTCTTATTATTAGCAAATCACAATGTGTAAAAGTGTGAATGAGCTCAGGCCTCCTTTTTCTACTCAAGGGCTTTCCACAAGACTCCTTTTGACTTTTCTTAATGTTGTCACTGTGTACATTTTATAATGAAAAATAAAAACATTAGAAGCACTAGGCCTGCAAGAGAAATCTAGCAGGACTAAGGTTGAGCTGGGGAATTAAGTGATCCTGCTGCAGACACCCCACTCTAGGAAACTGTGCACAAAAAGGGGTGAGTCTAGAGAGGGATTAGGGGGGTCCTGTTGCCAAGGACACCCCAACTCAATGTGGGGAAGGTAATAGGGGTGGAGTTGCTAGCAAGATTCCCCAAACTGGGTCTGGCTTAGAGTCTCGTGAGTTTGAAATTGACAGATGTTTTGAATTGTAACAGTTTTTTAAAACAGGAGTACTATACAAGCATATGTGTTATAAAAATGTGACAAAACATCTGTAATTTCCAACACGTCTCTAAAGTGGTATATTCCAAAATTTGTTGAGAATAAAGAACATGAAAACTTTTAAGGAAGGTCTTTAATATAGCTGCTGCTAACCCTCTCTTCTCAGATCCCATAATTGATGGCCAGAGTTAGGCCTAGTACAGGGTGACTTGGAAAATACTTGAGAATTAAGAGATTGACTCTACACAGACAGGTAAGGGGTGCATTATTGTTCCCCTGCAGCCTTATAACTCGGCTAAAATCTACTATTCAGGTTCAGCTTTGCGCTCAGCCTCTGGAAGGCAAAGGAGCTGAAGTTTGCTTTAAGGTCATTTCTGGCATCAGTGAACCTATGACCTTGTGATTAAATACCTTGGGATAATTAAATATCAATAACAGTTTAGATTTATTGCAAACATCTGCATATTCACTTTGAGATATAGGCAAGAATTCTAGATGTGATCTGGATGAAAATCTGTGTTTTATATACGTTTTCCTGGCCAATTACACTAGTTTATCAGTAAGTTACACTGGCCAGCACAAGATTAAGTATCTACTTATCATTGTAATAGTACAATGATGCAATAACATATGATGATTCTAGAAGCCATTTAGTCCATGAAGCAAAATAAAATACTTCCAAATAATCAAATACGTAAAAAAATTGAAATTAATAAAAAAAAGAATCCAAAGAAAGTACATTGGCTAGTTGTTTATAAAAACCTAAATACTAATATAAGGTTAAAAAAAAAAAGGATTGTGTAATAATTCTAATCTTTGTTAGGATTGTTTGGTATATTACTATTCATTAAACAAAATTATTTTTAACAACTGTGTTTAATTTTTTAATTACATTGAAGCCAAAGACCTTCAAGAAAAGTCCATTTGGGAATTTTTCGCATCTTTGTGAGAATGAATTAAAAGAAGAATTTCAACTCTGTACAGAAGTCATCTGATGACAGCTATATTTGGCTTTGGAAGAATGTGGAATTTACCATGTGGCCATTTGGCAACCTCTATTCAATACACCTCTAATTCCTTTTTTTCACATTTGAGCGTTCTCCCAAACTCCATCTGAAAAAGTAAATACGCGATGTATTTTTTCCAGTTTTGCCCTGAAGTATGTTGTGGACCGTGGTGTCAGTGGAGCTGTTTATGGAGATTTGGGAGCACCGTGCACCCCGTTCACCTGCTGTGAAGGTGAGAGGCAGCGGGAAGAGTCATGCTCAGATGAAGGGCACCTGGCGTCTCCCCATGCATCCTCTGAACCTGTTAGCGTCTCTTACCTGGACAAGCCTGCTCTTGCCCAACCTCCATTTTGCAAAATACCTGCTAACAAAGGGGGGGGGGTGGACAGACTAGGAAAACGGCAGGGCTGGAGGTTTATAAGGCCCATTGTTCCTTAAGAGTCAACAAATGTTCTGCAAAGAATGTGACTTAGAACTTTAGTGAGACTTAGGTTTGGAGTCTAACTCAGCAGAAAACACAACTTTACAGAATTTCTGCTTTTTCATCCCTAAATGAGGATTAAAACTGATGTCAGGGGAGGCTTGTGCCAGAGAAGCTACCAAGAGAGGGAAACTTCCAAGATGGGCCCTGGCACAAAGTATCTGCTCATTTAACGGCTTCTCCGCTGCCTTCGCGGCTCCGGAGTTCCCCTGTCCCGTGAAACAACCACAAGTTATGAGGTCATTGGCTCCGACTCCAAAGCTTTAGAATATTCTAGGCCTTTGCTCTCCACAGGCAACGTATCCAGGCCATTCCTGGATGGAAGCAGCAACGTGCTCCCTCTGATAACGTGCCTTGAACTAACTTTCTGGGAGGAGAGAGCAATCCGATGCCAGAAAAAATCCAAAAAAGCAGAGAAAGAAGATGCAGGGATGCAAAGACGATCCAGCTGGCACCTCCCAGAAGGCACACGCGTTCTAGAAGGGAGCTGAGCGGGCGTCCGGGCGAATTCCAAGCCCGCATTGAGCCGCCCCCGGGCTGCCCTCCCCCCCGCATGGAGAGCCGGGGCTGTCGCCGCGCCCACTCGGCCCACGGGACACGGCAGCGCGAGGGCCCCGCCACGGCGCCTCCCGGCGTCTCGCAGCCGTCCCCGCGGAAAAGGGGGGCTCCCCGGCGCGCACTTCCTGCGCTCGCAACGAGGCCCGTCCGCCCGCGCCGGCGACACCTATGTGGTGCGGCCCCCGGAGGGACGGCGGGCGAGGGCGGCCCCGCGGGTCACCCACCTTTCTCACGCCGTGGGCCGTGTAGAGCCCCATCCCGTCCTGCACGCGGGAGGACCGGAGGGAGAACCTGTCCGTCACGTACATGCCCAGCATGTTCCCGGCCGCGGCGGCGCATCGTAGGCGGGTGCGGGGCGGAGGGAGCCGCCGGCGGGGCCGGGGACGCGCGTTTCCTCCCCGAGTCCCCCTCCCTGCGAGTCCAGGATCCCCCGCGGCTCGGCCCCTCCTCGGCCCGGCTCGGGCTCGGCCCGGAGCGGCCTCCGCCGCCGCCGCCGCCGCGCTGATTGGCCTGACTCGCGGCCCGGAGCGCCCGGCGCGGAGCCCGGAGCAGGGCGGCGCGCGTCCCGCCCGCGTCCGCTCCGGGTTTCGGGCCTCGCCTCCCAGGACTGACGCCCGGCGGGCAGTTCCGCCCGTCGCCCCCCAGACGCGGGGCGACCGCCGGGCCACGGCGGAGCCTCCCCCAGACGGCCGCACTCGGGGCTCGGAGCCCGCGGGAGACGCACGCGGGCGCCGGCGGCCAATAACCGCACGCTCCAATCACCGGAAACTAGTCGGGTTCGGTAACGTGACCCCTGCCGAGTTTTCCGCGGCCCCACCTAGGCCGTCCCCGCGTCCCCCCGCTGACCGCAGACCTCCAGGCGGGAGCGAGCGCCCGAGCGACACTTGTCGCCACAGACGCGGTTTTAGTGATGTCGGGAGGTCGCGCCGTCGTCTGCCCATTTCCCCCCGAGGGACGGGGATGGTCCTCGGGCCGGGTCGTTCCCGGAACCCCATTAACGCTCCCAATGCGGGTTCCCAAACCGTCAGAAACATACAGCTGGTTCTGCCACAGTGGACCACACACACCACACAGACACACACACCACACACACACCACACACACCACACAGACCCACACACACACACCACACACCACACACACCACACACACACCACACAGACCCACACACACCACACACACCACACACACCACACACCACACACACACACCACACAGACCCACACACACAACACACACACCACACACACACCACACAGACCCACACACACCACACACACCACACAGACACACACACACCACACACACACCACACACACCACACAGACCCACACACACCACACACACACCACACACACCACACAGACCCACACACACCACACACACCACACACACACCACACACACACACACACAGACCACACACCACACACCACACACAGACACCACACACCACACACACCACACACACACACACCACACACACACACCACACACACCACACACACCACACACACAGACACACACACGACACAGATCCACTGACACACCACACACACACAACACACACACACACAGACACACACCACACACACCACACACACACACACACCACACACACCACACACACACAGACCCACACACACCACACACACTACACACACCACACACACACCACACACACACACACAGACATACACACATATCACACAAAGCACACACCACACACAAACCCACACACACACCAAAGACACACACAGACACACACACAAAACACACACACCACACCAAACACACACCACACACCACACACACACACCACGCACACACACCACACGGACCCACACACACCAAACACACACACACCACACACACACAAAAACACACACAGACCCACACACACCACACACACCACACACCCCCGCACACACACACACCACACCACACCACACAGACCCACACACAACACACACCACACACACACACCACACACACCACAACACACACACCACACCACACACACCACACAGACCCACACACACCACACACACCACACACACACCAGACACACCACACACACCACACACACCACACACACACACAGACCCACACACACCACACACACCACACACATCACACACCACACACACACACACACACAAACCCACACACACCACACACAACACACACCACACACTCACAGACACACACACCACACACACCACACACACACCACACACACACCACACACAACACACACACCACACACATGGAAACACACACACCACACACACACCACACACACCACACACACACCACACACACACACCACACACACACAGACACCACAAACACACACAGACACACACACACCGCACACACACACCACACACACACAGACACACAGACACACACCACAGACACCCCACACACACACAACACACACAACACATACCACACACACAGACACACAGACACACACCACAAACACAACACACACACACAACACAGACACAACACATACCACACACAGAGACACACAGACACACACCACACACACAACACACACACACACCACACAGACACAGAGACACACACACAACATACAGACACCAACACACCACACACACCTGACACACCACACACACCACACAGACAAAACACACTCTGCACACACGCCACACACACACACCACAAACACGACACACACAGCACACACACACGACACACACACCACACACACCACAAACACCACACACACACCTCACACACACACCACACACACAGACACACACACAGACACACACACACAGACACACACACACACCACACACACCACACACACAGACACACACACAGACAAACACACACACCACACACACCACACACACCACACAGACCCACACACACACAAACACAGACACACAGACACACACCACAAACACACACACACCACACACACACAAACACACACAGACCCACACACACCACACACACCACACCACACCACACAGACCCACACACAACACACACACCACACACACACCACACACACACCACAAACACACACAGACACACACACACCACACCACACACACCACACAGACCCACACAGACAACACACCACACACACCACACACAGACCCACACACACCACGCACCACACATACCACACACACAAACCACACACACCACACACAAACCACACACACCAAAAACACATCACTCATACACAGACACACAGAGACACACACACACCACACACACCACACACACAGACACACACACAACAAAGACACAGACACACACAGACCCACACACACCACACACACACACCACACACACACACACCCTCCACACACACCACACACAGCACACACACCACACACACACAGAAACACACACCACAAACACACACAGACACACAGACACACACACACCACACACACACCACACACACCACACAGACCCACACACACACACCACACACCACACACACCACACACACACCACACAGACCCACACACACCACACACACCACACACACCACACACCACACACACACACCACACAGACTCACACACAACACACACACACACCACACACAACACACACACACACCACACACACCACACACACCACACACACACCTCACACTACACACACCACACACACACCACACAGACCCACACACACACACCACACACCACACACACCACACAGACCCACACACACCACACACACCACACAGACACACACACACCACACACAGCACACACACCACACAGACACACACACACCACACACACACACCACACACACCACACACACCACACACACACACCACACACACCACACACACCACACACACACCTCACACACACCACACAGACCCACACACACCACACAGACACACACACACCACACACACCACACAGACACACACACACCACACACACACACCACACACAACACACACACACACCACACACACCACACACACCACACACACACCTCACACTACACACACCACACACACACCACACAGACCCACACACACCACACACAGACACACAACACACACACACCACACACCACACACACCACACACACACCACACAGACCCACACACACCACACACAAACACCACACACACCACAGAGACCCACACACACCACACACACCACACAGACACACACACACCACACACACCACACACACCACACAGACAAACACACAACACACACACACCACACACACCACACAGACCCACACACACACACCACACACCACACACACCACACACACACCACACAGACCCACACACACCACACACACCACACACACCACACACCACACACACACACCACACAGACCCACACACACCACACACACCACACACACACCTCACACTACACACACCACACACACACCACACAGACCCACACACACACACCACACACCACACACACCACACACACACCACACAGACCCACACACACCACACACACCACACACACCACACACCACACACACACACCACACAGACCCACACACACAACACACACACACCACACACAACACACACACACACCACACACACCACACACACCACACACACACCTCACACTACACACACCACACACACCACACACAGACACACAACACACACACCACACACCACACACACACCACACAGACCCACACACACCACACACAGACAAACACCACAGACACCACACACACACACACACACCACACACACACCACACACACACACACAGACCACACACCACACACCACACACACACAGACACCACACACCACACACACCACACACACACACCACACACACCACACACACCACACACACACACCACACACACCACACACACCACACACACACAGACACACACACAGACACACACACACACGACACAGATCCACTGACACACCACACACACACAACACACACACACAGAAACACACACACCACACACACACACACAGACACACACCACACACACCACACACACACACACACCACACACACCACACACACACAGACCCACACACACCACACACACTACACACACCACACACACACCACACACACACACACAGACATACACACATATCACACAAAGCACACACCACACACAAACCCACACACACACCAAAGACACACACAGACACACACACAAAACACACACAACACACCAAACACACACCACACACCACACACACACACCACGCACACACACCACACGGACCCACACACACCAAACACACACACACCACACACACACAAAAACACACACACAGACCCACACACACCACACACACCACACACCCCCACACACACACACACCACACCACACCACACAGACCCACACACAACACACACCACACACACACACCACACACACCACAACACACACACCACACCACACACACCACACAGACCCACACACACCACACACACCACACACACACCAGACACACCACACACACCACACACACCACACACACACACAGACCCACACACACCACACACACCACACACATCACACACCGCACACACACACAAACACAAACCCACACACACCACACACACCACACACCCCCCCCACACACACACCACACCACACCACACAGACCCACACACAACACACACCACACACACACACCACACACACAACAACACACACACCACACCACACACACCACACAGACCCACACACACCACACACACCACACACACACCAGACACACCACACACACCACACACACCACACACACACACAGACCCACACACACCACACACACCACACACATCACACACCACACACACACACACACACAAACCCACACACACCACACACACCACACACACCACACACACACACAGACCCACACACACCACACACACCACACACATCACACACCACACACACACACACACACAAACCCACACACACCACACACAACACACACCACACACTCACAGACACACACACCACACACACCACACACACACCACACACACACCACACACAACACACACACCACACACATGGAAACACACACCACACACACACACCACACACACCACACAGACACACACACACCACACACAGCACACACACCACACACACCACACACACCACACACACACCTCACACACACCACACAGACCCACACACACCACACAGACACACACACACCACACACACCACACACACCACACAGACACACACACACCACACACACACACCACACACAACACACACACACCACACACACCACACACACCACACACACACCTCACACTACACACACCACACACACACCACACAGACCCACACACACCACACACAGACACACAACACACACACACCACACACCACACACACCACACACACACCACACAGACCCACACACACCACACACAAACACCACACACACCACACAGACCCACACACACCACACACACCACACAGACACACACACACCACACACACCACACACACCACACAGACAAACACACAACACACACACACCACACACACCACACAGACCCACACACACACACCACACACCACACACACCACACACACACCACACAGACCCACACACACCACACACACCACACACACCACACACCACACACACACACCACACAGACCCACACACACAACACACACACACACCACACACAACACACACACACACCACACACACCACACACACCACACACACACCTCACACTACACACACCACACACACACCACACAGACCCACACACACACACCACACACCACACACACCACACACACACCACACAGACCCACACACACCACACACACCACACACACCACACACCACACACACACACCACACAGACCCACACACACAACACACACACACACCACACACAACACACACACACACCACACACACCACACACACCACACACACACCACACAGACCCACACACACCACACACAGACAAACACCACAGACACCACACACACACACACACACACCACACACACACCACACACACACACACACAGACCACACACCACACACCACACACAGACACCACACACCACACACACCACACACACACACACCACACACACACACCACACACACCACACACACCACACACACAGACACACACACGACACAGATCCACTGACACACCACACACACACAACACACACACACACACAGACACACACCACACACACCACACACACACACACACCACACACACCACACACACACAGACCCACACACACCACACACACTACACACACCACACACACACCACACACACACAGACATACACACATATCACACAAAGCACACACCACACACAAACCCACACACACACCAAAGACACACACAGACACACACACAAAACACACACACCACACCAAACACACACCACACACCACACACACACACCACGCACACACACCACACGGACCCACACACACCAAACACACACACACCACACACACCACACACCCCCGCACACACACACACCACACCACACCACACAGACCCACACACAACACACACCACACACACACACCACACACACCACAACACACACACCACACCACACACACCACACAGACCCACACACACCACACACACCACACACACACCAGACACACCACACACACCACACACACCACACACACACACAGACCCACACACACCACACACACCACACACACACCAGACACACCACACACACCACACACACCACACACACACACAAACCCACACACACCACACACAACACACACCACACACTCACAGACACACACACCACACACACCACACACACACCACACACACACCACACACAACACACACACCACACACATGGAAACACACACACCACACACACACCACACACACCACACACACACCACACACACACACCACACACACACAGACACCACAAACACACACAGACACACACACACCGCACACACACACCACACACACACAGACACACAGACACACACCACAGACACCCCACACACACACAACACACACAACACATACCACACACACAGACACACAGACACACACCACAAACACAACACACACACACAACACAGACACAACACATACCACACACAGAGACACACAGACACACACCACACACACAACACACACACACACCACACAGACACAGAGACACACACACAACATACAGACACCAACACACCACACACACCTGACACACCACACACACCACACAGACAAAACACACTCTGCACACACGCCACACACACACACCACAAACACGACACACACAGCACACACACACGACACACACACCACACACACCACAAACACCACACACACACCTCACACACACACCACACACACAGACACACACACAGACACACACACACAGACACACACACACACCACACACACCACACACACAGACACACACACAGACAAACACACACACCACACACACCACACACACCACACAGACCCACACACACACAAACACAGACACACAGACACACACCACAAACACACACACACCACACACACACAAACACACACAGACCCACACACACCACACACACCACACCACACCACACAGACCCACACACAACACACACACCACACACACACCACACACACACCACAAACACACACAGACACACACACACCACACCACACACACCACACAGACCCACACAGACAACACACCACACACACCACACACAGACCCACACACACCACGCACCACACATACCACACACACAAACCACACACACCACACACAAAACACACACACCAAAAACACATCACTCATACACAGACACACAGAGACACACACACACCACACACACCACACACACAGACACACACACAACAAAGACACAGACACACACAGACCCACACACACCACACACACACACCACACACACACACACCCTCCACACACACCACACACAGCACACACACCACACACACACAGAAACACACACCACAAACACACACAGACACACAGACACACACACACCACACACACACCACACACACCACACAGACCCACACACACACACCACACACCACACACACCACACACACACCACACAGACCCACACACACCACACACACCACACACACCACACACCACACACACACACCACACAGACTCACACACAACACACACACACACCACACACAACACACACACACACCACACACACCACACACACCACACACACACCTCACACTACACACACCACACACACACCACACAGACCCACACACACACACCACACACCACACACACCACACAGACCCACACACACCACACACACCACACAGACACACACACACCACACACAGCACACACACCACACAGACACACACACACCACACACACACACCACACACACCACACACACCACACACACACACCACACACACCACACACACCACACACACACCTCACACACACCACACAGACCCACACACACCACACAGACACACACACACCACACACACCACACACACCACACAGACACACACACACCACACACACACACCACACACAACACACACACACACCACACACACCACACACACCACACACACACCTCACACTACACACACCACACACACACCACACAGACCCACACACACCACACACAGACACACAACACACACACACCACACACCACACACACCACACACACACCACACAGACCCACACACACCACACACAAACACCACACACACCACAGAGACCCACACACACCACACACACCACACAGACACACACACACCACACACACCACACACACCACACAGACAAACACACAACACACACACACCACACACACCACACAGACCCACACACACACACCACACACCACACACACCACACACACACACCACAGACCCACACACACCACACACACCACACACACCACACACCACACACACACACCACACAGACCCACACACACAACACACACACACACCACACACAACACACACACACACCACACACACCACACACACCACACACACACCTCACACTACACACACCACACACACACCACACAGACCCACACACACACACCACACACCACACACACCACACACACACCACACAGACCCACACACACCACACACACCACACACACCACACACCACACACACACACCACACAGACCCACACACACAACACACACACACACCACACACAACACACACACACACCACACACACCACACACACCACACACACACCTCACACTACACACACCACACACACCACACACAGACACACAACACACACACCACACACCACACACACACCACACAGACCCACACACACCACACACAGACAAACACCACAGACACCACACACACACACACACACCACACACACACCACACACACACACACACAGACCACACACCACACACCACACACACACAGACACCACACACCACACACACCACACACACACACCACACACACCACACACACCACACACACACACCACACACACCACACACGCCACACACACACAGACACACACACAGACACACACACACACGACACAGATCCACTGACACACCACACACACACAACACACACACACAGAAACACACACACCACACACACACACACAGACACACACCACACACACCACACACACACACACACCACACACACCACACACACACAGACCCACACACACCACACACACTACACACACCACACACACACCACACACACACACACAGACATACACACATATCACACAAAGCACACACCACACACAAACCCACACACACACCAAAGACACACACAGACACACACACAAAACACACACAACACACCAAACACACACCACACACCACACACACACACCACGCACACACACCACACGGACCCACACACACCAAACACACACACACCACACACACACAAAAACACACACACAGACCCACACACACCACACACACCACACACCCCCCCCCACACACACACCACACCACACCACAGAGACCCACACACAACACACACCACACACACACACCACACACACCACACACCCCCCCCCACACACACACCACACCACACCACACAGACCCACACACAACACACACCACACACACACACCACACACACCACAACACACACACCACACCACACACACCACACAGACCCACACACACCACACACACCACACACACACCAGACATACCACACACACCACACACACCACACACACACACAGACCCACACACACCACACACACCACACACATCACACACCGCACACACACACAAACACAAACCCACACACACCACACACACCACACACCCCCCCACACACACACCACACCACACCACACAGACCCACACACAACACACACCACACACACACACCACACACACCACAACACACACACCACACCACACACACCACACAGACCCACACACACCACACACACCACACACACACCAGACACACCACACACACCACACACACCACACACACACACAGACCCACACACACCACACACACCACACACATCACACACCACACACACACACACACACAAACCCACACACACCACACACAGCACACACACCACACACACACACAGACCCACACACACCACACACACCACACACATCACACACCACACACACACACACACACAAACCCACACACACCACACACAACACACACCACACACTCACAGACACACACACCACACACACCACACACACACCACACACACACCACACACAACACACACACCACACACATGGAAACACACACCACACACACACACCACACACACCACACACACACCACACACACACACCACACACACACAGACACCACAAACACACACAGACACACACACACCGCACACACACACCACACACACACAGACACACAGACACACACCACAGACACCCCCCACACACACAACACACACAACACATACCACACACACAGACACACAGACACACACCACAAACACAACACACACACAACACAGACACAACACATACCACACACAGAGACACACAGACACACACCACACACACAACACACACACACACCACACAGACACAGAGACACACACACAACATACAGACACCAACACACCACACACACCTGACACACCACACACACCACACAGACAAAACACACTCTGCACACACGCCACACACACACACCACAAACACGACACACACAGCACACACACACGACACACACACCACACACACCACAAACACCACACACACACCTCACACACACACCACACACACAGACACACACACAGACACACACACACAGACACACACACACACCACACACACCACACACACAGACACACACACAGACAAACACACACACCACACACACCACACACACCACACAGACCCACACACACCACACACACCACACACACACCACACACACAAACACA
Source organism: Lemur catta (assembly GCF_020740605.2). Lineage (NCBI taxonomy): Eukaryota > Metazoa > Chordata > Mammalia > Primates > Lemuridae > Lemur > Lemur catta. The sequence goes on along the minus strand of NC_059149.1, from coordinate 2,818,675 downwards.
GACACACAGACACACACCACAAACACACACACACCACACACACACAAACACACACAGACCCACACACACCACACACACCACACCACACCACACAGACCCACACACAACACACACACCACACACACACCACACACACACCACAAACACACACAGACACACACACACCACACCACACACACCACACAGACCGACACAGACAACACATCACACACACCACACACAGACCCACACACACCACGCACCACACATACCACACACACAAACCACACACACCACACACAAACCACACACACCAAAAACACATCACTCATACACAGACACACAGAGACACACACACACCACACACACCACACACACAGACACACACACAACAAAGACACAGACACACACAGACCCACACACACCACACACACACACCACACACACACCCTCCACACACACCACACACACACCACACACACACCACACACAGCACACACACCACACACACACAGAAACACACACCACAAACACACACAGACACACAGACACACACACACACCCCACACACACACCACACACACACCACACCACAACACACACAGCACACCACACACACCACACAACCCACACACACACACAGACCCACACACACCACACACCACACACACACACACAAAGACACACACACCACACACCACACACACCACACACACACTCACAGCACACACACCACACACACACCAAACACACACACCACGCACACACACAGACACAGACACACACACCACACACACACACAGACACACAAACACACCACACACACACACACCACACACACAGACACACACACATATCACACAAAGCACACACCACACACAAACACACACACACACGAAACACACCACAAACGACACACACACCACACACAGACACACACAGGCACACACACAGGACACAAACACACACCACACACACACAGACACACACACACACCACACAGACACCACACACAGACACACACACCACACACACACCACACCACACAGACCCACACACAAAACACACACCACACACACACCACAACACACACACCACACAAACCCACACACACCACACAACCACACACACCACACACACACCCACAGACCCACCCACACCACACACAGCACACACACATGGCACACACCCCACACACCACACACACACACACACCACACACACCACACACACACCACAGACACCACATACACACACCACACACACACACACAACACACCCACCACAAGCACACACCACACACACACAACTACACAGACACACACAGACACACCACACACACCACACACAACACACCACACACACACAGGCACACCACACACACCACACACAACACACCACACACACACCACACACCACAGACACATCACGCACACAAAACACACGGACCCACACACACCACAGACACACACACACCACACACACACCACACACACCAGGCACACACCACACACACCACACAGACCGCAAAAACACACACAGCACGCACACACAGACACAGACACAACACCACAAAAACACAGACACAAAAACACACCACACACACAGACACACACACATATCACACAGAGCACACACCACACACAAACACACACACACACACACCAAACAGAGCGCAAACCACACACACAGACACACACAGACACACACACGCCACACAAACCACACACACACACCACACACACACAGACACACACACACCACACAGACACCACACACAGACACACACACCACACACACACAAACACACCACACACACACAGACACACACACCACACACCACACACACAGACACACACTCCACAGAGACACAGATTCACACAGACCCACACACACCACACACACCACACACAACACACACACACCACATGCACACAGAGACACACACTCACTACAAACACACACAGACACACACACACCACACGTACACACACACCACACACACACACCACAAACACCACACACACAGCACACACAGCGCTCACACCACACACACACAGCAAACACACACCACACACATCACAAACAACACATACACAGACACACCACCCACACACGACACACACAGCACACACACACACACACCACACACACCACAAACACACACACCACACACACACCACACACACACACAGACACACACACACCACAAACACACACAGACACACACACACAGACACACACACAACACACACACACAACACACCCAGACCACACACACACCACAAACCACACACACACCACACTCACACCACACACACACACACCACACAGACCACAAACACACAACACACACACCACACCAAACCACACTCCACAAACACACCACAGACACCACACACACAAACCACACCACACACACCTCACACATCAAACACACCGCACACACACCACACAGACCCACACACACACACCACACACACCACACACTCTGCACAAACACCACACACAGACACCACACACACCACACACACACCACAAACACCACACACAGCACACACACCACACACACCACACACACACCACACACACACACAACACACCCACCAAAGCACATACCACACACACACAACTACACAGACACACACAGACACACCACACACACCACACACAACACACCACACACACACAGACACACCACACACAACCCACACACACAACACACACACCCCACACACAGATACAGAAACACACACACACCAAACACACACAGACACCACACACACTCACCACACACAACACACACACACCGCACACACACACCTCACACACACCACATACACCACACACATACACAGACATACACAGAGACCACACAGACACCACACACAGACACACACCACACACATACCACACACACCACACACACACCACACACACCACACACAAACCACACACACCACACACACCACACACACAGAAACACACCACAGACACAGACACATAGAGACACACACCACACACACCAAACACCACACACACACAAACACATACACACCACACAGAGCCACACACACCACACACACTATACACCACACGCACACACCACACGCACACACAGACATACACACACTACAAACACACAGACGCACACACCACACACACACACACCACACACACACAGACACCACACACACCACACACACACACACCACACACACACACACAAACAAACCACACCACACACACCACACATACCCACACACACCACACACACCACACACACACACCCACACACACCACACACCACACACACCACACACACACACACGGACCCACACACACCACACACACACAGACCCACACACACCACACACACACCTCACACACACACCACACACACACACAGACACAGACACACACACCACACACACACGCACCACAACCACACACACACAGACACACAGACACACCTCACACACCACACACAACACACAACACACACACAGACACATCACACAGACCCACACACACACACCACACGGACCCACACACACCACACACACACCACACACACCACACACACCACGCACACACCACACACACCACATACACACACCACACACACACACACAAACAAACCACACCACACACACCACACATACCCACACACACCACACACACCACACACACACACCCACACACACCACACACCACACACACCACACACACACACACGGACCCACACACACCACACACACACAGACCCACACACACCACACACACACCTCACACACACACCACACACACACACAGACACAGACACACACACCACACACACACGCACCACAACCACACACACACAGACACACAGACACACCTCACACACCACACACAACACACAACACACACACAGACACATCACACAGACCCACACACACACACCACACGGACCCACACACACCACACACACACACACACACACCACACACACCACACACACCACGCACACACCACACACACCACATACACACACCACACACACACACACACAAACAAACCACACCACACACACGACACTTACCCACACACACCACACACACCACACACACACACACCACACACACACACCACACACACTCACATACACGGAAACACACACACACACCACACACAGACACCACACACACCACACACACCAAACAGAAACACCACACACAGACACCACACACACACCACTCGCACCACACACACACACCGCACACACACACACTACATCCACCACACAAATACACACCACACACACAGACACACACACAGACACACACACACAGACACACACACACACCACACACACCACACACACAGACACACACACAGACAAACACACACACCACACACACCACACACACCACACAGACCCACACACACCACACACACCACACACACCACACACACAAACACAGACACACAGACACACACCACAAACACACACACACCACACACACACAAACACACACAGACCCACACACACCACACACACCACACCACACCACACAGACCCACACACAACACACACACCACACACACACCACACACACACCACAAACACACACAGACACACACACACACCACACCACACACACCACACAGACCCACACAGACAACACATCACACACACCACACACAGACCCACACACACCACGCACCACACATACCACACACACAAACCACACACACCACACACAAACCACACACACCAAAAACACATCACTCATACACAGACACACAGAGACACACACACACCACACACACCACACACACAGACACACACACAACAAAGACACAGACACACACAGACCCACACACACCACACACACACACCACACACACACACACACCCTCCCCACACACCACACACACACCACACACACACCACACACAGCACACACACCACACACACACAGAAACACACACCACAAACACACACAGACACACAGACACACACAGCACACCACACACACCACACAACCCACACACACACACAGACCCACACACACCACACACCACACACACACACAAAGACACACACACCACACACCACACACACCACACACACACTCACAGCACACACACCACACACACACCAAACACACACACCACGCACACACACAGACACAGACACACACACCACACACACACACAGACACACAAACACACCACACACACACACACCACACACACAGACACACACATATCACACAAAGCACACACCACACACAAACACACACACACAGGAAACACACCACAAACGACACACACACCACACACAGACACACACAGGCACACACACAGGACACAAACCACACACACCACACACACACAGACACACACACACACCACACAGACACCACACACAGACACACACACCACACACACACCACACCACACAGACCCACACACAAAACACACACCACACACACACCACAACACACACACCACACCACACACACCACACAAGCCCACACACACCACACAACCACACACACCACACACACACCCACAGACCCACACACACCACACACACCACACACACATGGCACACACCCCACACACCACACACACACACACACACACACACCACACACCACACACACACCACAGACACCACACACACACACCACACACACACACACAACACACCCACCACAAGCACACACCACACACACACAACTACACAGACACACACAGGCACACCACACACACCACACACAACACACCACACACACACAGGCACACCACACACACCACACACAACACACCACACACACACCACACACCACAGACACATCACGCACACAAAACACACGGACCCACACACACCACAGACACACACACACCACACACACACCACACACACCAGGCACACACCACACACACCACACAGACCGCAAAAACACACACAGCACGCACACACAGACACAGACACAACACCACACAAACACAGACACACAAACACACCACACACACAGACACACACACATATCACACAGAGCACACACCACACAAAAACACACACACACACACACCAAACACAGCACAAACCACACACACAGACACACACAGACACACACACGCCTCACAAACCACACACACACACCACACACACACAGACACACACACACACCACACAGACACCACACACAGACACACACACCACACACACACAAACACACCACACACACAGACACACACTCCACAGAGACACAGATTCACACAGACCCACACACACCACACACACCACACACAACACACACACACCACATGCACACAGAGACACACACTCACTACAAACACACACAGACACACACACACCACACGTACACACACACCACACACACACAGCACACACAGCGCTCACACCACACACACACACCAAACACACACCACACACATCACAAACAACATATACACAGACACACCACCCACACACGACACACACAGCACACACACACACACACCACACACACCACAAACACACACACCACACACACACCACACACACACACAGACACACACACACCACAAACACAAACACCACACACACACAGACACACACACAACACACACACACAACACACCCAGACCACACACACACCACAAACCACACACACACCACACTCACACCACACACACACACACCACACAGACCACAAACACACAACACACACACCACACCAAACCACACTCCACAAACACACCACAGACACCACACACACAAACCACACCACACACACCGCACACACCAAACACACCGCACACACACCACACAGACCCACACACACACCACACACACCACACACTCTGCACATACACCACACACAGACACCACACACACCACACACACACACCACAAACACCACACACAGCACACACACCACACACACCACACACACACACCACACACACACACAACACACCCACCAAAGCACATACCACACACACACAACTACACAGACACACACAGACACACCACACACACCACACACAACACACCACACACACACAGACACACCACACACAGCACACACACACAACACACACACCCCACACACAGATACAGAAACACACACACACCAAACACACACAGACACCACACACACTCACCACACACAACACACACACACCGCACACACACACCTCACACACACCACATACACCACACACATACACAGACATACACAGAGACCACACAGACACCACACACAGACACACACCACACACACACCACACACACCACACACACACCACACACACCACACACAAACCACACACACCACACACACCACACACACAGAAACACACCACAGACACAGACACAAAGAGACACACACACCACACACACCAACACCACACACACACAAACACATACACACCACACAGACCCACACACACCACGCACACTATACACCACACGCACACACCGCACGCACACACAGACACACACACACTACAAACACACAGACACACACACCACACACACACACACCACACACACACACCACACACAAACACAAACAAACCACACCACACACACCACACATACCCACACACACCACACACACCACACACACACACACACAGACCCACACACACCACACACCACACACACCACACACACACACACGGACCCACACACACCACACACACACACAGACCCACACACAACACACACCACACTCACCACACACAAACACACCACACACACACCACGCACACACACACCAAACACACACACAGACACACCTCACACACACAGCACACACACACACAGACACAGACACACACACCACACACACACGCACCACAAACACCACACACACACAGACACACAGACACACCTCACACACCACACACAACACACCACACACACACACAGACACATCACACAGACCCACACACACACACCACACGGACCCACACACACCACACACACACACACACACCACACACACCGCACACACCACACACACCACATACACACACCACGCACACACACAGACACAGACACACACATATATCACACAAAGCACACACCACACACAAACACACACACACACCAAACACACCACAAATGACACACACACCACACACAGACACACACAGGCACACACACAGGACACAAACCACACACACCACACACACACAGACCCACACACACACCACACAGACACCACACACAGACACACACACCACACACACACCACACCACACCACACAGACCCACACACAACACACACACCACACACACACCACACACACACCACAAACACACACAGACACACACACACACCACACCACACACACCACACAGACCCACACAGACAACACACCACACACACCACACACAGAACCACACACACCACGCACCACACATACCACACACACAAACCACACACACCAAGAACACATCACTCATACTCAGACTCACAGAGACACACACACACCACACACACCACACAGACACACACACAACAAAGACACAGACACACACAGACCCACACACACCACACACACACACCACACACAAACACACACCCTCCACACACACCACACACACACCACACACAGCACACACACCACACACACACAGAAACACACACCACAAACACACACAGACACAGAGACACACACACACACCCCACACACACACCACACACACACCACACCACAACACACACAGCACACCACACACACCACACAACTCACACACACACACAGACCCACACACACCACACACCACACACACACACACAAACACACACACACCACACACCACACACACCACACACACACTCACAGCACACACACCACACACACACCAAACACACACACCACGCACACACACAGACACAGACACACACACCACACACACACACAGACACACAAACACACCACACACACACACACCACACACACAGACACACACACATATCACACAAAGCACACCACACACAAACACACACACACACGAAACACAACACAAACGACACACACACCACACACAGACACACACAGGCACACACACAGGACACAAACCACACACACCACACACACACAGACACACACACACACCACACAGACACCACACACAGACACACACACCACACACACACCACACCACACCACACAGACCCACACACAAAACACACACCACACACACACCACAACACACACACCACACCACACACACCACACAGACCCACACACACCACACAACCACACACACCACACACACACCCACAGACCCACACACACCACACACACCACACACACATGGCACACACCCCACACACCACAAACACACACACACCACACACACCACACACACACCACAGACACCACACACACACACCACACACACACACACACAACACACCCACCACAAGCACACACCACACACACACAACTACACAGACACACACAGACACACCACACACACCACACACAACACACCACACACACACAGACACACCACACACACCACATACAACACACCACACACACACCACACACACATCACCCACACAAAACACACGGACCCACACACACCACAGACACACACACACACCACACACACACCACACACACCACGCATACACCACACAAACCACACACATCACACACACACACACCACGCACACACCACACACACCACACACACAGCTCACACACACACCACACACACACACAGACACAGACACACACACCACACACACACACCACACACACACAGACACACCCACACACCACACACACACCACACTCACACCACACACACCATAAACACACACATCACACACACACACCAGACACACCACACAGACACACACACACCACACACACCACACACACCCCACAAACACCACACACACCGCACACAAAACCACACACACCACACACACACACACAGACACACACACACACACCACACACACACCACACCACAGCACACACAACACACCACACACAACACAAAGACCCACACACACCACACACACCACACACAGACACCACACACACACACCAAACACACCACAAACCACACACACACACCACGCACAGACACACACAGACACACACACAACACACGGAACAATCCAAACACACACCATACACCACACACACACACCACGCACACACAACACACGGACCCACACACACCACAAACACACAGATACACAGACACACACCACACACACACACCACACACGCACAAAAACACACACACAGACCCACACACACCACACACACCCCACACCCCCCCCCACACACACACCACACACACACCACACCACGCCACACACACCACACACACCACACACACCACAACACACACACCACAACACACACACACCACACACACCACACACACCACACACACACCTCACACTACACACACGACACACACACCACACAGACCCACACACACCACACACAGACACACAACACACACACCACACAGACCCACACACACAACACACAGACAAACACCACAGACACCACACACACACACACACAACACACACACCACACACACCACACACCACACACACCACACACACACCCACAGACCCATACACACCACACACACCACATACACATGGCACACACCCCACACACCACACACACACACACACACCACACACACACCACACACACCACACACACACACCACACACACACACACAACACACCCACCACAAGCACACACCACACACACACAACTACACAGACACACACAGACACACCACACACACCACACACAACACACCACACACACACAGACACACCACACACACCACACACAACACACCACACACACACCACACACCACACACACATTACGCACACAAAACACACGGACCCACACACACCACAGACACACACACACACCACACACACACCCCACACACCACGCACACACCACACAAACCACACACACACACCACGCACACAACACACACACCACACACACAGCTCACACACACACCACACACACACAGACACAGACACACACACCACACACTCACAGACACACAAACACACCACACACACACACCACACACAGACACACACACCTATCACACAAAGCACACATCACACACAAACACACACACCAAACACACCACAAACCACACACACACACCACACACAGTCACACAGACACACACACACCACACACAAACTACACACACACCACACAAACACTACACAAACCAAACACACACACCACACACACACAGACACACACACACCACACAGACACCACACACAGACACACACACCACACACACACCACACACGCCACACACAGAAACCACACACACCACACACACACCACACACACCACACACACCACATACACACACCATGCACACACACAAAGACACACACACCACACACAGCACACACACACAGCGCACACAGCACACACACACCACGCACACCACTCACACACACCTCACACACACACCACACACACACAGACACAGACACACACACCACACACACACACCATAAACACCACACACACACCACACACACACACACCACACACACACACACAGGACAAACAACAGGCACCACACACACACAGACACACACATATCAGACAAAGCACACACCACACACAAACACACAGACACACACACACACCAAACACACCACACAGCACACACACCACACACAGCACACACCACGCACACACACCACACACACCACATACAGACACCACACACACCACACACAAACACACAGACACACACACACCAAACACACCACACAGCACACACACACACCACACACAGCACACACCACGCACACACACCACATACAGACACCACACACACCACACACACCTCAAACACCACACACACCACACAGACACCACACACACACACCACACACAGACCAAACACTCTACACACACACCACACACAAGGCACACTACACACACACCACACACACACCACACATACCACATACACAGACACAGCACACACACACGACACACACGCCACACACAACACACACAACACACACACAAGTCACACACCACAGACACACCACACACACAGACACACACACACCACAAACACAAACACCACACACACACAGACACACACACAACACACACACAAAACACACCCAGACCACACACACACCACAAACCACACACACACCACACTCACACCACACACACACACACCACACAGACCACAAAAACACAACACACACACCACACCACACCACACTCCACAAACACACCACAGACACCACACACACAAACCACACCACACACACCTCACACACCAAACACACCGCACACACACCACACAGACCCACACACACCACACAGCACGCACACCACCCACACCACACAGACACCACACACAAACACCACACACACCACACACTCTGCACAAACACCACACACAGACACCACACACTCCACACACACACACCACAAACACCACACACACCACACACACCACACACACCACACACACACCACACACACACACAACACACCCACCACAAGCAAACACCACACACGCACAACTACACAGACACACACAGACACACCACACACACCACACACAACACACCACACACACACAGACACACCACACACAGCACACACACACAACACACACCCCACACACAGATACAGAAACACACACACCAAACACACACAGACACCACACACACTCACCACACACAACACACACACACCGCACACACACACCTCACACACACCACATACACCACACACATACACAGACATACACAGAGACCAAACAGACACCACACACAGACACACACCACACACACACCACACACACCACACACACACCACACACACCACACACAAACCACACACACCACACACACCACACACACAGAAACACACCACAGACACAGACACATAGAGACACACACACCACACACACCAAACACCACACACACACAAACACATACACACCACACAGAGCCACACACACCACGCACACTATACACCACACGCACACACCACACGCACACACAGACATACACACACTACAAACACACAGACGCACACACCACACACACACACACCACACACACACAGACACCACACACACCACACACACACACACCACACACACACACACAAACCACACCACACACACCACACATACCCAGACACACCACACACACCACACACACACACCCACACACACCACACACCACACACACCACACACACACACACGGACCCACACACACCACACACACACACAGACCCACACACACCACACACACACCACACACACACACAGACACAGACACACACACCACACACACACGCACCACAACCACACACACACAGACACACAGACACACCTCACACACCACACACAACACACAACACACACACACAGACACATCACACAGACCCACACACACACACCACACGGACCCACACACACCACACACACACACACACACACCACACACACCACACACACCACGCACACACCACACACACCACATACACACACCACGCATACACACACACACAGACACACAAACACACCACACACACACACCACACACACACACACACATATCACACAAAGCACACACCACACACAAACACACACACCAAACACACCACAAACGACACACACACCACACACAGGCACACAAACAGCACACAAACCACACACACACCACACACACACAGACACACACACACACCACACAGACACCACACACAGACACACACACCACACACACACCACACACCACACAGACCCACACACAAAACACACCACACACACACCACAACACACACACCACACCACACACACCACACAGACCCACACACACCACACAACCACACACACCACACACACAGACACAGACCCACACACACCACACACCACACACAACACACACACCCACAGACCCATACACACCACACACACCACATACACATGGCACACACCCCACACACCACACACACACACACACACCACACACACCATACACACACCACACACACCACACACACACACCACACACACACACAACACACCCACCACAAGCACACACCACACACACACAACTACACAGACACACACAGACACACCACACACACCACACACAACACACCACACACACACAGACACACCACACACACCACACACAACACACCACACACACACCACACACCACACACACATTACGCACACAAAACACACGGACCCACACACACCACAGACACACACACACACCACACACACACCACACACACCACGCACACACCACACAAACCACACAAACACACCACGCACACAACAGACACACCACACACACAGCTCACACACACACCACACACACACAGACACAGACACACACACCACACACACACAGACACACAAACACACCACACACACACACCACACACAGACACACACACCTATCACACAAAGCACACATCACACACAAACACACACACCAAACACACCACAAACCACACACACACACCACACACAGTCACACAGACACACACACACCACACACAAACTACACACACACCACACAAACACTACACAAACCAAACACACACACCACACACACACAGACACACACACACCACACAGACACCACACACAGACACACACACCACACACACACCACACACGCCTCACACAGAAACCACACACACCACACACACACCACACACACCACACACACCACATACACACACCACGCACACACACAAAGACACACACACCACACACAGCACACACACACACCGCACACAGCACACACACACCACGCACACCACTCACACACACCTCACACACACACCACACACACACAGACACAGACACACACACCACACACACACACCATAAACACAACACACACACCACACACACACACACCACACACACACACACAGCACAAACAACAGGCACCACACACAGACACACACATATCAGACAAAGCACACACCACACACAAACACACAGACACACACACACCAAACACACCACACAGCACACACACCACACACAGCACACACCACGCACACACACCACACACACCACATACAGACACCACACACACCACACACAAACACACAGACACACACACACCAAACACACCACACAGCACACACACACACCACACACAGCACACACCACGCACACACACCACACACACCACATACAGACACCACACACACCACACACACCTCAAACACCACACACACCACACAGACACCACACACACACACCACACACAGACCACACACTATACACACACACCACACACAACGCACACTACACACACACCACACACACACCACACATACCACATACACAGACACAACACACACACACGACACACACGCCACACACAACACACACAACACACACACAAGTCACACACCACAGACACACCACACACACAGACACACACACACCACAAACACAAACACCACACACACACAGACACACACACAACACACACACAAAACACACACAACACACACACAAAACACACCCAGACCACACACACACCACAAACCACACACACACCACACTCACACCACACACACACACACCACACAGACCACAAAAACACAACACACACCACACCACACCACACTCCACAAACACACCACAGACACCACACACACAAACCACACCACACACACCTCACACACCAAACACACCGCACACACACCACACAGACCCACACACACCACACACCACGCACACCACCCACACCACACAGACACCACACACAAACACCACACACACCACACACTCTGCACAAACACCACACACAGACACCACACACACCACACACACACACCACAAACACCACACACAGCACACACACCACACACACCACACACACACACCACACACACACACAACGCACCCACCACAAGCAAACACCACACACACACAACTACACAGACACACACAGACACACCACACACACCACACACAACACACCACACACACACAGACACACCACACACAGCACACACACACAACACACACACCCCACACACAGATACAGAAACACACACACACCAAACACACACAGACACCACACACACTCACCACACACAACACACACACACCGCACACACACACCTCACACACACCACATACACCACACACATACACAGACATACACAGAGACCACATAGACACCACACACAGACACACACCACACACACACCACACACACCACACACACACCACACACACCACACACAAACCACACACACCACACACACCACACACACAGAAACACACCACAGACACAGACACATAGAGACACACACACCACACACACCAAACACCACACACACACAAACACATACACACCACACAGAGCCACACACACCACGCACACTATACACCACACGCACACACCACACGCACACACAGACATACACACACTACAAACACACAGACGCACACACCACACACACACACACCACACACACACAGACACCACACACACCACACACACACACACCACACACACACACAAACAAACCACACCACACACACCACACATACCCACACACACCACACACACCACACACACACACACACACACACACCACACACCACACACACCACACACACACACACGGACCCACACACACCACACACACACACAGACCCACACACACCACACACACACCTCACACACACACCACACACACACACAGACACAGACACACACACCACACACACACGCACCACAACCACACACACACAGACACACAGACACACCTCACACACCACACACAACACACAACACACACACACAGACACATCACACAGACCCACACACACACACCACACGGACCCACACACACCACACACACACACACACACACCACACACACCACACACACCACGCACACACCACACACACCACATACACACACAACGCACAACACACACACACAGACACACAAACACACCACACACACACACACCACACACACACACACACATATCACACAAAGCACACACCACACACAAACACACACACCAAACACACCACAAACGACACACACACCACACACAGGCATACAAACAGCACACAAACCACACACACACCACACACACACAGACACACACACACACCACACAGACACCACACACAGACACACACACCACACACACACCACACACCACACAGACCCACACACAAAACACACCACACACACACCACAACACACACACCACACCACACACACCACACAGACCCACACACACCACACAACCACACACACCACACACACACACACAGACCCACACACACCACACACCACACACACCACACACACACCCACAGACCCATACACACCACACACACCACATACACATGGCACACACCCCACACACCACACACACACACACACCACACACACCACACACACACCACACACACCACACACACACACCACACACACACAAACACACCCACCACAAGCACACACCACACACACACAACTACACAGACACACACAGACACACCACACACACGACACACAACACACCACACACACACAGACACACCACACACACCACACACAACACACCACACACACACCACACACCACACACACATCACGCACACAAAACACACGGACCCACACACACCACAGACACAAACACACCCCACACACACACACACACACCACACACACACCACACACACCACGCACACACCACACAAACCACACACACACACACCACGCGCACAACACACACACCACACACACAGCTCACACACACACCACACACACACAGACACAGACACACACACCACACACACACAGACACACAAACACACCACACACACACACCACACACACAGACACACACACCTATCACACAAAGCACACACCACACACAAACACACACACCAAACACACCACAAACCACACACACACACCACACACAGACACACAGACACACACACACCACACACAAACTACACACACACCACACAAACACTACACAAACCAAACACACACACCACACACACACAGACACACACACACACCACACAGACACCACACACAGACACACACACCACACACACACCACACACGCCACACACAGAAACCACACACACCACACACAAACCACACACACCACACACAAACCACACACACACCACACACACACAAACACACCACACACACACAGACACACAGAGACACACACACACCACACACACAACACACTCAGACATACACACCACAGAGACACAGACACACACAGACCCACACACACCACACACACCACACACACACCACACGCACACAGAGATACACAGACACTACAAACACACACAGACACACACACCACACACACTCCACACACACCACACACACACCACACACACACCACACACACCACACACACCGCATACACACACCACGCACACACAGAAAGACACACACACCACACACAGCACACACACACACCGCACACAGCACACACACACCACGCACACCACTCACACACACCTCACACACACACCACACACAAACACAGACACAGACACACACACCACACACACACACCATAAACACCACACACACACCACACACACACACACCACACACACACACACAGCACAAACAACAGGCACCACACACACACAGACACACACATATCAGACAAAGCACACACCACACACAAACACACAGACACACACACACCAAACACACCACACAGCACACACACCACACACAGCACACACCACGCACACACACCACACACACCACATACAGACACCACACACACCACACACAAACACACAGACACACACACACCAAACACACCACACAGCACACACACACACCACACACAGCACACACCACGCACACACACCACACACACCACATACAGACACCACACACACCACACACACCTCAAACACCACACACACCACACAGACACCACACACACACACCACACACAGACCACACACTCTACACACACACCACACACAACGCACACTACACACACACCACACACACACCACACATACCACATACACAGACACAACACACACACACGACACACACGCCACACACAACACACACACAAGTCACACACCACAGACACACCACACACACAGACACACACACCACACACACACCACACACACCACTCACACACACCGCACACACACACCACACACAGACACAGACACACACACCACACACACACAGACACACACACAACCCACACACAGACACCCACAGAGACCACACACACCACAAACCACACACACCACACTCACACCACACACACACACCACAGAGACCCACACACACGCACACCACGCAGACCACACACACACAACACACACACAACACACACACCACACCACACCACACACCACAGACACCACACACACACCACACCACACAAACCTCACACACCACACACACCACACACACACCATACAGACCCACACACACCACACACCACACACACCACACACACCACACAGACACCACACACACACACACCAGACACACCACACACTCTGCACACACACCACACACAAACACCACACACACCACACACACACCACAAACACCACACACAGCACACACACCACACACACACCTCACAGACCCACACACACCACACACCACACACCACACACACAGACACAGACATGCCACAGACAGCACACACACACACAACACACACACCCCAAACACACATACAGAAGCACACACACACCAAACACACACAGACACCACACACACTCACCACACACAACACACACACCGCACACACACACCTCACACACACCACACACACCACACACACAGACACACACACAGACCACGCAGACACCACACACAGACACATCCACACGCACACCAAACACACCACACACACACACCACACACACCACACACACACACCACACACACCACACAAAAACCACACACACCACACACACACCACACACACAGAAACACACCACAGACACAGACACAAAGAGACACACACACCACACACCACACACACACACCATACGCACACACAGACACACACACACTACAAACACACAGACACACACACACCACACACACACACACCACACACACCAAACACACACACCACACACACACCACACACACACAGACACAAACACACACCACACAGACACCACACACAGACACACACACCACACACACACCACACACACGGCACACACACATAAACACACCACACACACACACCACACACACACCACACACACACCACACACAGCACACACACACACAGAAACACACACCACAAACACACACACACAGACACACACACACACCACACACACACCACACCACAACACACACAGCACACCACACACACCACACACACCTCACACACAGACACACACACCACACAGACACTGACACCCACACCCACACACACCACACACACCACACACAACACACACACCCCACAAACACCACACACCGCATACAAAACCACACACACCACACACACACACAGACACACACACACACACCACACACACACCACACCACAGCACACACACCACACCACACACAACACAAAGACCCACAAACACCACACACACCACACACAGACACCACACACACACACCAAACACACCACAAACCACACACACACACCACGCACAGACACACACAGACACACACACACAACACACGGAACAATCCAAACACACACCATACACCACACACACACACCACGCACACACAACACACGGACCCACACACACCACAAACACACAGATACACAGACACACACCACACACACACACCACACACGCAGAAAAACACACACACAGACCCACACACACCACACACACCCCACACCCCACACACACACACACACCACACACACACCACACCACGCCACACAGACCCACACACAACACACACACCACACACACAACACACACAGCACACCACACACCACACAGACCCACACACACCACACACACACCGCACACACACCACACACACACAGACATACACACACAACACACACCACACACACAGACCCACACACCACACACACACACACCACACACACCACACACAACACACACACAGACCTACAACACCACACACCACACACACCACACACACACCTACACACACCACACACCACACACACCACACACACACACACCACACACACACCACAGCAACACATACACACACCACACACACACACACTCACACAGAAACACACACACACCACACACACACCACACACAAGAACAGACACACACCACACACACACAGACACACACACATTTCACACAAAGCACACACCACACACAAACACACACACACACCACACACACCACACACACCACACACACACACAGACCTACACACACCACACACCACACACACCACACACACACCTACGCACACCACACACCACACACACCACACACAGACACACCACACACACACCACAAACAACACATACACACACCACACACACACACACTCACACACAGACACACACACACCACACACACACACCACACACAAGAACAGACACACACACACACCACACACACACAGACACACAAACACACCACACACACACACACCACAAACACACAGACCCACACATATTTCACACATAGCACACACCACACACAAACACACACACACACCAAACACACTGCAAACCAAACACACCACACACAGACACACACACACAACACACACAAACTACACACACACCACACACACACCACACAAACCACACACACACCACACACACACAGACACACATACACACCACACAGACACCACACACAGACACACACACCACACACACACCACACACACCGCACACACACACAAACACACCACACAAACAGACACACACACACCAACACACCACACACACAGACACACACACCACACAGACACATACACACACAGACCCACACACACAACAAACACCACACACAACACACACAACACACGCACACAGAGGCACACACACACTACAAACACACACAGACACACATACGCCACACACACTCACAGCACACACACACACACACACCCTCCACACACACCACACACACACCACACACACACCACACACAGCACACACACACACAGAAACACACACCACAAACACACACAGACACACAGACACACACACACACCACACACACACCACACCACAACACACACAGCACACCACACACACCACACAGACCCACACACACCACACACATCACACACACACACAGACCCACACACACCACACACCACACACACCACACACACCCTCACAGCACCCACACACCACACACACCACACACACACTCACCACACACACACCACACACACACACCTCACACACACACAGACACACACACCAAACACACAACACACACACACACACCACAAACACACACCACACACACAGACACACAGACACACACAGACACACCACACACACCACACACAACACACCACACACACACAGAGAGACACCACACACACCACACACAACACACCACACAAGCACCACACACCAAACACACACACCACGCACACACACCACACGGTCCCACACACACCACACACAAACACACACACACACCAACACACCACAAACCACACAGACACACCACAAACAGACACACACAGACACACACACACCACACAAACCACACACACACACCACACACACAGAAAGACACACACACACAACACACAACACACACACAGACACACACACCACACAGACACAGACACACACAGACCCACACACACCACACACACCACACACAACACACACACACACCACACACACACACCACACACACACAAACACACCACACACACACCACACACACACAAACACACCACACACACACCACACACACACCACACACACACCACACACACACCACAAGCAACACCTACACAGACAGACACACCACACACACCAGACACACCACACAAAAACCACACACTCCACACACACACCACACACACCACACACACCACACACACACAGACACCACAAACACCACACACACACACCACACAAACACACTCCACACACACCACACACACACCACACACACACAGACACAGACACACACACCACACACACACAGACACACAAACACACCACACACACACACCACACACACAGACACACACACCTATCACACAAAGCACACACCACACACAAACACACACACCAAACACACCACAAACCACACACACACACCACACACAGACACACAGACACACACACACCACACACAAACTACACACACACCACACAAACACTACACAAACCAAACACACACACCACACACACACAGACACACACACACACCACACAGACACCACACACAGACACACACACCACACACACACCACACACGCCACACACAGAAACCACACACACCACACACAAACCACACACACCACACACAAACCACACACACACCACACACACACAAACACACCACACACACACAGACACACAGAGACACACACACACCACACACACAACACACTCAGACATACACACCACAGAGACACAGACACACACAGACCCACACACACCACACACACCACACACACACCACACGCACACAGAGATACACAGACACTACAAACACACACAGACACACACACCACACACACTCCACACACACCACACACACACCACACACACACCACACACACCACACACACCGCATACACACACCACGCACACACAGAAAGACACACACACCACACACAGCACACACACACACCGCACACAGCACACACACACCACGCACACCACTCACACACACCTCACACACACACCACACACAAACACAGACACAGACACACACACCACACACACACACCATAAACACCACACACACACCACACACACACACACCACACACACACACACAGCACAAACAACAGGCACCACACACACACAGACACACACATATCAGACAAAGCACACACCACACACAAACACACAGACACACACACACCAAACACACCACACAGCACACACACCACACACAGCACACACCACGCACACACACCACACACACCACATACAGACACCACACACACCACACACAAACACACAGACACACACACACCAAACACACCACACAGCACACACACACACCACACACAGCACACACCACGCACACACACCACACACACCACATACAGACACCACACACACCACACACACCTCAAACACCACACACACCACACAGACACCACACACACACACCACACACAGACCACACACTCTACACACACACCACACACAACGCACACTACACACACACCACACACACACCACACATACCACATACACAGACACAACACACACACACGACACACACGCCACACACAACACACACACAAGTCACACACCACAGACACACCACACACACAGACACACACACCACACACACACCACACACACCACTCACACACACCGCACACACACACCACACACAGACACAGACACACACACCACACACACACAGACACACACACAACCCACACACAGACACCCACAGAGACCACACACACCACAAACCACACACACCACACTCACACCACACACACACACCACAGAGACCCACACACACGCACACCACGCAGACCACACACACACAACACACACACAACACACACACCACACCACACCACACACCACAGACACCACACACACACCACACCACACAAACCTCACACACCACACACACCACACACACACCATACAGACCCACACACACCACACACCACACACACCACACACACCACACAGACACCACACACACACACACCAGACACACCACACACTCTGCACACACACCACACACAAACACCACACACACCACACACACACCACAAACACCACACACAGCACACACACCACACACACACCTCACAGACCCACACACACCACACACCACACACCACACACACAGACACAGACATGCCACAGACAGCACACACACACACAACACACACACCCCAAACACACATACAGAAGCACACACACACCAAACACACACAGACACCACACACACTCACCACACACAACACACACACCGCACACACACACCTCACACACACCACACACACCACACACACAGACACACACACAGACCACGCAGACACCACACACAGACACATCCACACGCACACCAAACACACCACACACACACACCACACACACCACACACACACACCACACACACCACACAAAAACCACACACACCACACACACACCACACACACAGAAACACACCACAGACACAGACACAAAGAGACACACACACCACACACCACACACACACACCATACGCACACACAGACACACACACACTACAAACACACAGACACACACACACCACACACACACACACCACACACACCAAACACACACACCACACACACACCACACACACACAGACACAAACACACACCACACAGACACCACACACAGACACACACACCACACACACACCACACACACGGCACACACACATAAACACACCACACACACACACCACACACACACCACACACACACCACACACAGCACACACACACACAGAAACACACACCACAAACACACACAGACACACAGACACACACACACACCACACACACACCACACCACAACACACACAGCACACCACACACACCACACACACCTCACACACAGACACACACACCACACAGACACTGACACCCACACCCACACACACCACACACACCACACACAACACACACACCCCACAAACACCACACACCGCATACAAAACCACACACACCACACACACACACAGACACACACACACACACCACACACACACCACACCACAGCACACACACCACACCACACACAACACAAAGACCCACAAACACCACACACACCACACACAGACACCACACACACACACCAAACACACCACAAACCACACACACACACCACGCACAGACACACACAGACACACACACACAACACACGGAACAATCCAAACACACACCATACACCACACACACACACCACGCACACACAACACACGGACCCACACACACCACAAACACACAGATACACAGACACACACCACACACACACACCACACACGCAGAAAAACACACACACAGACCCACACACACCACACACACCCCACACCCCACACACACACACACACCACACACACACCACACCACGCCACACAGACCCACACACAACACACACACCACACACACAACACACACAGCACACCACACACACCACACAGACCCACACACACCACACACACACCGCACACACACCACACACACACAGACATACACACACAACACACACCACACACACAGACCCACACACCACACACACACACACCACACACACCACACACAACACACACACAGACCTACAACACCACACACCACACACACCACACACACACCTACACACACCACACACCACACACACCACACACACACACACCACACACACACCACAGCAACACATACACACACCACACACACACACACTCACACAGAAACACACACACACCACACACACACCACACACAAGAACAGACACACACCACACACACACAGACACACACACATTTCACACAAAGCACACACCACACACAAACACACACACACACCACACACACCACACACACCACACACACACACAGACCTACACACACCACACACCACACACACCACACACACACCTACGCACACCACACACCACACACACCACACACAGACACACCACACACACACCACAAACAACACATACACACACCACACACACACACACTCACACACAGACACACACACACCACACACACACACCACACACAAGAACAGACACACACACACACCACACACACACAGACACACAAACACACCACACACACACACACCACAAACACACAGACCCACACATATTTCACACATAGCACACACCACACACAAACACACACACACACCAAACACACTGCAAACCAAACACACCACACACAGACACACACACACAACACACACAAACTACACACACACCACACACACACCACACAAACCACACACACACCACACACACACAGACACACATACACACCACACAGACACCACACACAGACACACACACCACACACACACCACACACACCGCACACACACACAAACACACCACACAAACAGACACACACACACCAACACACCACACACACAGACACACACACCACACAGACACATACACACACAGACCCACACACACAACAAACACCACACACAACACACACAACACACGCACACAGAGGCACACACACACTACAAACACACACAGACACACATACGCCACACACACACACAGCACACACACACACACACACCCTCCACACACACCACACACACACCACACACACACCACACACAGCACACACACACACAGAAACACACACCACAAACACACACAGACACACAGACACACACACACACCACACACACACCACACCACAACACACACAGCACACCACACACACCACACAGACCCACACACACCACACACATCACACACACACACAGACCCACACACACCACACACCACACACACCACACACACCCTCACAGCACCCACACACCACACACACCACACACACACACACCACACACACACCACACACACACACCTCACACACACACAGACACACACACCAAACACACAACACACACACACACACCACAAACACACACCACACACACAGACACACAGACACACACAGACACACCACACACACCACACACAACACACCACACACACACAGAGAGACACCACACACACCACACACAACACACCACACAAGCACCACACACCAAACACACACACCACGCACACACACCACACGGTCCCACACACACCACACACAAACACACACACACACCAACACACCACAAACCACACAGACACACCACAAACAGACACACACAGACACACACACCACACAAACCACACACACACACCACACACACAGAAAGACACACACACACACAACACACAACACACACACAGACACACACACCACACAGACACAGACACACACAGACCCACACACACCACACACACCACACACAACACACACACACACCACACACACACACCACACACACACAAACACACCACACACACACCACACACACACAAACACACCACACACACACCACACACACACCACACACACACCACACACACACCACAAGCAACACCTACACAGACAGACACACCACACACACCAGACACACCACACAAAAACCACACACTCCACACACACACCACACACACCACACACACCACACACACACAGACACCACAAACACCACACACACACACCACACAAACACACTCCACACACACCACACACACACCACACACAGCACACACACCACACACACACATAAACACACACACAGAAACACACACACCACAAACACCACACACACACCGCACACAACTCACCGTACAAACACCACACACCACACACACACACCACGCGCATACACCACACGGACCCACACACAGCCTACACACACACACACCACACACACACCACACACACCACGCACACACCACACACACCACACACACGCACACACACACAGACAGACACTCCAGACACACACAGACACACACACACACCACACACACAGACCACACACACACAGACACACACACATATCACACAAAGCACACACAACACACAAACCCATACACACACATGAAACACACCACAAACCACACACACACACCACACACAGACACACACAGACACACACACACAACACACACAAACTACACACACACCACACACACACCACACAAACCACACACACACACCACACACACACACAGACACAAACACACACCACACAGACACCACACACAGACACACACACCACACACACACCACACACACGGCACACACACATAAACACACCACACACACACACCACACACACCACAAACACCACGCACACACACCACACACCCAGACACACACAGACACACACACACCACACACAAACAGACACAGACACACACAACACACACACACACCACAAACACCACACACACCGCACACACACACCACACACACCACACACACACCACACACACAGACACACACACCACACACACACCACACACACCACTCACACACACCTCACACAGACACCACACACACACACAGACACAGACACACACCACACACACACACCACACACACAGACACACCCACACACCACACACACACCACACTCACACCACACACACCATAAACACACACATCACACACACACACCAGACACACCACACAGACACACACACACCACACACACCACACACACCCCACAAACACCACACACACCGCACACAAAACCACACACACCACACACACACACACAGACACACACACACACACCACACACACACCACACCACAGCACACACAACACACCACACACAACACAAAGACCCACACACACCACACACACCACACACACACACCACACACACAGACACACACACATATCACACAAAGCACTCACAACACACAAACCGATACACACACACGAAACACACCACAAACCACACACACACACCACACACAGACACACACACACAACACACACAAACTACACACACACCACACACACACCACACAAACCACACACACACACCACACACACACAGACACACACACACCACACAGACACCACACACAGACACACACACCACACACACACCACACACACGGCACACACACATAAACACACCACACACACACAGACACACACACACCACACACACCTCACACACAGACACACACACCACACAGACACTGACACCCACACCCACACACACCACACACACCACACACAACACACACACACCACACGCACACAGAGACACACACACACTACAAACACACACAGACACACACACACACCACACATACACACACACCACACACACACCACACACACCACACACACACCACACACAGCACACACAGCACACACACACAGAAACACACACACCACACACACACACCACAAACACCACACACACAGCGCACACACACACACCACACACACACCACACACACAAACACCACACAAACACACAGACACCACACACACCACACATACCACACACACACCACACACACACAGAGACACACACCTACACCCTACACACACAGACACACCACGCAAACCACACACAAAAACACCACACACACACACACCACACACACACACACCACACACAGTCACATACACGGAAACACACACACACACCACACACAGACACCACACACACCACACACACCAAACACACACACCACACACAGACACCACACACACACCACACGCACCACACACACACACCGCAAACACACACACTACACACACCACACAAATACACACCACACACACACCACACACACACACAGACACACACAAACACACCACACACAGACACCAGACACACCACACAGACACACACACCACACACACACCACACACACAAACTCCACACACACACAAAGACTCCACAGACACCACACGAACCACACACACAGACACACACACCACACACACCACACACACACACACGCCACACACACACAGACTCACACACACCACACACCACACACACAGACCCACACACACCACACACCACACACACCACACACACACACAGCACACACCATACACACACAGAGACACACACAGACACACACACCACACACAAAGTACACACACACCACACACACACCACACTAACCACACACACACACCACACACACACCACACACAGACACACACAGCACACACAGCACACACACCACACACACACACCACACACAAACCACACACACACCACACACAAAAACACACCACACACACAACAAACACACACCACACACACAAAACACACACACACAGACACACACACACAACAAACACAAACACCACACACACACAGACACACACACAACACACACAGACACACACAGAGACCACACACAGACCGCAAACCACACACACACCACAGACACCACACACACACACCACACCACACACACCTCACACACCACACACACCACACACACACCACACAGACCCACACACACCACACACCACACACACCACACACACCACACTGATACCACACACACACACACCACACACACCACACACTCTGCACAAAGCCACACACAGACACCACACACACCACACACACACACCACACACACCACACACACACCGCACAGACCCACACACCACACACACACCACACACACACCCCACAAACACCACACACACCACACCACAACACACGGACCCACACACAACACACAGACCACACACACACCACACACACACACACCACAAACGCACACAGACACACAGACACACACACACCACACACACACCACACACACACCACACCAAAACACATACACTACAGCACACACACCACACAGACCCACACACACCACACACAGACACCACACACAGCACACACACCACACACACACCAAACACACACCACACACACACCACACATACCACATACACAGACACACCACACACACACGACACACAAGACACACACCAAACACAGCACACACACACACCACACACAGCACACACACACCACGCACACCACTCACACACACCTCACACACACACCACACACACACACAGACACAGACACACACACCACACACACACACCATAAACACCACACACACACCACACACACACCACACACACACACAGAGCACAAACAACAGGCACCACACACACACAGACACACACATATCAGACAAAGCACACACCACACACAAACACACAGACACACACACACCAAACACACCACACAGCACACACACACACCACACACAGCACACACCACGCACACACACCACACACACACACACCACAAACACAAACAGACACACACAGCACAACCACACACACACACAACACACACACACCACACACACACAGACAGACAGACACACACCACACACACACCACACACACACGCAGAGAAACACACACCACATACAGACACCACACACACGACACACACCTCACACAGCACACACCACACACACACACACCACACACACACCACACACACACCACACACACCACATACACAGACACACCACACACACGACACACACACGGCACACACCACACACACCACACACATCACACACACAGAGACCCACACACACCACACACCACGTACACCACACACGCACACACAGACCCACACACACCACGCACACACACCACACACACGACTCACACATAGCACACACCACACACACCACACACACAGACAACACAAACCACGCACACACCAGACACACCACACAAAAACCACACACTCCACACACACAACACACACACACCACACACCACACAGACACAGACACCTCAAACACACACAGACACAGACACGACACAAACACACCACACACACACACACACACCACACAGACACACCACACACACACAGACACACAGGCACAAACCACACAGACAGCACACACACACACAACACGCACACGCAGAGACACACACACCACATACAGACACCACACACACCACACACACCACACAGACACCACACACACACACCACACACACACCACACACTCTGCACACACACCACACACAGACACCACACACACCACACACACACACCACACACACACCACACGCACACCACACACACCACATGCACAGACACACCACACACACGACACACACACCACACACACCACACACACCACACACACACACAGACCCACACACACCACACACCCACACACCACACACACGACACACACATAGCACACACCACACACACCACACACACACCACACACAAACACACCAGACACATACACCACACACACACCACACATGCACACCTCACACACACACCAAACACACACACACACCACACACACCACAAACACACACCACACACACACAGACACACAGACACACAGAGACACACCACACAAACCACACACAACACACCACACACGCATACAGACAAACCACACACACCACCCACAACACACCACACAAACACCACACACCACACACACAAACCACGCACACACACCACACGGACCCACACACACCACACGGACCCACACACACCACACACTCCACACATACCACACACACACCCACACACCACACACACCCACACACCACACACACCACGCACACACACAGACACAGACACACACACCACACACACACACAGACACACAAACACACCACACACACACACACATCACACAAAGCACACACCACACAGAAACACACACACACACCAAACAAACCACAAACCACACACACACACCACACACAGACACACACAGACACACACACAACACACACAAACTAAACACACACCACACACACACCAAAGAAACCACAAACACACAACACACAGACACCACACACAGAGACACACACCACAAATACACCACACACACAGACACAGACACACACAGACCCACACACACCACACACACCACACACAACACACACACACTACACGCACAAACACACACTCCACACACCACACACACACCACACATAGCACACACACCACACACACACCACACACACACCACACATAGCACACACACCACACACACAGAAACACACACACCACACACAAACACCACAAACGCCACACACACAGCACACACACGACACACACACACACAGACAAATGCACCACACACACACACAGACAAATACACCACACACACCGACACACCACACACACACACCACACACCACACACACACAGACACACACACACCACACACACACACCACACACACACAGACACACAGACACACACCACACACACACCACACACACACTCCACACACTCCACACACACCACACACACACAGACACACAGACTCACAGCAAACACACACCACACACACACACAGACACACACACACACCACACACATACACCAGACACACCACACAGACACAAACACACAACACACACACCACACACACACCACACACACAGCACACACACAAACACACCACACGCACACAGACACACACACACCACACACACCACACACAGAGACACACACACCACACAAACGCAGACACACACAGACCCACACACACCACACACACCACACACAACACACACACACCACACGCACACAGAGACACACACACTCTAGAAACACACACAGACACACGCACACCACACACACACACACACCACACACACACCACACACAGCACACACACCACACACACACAGAAACACACACACCACACAAACACACCACAAATACCACACGCACAGCACACACACACACAGCACACACACCACAGACACAGAAACACACCACACACACACACACCACACACACACAGACACACACACATATCACACAAAGCACACACCACACACAAAGACACACACACACCAAACACACCACAAACGACACACACACCACACACAGACACACACAGGCACACACACAGCACACAAACCACACACACACCACACACACACAGACACACACACACACCACACACAACACACCACACACACACAGACACACCACACACACCACACACAACACACCACACACACACCACACACCACAGACACATCACGCACACAAAACACACGGACCCACACACACCACAGACACACACACACACCACACACACACCACACACACCACGCACACACCACACAAACCACACACATCACACACACACACCACGCACACACCACACACACCACACACACAGCTCACACACACACACAGACACAGACACACACACCGCACACACACAGACACACAAACACACCACACACACACACCACACACACAGACACACACACCTATCACACAAAGCACACACCACACACAAACTACACACACACCACACACACACTACACAAACGAAATACACACACCACACACACACAAAGACACACACACACCACACAGACACCACACACAGACACACACACCACACACACACCACACACGCCACACACAGAAACCACACACACCACACACAAACCACACACACCACACACAAACCACACACACACCACACACACACAAACACACCACACACACCACACACACACAAACACACCACACACACACCACACACACCACACACACACCACAAGCAACACCTACACAGACAGACACACCACACACACCAGACACACCACACAAAAACCACACACTCCACACACACACCACACACACCACACACACCACACACACACAGACACCACAAACACACACCACACACACACACCACACACGCACAAAAACACACACACAGACCCACACACACCACACACACCCCACACCCCACACACACACACACACCACACACACACCACACCACGCCACACAGACCCACACACAACACACACACCACACACACAACACACACACCACACCACACACACCACACAGACCCACACACACCACACACACACCGCACACACACCACACACACACAGACATACACACACCACACACACCACACACACAGACCCACACACCACACACACACACACCACACACACCACACACAACACACACACAGACCTACAACACCACACACCACACACACCACACACACACCTACACACACCACACACCACACACACCACACACACACACACCACACACACACCACAGCAACACATACACACACCACACACACACACACTCACACAGAAACACACACACACCACACACACACCACACACAAGAACAGACACACACCACACACACACAGACACACACACATTTCACACAAAGCACACACCACACACAAACACACACACACACCACACACACCACACAGACCACACACACACACAGACCTAAACACACCACACACCACACACACCACACACACACCTACACACACCACACACCACACACACCACACACAGACACACACACACCACACACACACACCACACACAAGAACAGACACACACACACACCACACACACAGACACACAAACACACCACACACACACACACCACACACACACAGACACACAAACACACCACACACACCACACACAAACACACACACACACCAAACACACTGCAAACCAAACACACCACACACAGACACACACACACAACACACACAAACTACACACACACCACACACACACCACACAAACCACACACACACCACACACACACAGACACACATACACACCACACAGACACCACACACAGACACACACACCACACACACACCACACACACCGCACACACACACAAACACACCACACAAACAGACACACACACACCAACACACCACACACACAGACACACACACCACACAGACACATACACACACAGACCCACACACACAACAAACACCACACACAACACACACAACACACGCACACAGAGGCACACACACACTACAAACACACACAGACACACATACGCCACACACACACACAGCACACACACACACACACCCTCCACACACACCACACACACACCACACACACACCACACACAGCACACACACACACAGAAACACACACCACAAACACACACAGACACACAGACACACACACACACCACACACACACCACACCACAACACACACAGCACACCACACACACCACACAGACCCACACACACCACACACACCACACACACACACAGACCCACACACACCACACACCACACACACCACACACACCCTCACAGCACCCACACACCACACACACCACACACACACACACCACACACACACCACACACACACACCTCACACACACACAGACACACACACCAAACACAACACACACACACACCCACCACAAACACACACCACACACACAGACACACAGACACACACAGACACACCACACACACCACACACAACACACCACACACACACAGAGAGACACCACACACACCACACACAACACACCACACAAGCACCACACACCAAACACACACACCACGCACACACACCACACGGTCCCACACACACCACACACAAACACACACACACACCAACACACCACAAACCACACAGACACACCAC
The DNA here is from genome assembly GCF_020740605.2 of Lemur catta. Lineage (NCBI taxonomy): Eukaryota > Metazoa > Chordata > Mammalia > Primates > Lemuridae > Lemur > Lemur catta. Next base: position 2,781,271 of record NC_059149.1, on the reverse strand, counting down.
AAACAGACACACACAGACACACACACACACCACACAAACCACACACACACACCACACACACAGAAAGACACACACACACACAACACAGAACACACACACAGACACACACACCACACAGACACAGACACACACAGACCCACACACACCACACACACCACACACAACACACACACACACCACACACACACACCACACACACACAAACACACCACACACACACCACACACACACAAACACACCACACACACACCACACACACACCACACACACACCACACACACACCACAAGCAACACCTACACAGACAGACACACCACACACACCAGACACACCACACAAAAACCACACACTCCACACACACACCACACACACCACACACACCACACACACACAGACACCACAAACACCACACACACACACACCACACAAACACACTCCACACACACCACACACACACCACACACAGCACAAACACCACACACACACATAAACACACACACAGAAACACACACACCACAAACACCACACACACACCGCACACAACTCACCGTACAAACACCACACACCACACACACACACCACGCGCATACACCACACGGACCCACACACACCCTACACACACACACACCACACACACACCACACACACCACGCACACACCACACACACCACACACACGCACACACACACAGACAGACACTCCAGACACACACAGACACACACACACACCCCACACACAGACCACACACACACAGACACACACACATATCACACAAAGCACACACAACACACAAACCCATACACACACATGAAACACACCACAAACCACACACACACACCACACACAGACACACACAGACACACACACACAACACACACAAACTACACACACACCACACACACACCACACAAACCACACACACACACCACACACACACACAGACACAAACACACACCACACAGACACCACACACAGACACACACACCACACACACACCACACACACGGCACACACACATAAACACACCACACACACACACCACACACACACCACACACAGCACACACACACACAGAAACACACACCACAAACACACACAAACACACAGACACACACACACACCACACACACACCACAACACAACACACACAGCACACCACACACACCACACAGACCCACACACACCACACACACCACACACCACACAAACCACACACACACACACCACACACACACCACACACACACACCTCACACACACACAGACACACACACCAAACACACAACACACACACACACACACCACAAATACACACCACACACACAGACACACAGACACACACAGACACACCACACACACCACACACAACACACCACACACACACAGAGAGACAGCACACACACCACACACAACACACCACACAAGCACCACACACCAAACACACACACCACGCACACACACCACACGGTCCCACACACACCACACACAAACACACACACACACCAACACACCACAAACCACACAGACACACCACAAACAGACACACACAGACACACACACACACCACACAAACCACACACACACACCACACACACAGAAAGACACACACACACAACACACAACACACACACAGACACACACACCACACAGACACAGACACACACAGACCCACACACACCACACACACCACACACAACACACACACACCACACACACACCACACACACACAAACACACCACACACACACCACACACACACAAACACACCACACACACACCACACACACACCACACACACACCACACACACACCACAAGCAACACCTACACAGACAGACACACCACACACACCAGACACACCACACAAAAACCACACACTCCACACACACACCACACACACCACACACACCACACAAACACAGACACCACAAACACCACACACACACACACCACACAAACACACTCCACACACACCACACACACACCACACACAGCACACACACCACACACACACATAAACACACACACAGAAACACACACACCACAAACACCACACACACACCGCACACAACTCACCGTACAAACACCACACACCACACACACACACCACGCGCATACACCACACGGACCCACACACACCCTACACATACACACACCACACACACACCACACACACCACACACACACCACACACACCACACACACGCACACACACACAGACAGACACTCCAGACACACACAGACACACACACACACCACACACACAGACCACACACACACAGACACACACACATATCACACAAAGCACACACAACACACAAACCCATACACACACATGAAACACACCACAAACCACACACACACACCACACACAGACACACACACACAACACACACAAACTACACACACACCACACACACACCACACAAACCACACACACACACCACACACACACACAGACACAAACACACACCACACAGACACCACACACAGACACACACACCACACACACACCACACACACGGCACACACACATAAACACACCACACACACACAGACACACACACACCACACACACCTCACACACAGACACACACACCACACAGACACTGACACCCACACCCACACACAGCACACACACCACACACAACACACACACACCACACGCACACAGAGACACACACACACTACAAGCACACACAGACACACACACACCACACATAAACACACCCCACACACACCACACACAGCACACACAGCACACACACACAGAAACACACACACCACACACACACACCACAAACACCACACACACAGCACACACACACACCACACACACAAACACCACACAAACACACAGACACCACACACACCAACCATACCACACACACACCACACACACACAGAGACACACACCTACACCCTACACACACAGACACATCACGCACACCACACACAAAAACACCACACACACACACCACACACACACACACACTCACATACACGGAAACACACACACACACACACACACCACACAGACACCACACACAGCACACACACCAAACACACACACCACACACAGACACCACACACACACCACTCGCACCACACACACACACCGCACACACACACACTACACCCACCACACAAATACACACCACACACACACCACACACACACAGAGACACACACAAACACACCACACACAGACACCAGACACACCACACAGACACACACACCACACACACACCACACACAGAAACTCCACACACACACAAAGATTCCACAGACACCACACGAACCACACACACAGACACACACACCACACACACCACACACACACACACCCCACACACCCCACACACACACCACAAACACGACACACACACACAACACACACACCACACACACACACAAACACACACACCACACACACCACACACACACAGACACACAAAGACACCACACGCACAGCACACACACAGCACACACACCATAAACACACACATCACACACACACACCAGACACACCACACAGACACACACACACCACACACACACCACACACACCACACACACCACACACACCACACATACTCACACAGATCCACACACACAACACACACCACACACACCACAAGCACCACGCACACACACCACACACCCAGACACACACAGACACACACACACCACACACACAAACAGACACAGACACACACAACACACACACACACACCACAAACACCACACACACCGCACACACACACCACACACACCACACACACACCACACACACAGACACACACACCACACACACACCACACACACCACTCACACACACCTCACACAGACACCACACACACACACAGACACAGACACACACCACACACACACACCACACACACACAGACACACCCACACACCACACACACACCACACTCACACCACACACACCATAAACACACACATCACACACACACACCAGACACACCACACAGACACACACACACCACACACACCACACACACCCCACAAACACCACACACACCGCACACAAAACCACACACACCACACACACACACACAGACACACACACACACACCACACACACACCACACCACAGCACACACAACACACCACACACAACACAAAGACCCACACACACCACACACACCACACACACACACCACACACACAGACACACACACATATCACACAAAGCACTCACAACACACAAACCGATACACACACACGAAACACACCACAAACCACACACACACACCACACACAGACACACACACACAACACACACAAACTACACACACACCACACACACACCACACAAACCACACACACACACCACACACACACAGACACACACACACCACAAAGACACCACACACAGACACACACACCACACACACACCACACACACGGCACACACACATAAACACACCACACACACACAGACACACACACACCACACACACCTCACACACAGACACACACACCACACAGACACTGACACCCACACCCACACACACCACACACACCACACACAACACACACACACCACACGCACACAGAGACACACACACACTACAAACACACACAGACACACACACACCACACATACACACACACCACACACACACCACACACACCACACACACACCACACACAGCACACACAGCACACACACACAGAAACACACACACCACACACACACACCACAAACACCACACACACACCGCACACACAAACACCCCACACACACCACACACACAAACACCACACAAACACACAGACACCACACACACCACACATACCACACACACACCACACACACACAGAGACACACACCTACACCCTACACACACAGACACACCACGCAAACCACACACAAAAACACCACACACACACACACCACACACACACACACCACACACAGTCACATACACGGAAACACACACACACACCACACACAGACACCACACACACCACACACACCAAACACACACACCACACACAGACACCACACACACACCACACGCACCACACACACACACCGCAAACACACACACTACACACACCACACAAATACACACCACACACACACCACAAACACACAGACACACACAAACACACCACACACAGACACCAGACACACCACACAGACACACACACCACACACACACCACACACACAAACTCCACACACACACAAAGACTCCACAGACACCACACGAACCACACACACAGACACACACACCACACACACCACACACACACACACGCCACACACACACAGACTCACACACACCACACACCACACACACAGACCCACACACACCACACACCACACACACCACACACACACACAGCACACACCATACACACACAGAGACACACACAGACACACACACCACACACAAAGTACACACACACCACACACACACCACACTAACCACACACACACACCACACACAGACACACACAGCACACACAGCACACACACCACACACACACACCACACACAAACCACACACACACCACACACAAAAACACACCACACACACAACAAACACACACACCACACACACAAAACACACACACACAGACACACACACACCACAAACACAAACACCACACACACACAGACACACACACAACACACACAGACACACACAGAGACCACACACAGACCGCAAACCACACACACACCACAGACACCACACACACACACCACACCACACACACCTCACACACCACACACACCACACACACACCACACAGACCCACACACACCACACACCACACACACCACACACACCACACTGATACCACACACACACACACCACACACACCACACACTCTGCACAAAGCCACACACAGACACCACACACACCACACACACACACCACACACACCACACACACACCGCACAGACCCACACACCACACACACACCACACACACACCCCACAAACACCACACACACACCGCACAGACCCACACACACCACACACACCACACACACCACACCACAACACACGGACCCACACACAACACACAGACCACACACACACCACACACACACACACCACAAACGCACACAGACACACAGACACACACACACCACACACACACCACACACACACCACACCAAAACACATACACTACAGCACACACACCACACAGACCCACACACACCACACACAGACACCACACACAGCACACACACCACACACACACCAAACACACACCACACACACACCACACATACCACATACACAGACACACCACACACACACGACACACAAGACACACACCAAACACAGCACACACACACACCACACACAGCACACACACACCACGCACACCACTCACACACACCTCACACACACACCACACACACACACAGACACAGACACACACACCACACACACACACCATAAACACCACACACACACCACACACACACACCACACACACACACAGAGCACAAACAACAGGCACCACACACACACAGACACACACATATCAGACAAAGCACACACCACACACAAACACACAGACACACACACACCAAACACACCACACACCACACACACACCACACACACACAGACACACACAAACACACCACACACAGACACCAGACACACCACACAGACACACACACCACACACACACCACACACACAAACTCCACACACACACAAAGACTCCACAGACACCACACGAACCACACACACAGACACACACACCACACACACCACACACACACACGCCACACACCGCACACACACACCACAAACACGACACACACACACAACAAACACACCACACACACACAGACACACACACCACACACACACCACACACACACAGACACACAAAGACACCACACGCACAGCACACGCACACCACACACACCATAAACACACACATCACACACACACACCAGACACACCACACAGACACACACACACCACACACACCACACACACACCACACACACCACACACTCTGCACAAAGCCACACACAGACACCACACACACCACACACACACACCACACACACCACACACACACCGCACAGACCCACACACCACACACACACCACACACACACCCCACAAACACCACACACACACCGCACAGACCCACACACACCACACACACCACACACACCACACCACAACACACTGACCCACACACAACACACAGACCACACACACACCACACACACACACCACAAACACACACAGACACACAGACACACACACACCACACACACACCACACCAAAACACATACACTACAGCACACACACCACACAGACCCACACACACCACACACAGACACCACACACAGCACACACACCAAACACACACCACACACACACCACACATACCACATACACAGACACACCACACACACACGACACACAAGACACACACCAAACACAGCACACACACACACCACACACAGCACACACACACCACGCACACCACTCACACACACCTCACACACACACCACACACACACACAGACACAGACACACACACCACACACACACACCATAAACACCACACACACACCACACACACACACACCACACACACACACAGAGCACAAACAACAGGCACCACACACACACAGACACACACATATCAGACAAAGCACACACCACACACAAACACACAGACACACACACACCAAACACACCACACAGCACACACACACACCACACACAGCACACACCACGCACACACACCACACACACACACACCACAAACACAAACAGACACACACAGCACAACCACACACACACACAACACACACACACCACACACACACAGACAGACAGACACACACCACACACACACCACACACACACGCAGAGAAACACACACCACATACAGACACCACACACACGACACACACCTCACACAGCACACACCACACACACACACACCACACACACACCACACACACACCACACACACCACATACACAGACACACCACACACACGACACACACACGACACACACCACACACACCACACACATCACACACGCAGAGACCCACACACACCACACACCACATACACCACACACGCACACACAGACCCACACACACCACGCACACACACCACACACACGACTCACACATAGCACACACCACACACACCACACACACAGACAACACACACCACGCACACACCAGACACACCACACAAAAACCACACACTCCACACACACAACACACACACCACACACACCACACAGACACAGACACCTCAAACACACACAGACACAGACACGACACAAACACACCACACACACACACACACACCACACAGACACACCACACACACACAGACACACAGGCACAAACCACACAGACAGCACACACACACACAACACGCACACGCAGAGACACACACACCACATACAGACACCACACACACCACACACACCACACAGACACCACACACACACACCACACACACACCACACACTCTGCACACACACCACACACAGACACCACACACACCACACACACACACCACACACACACCACACGCACACCACACACACCACATGCACAGACACACCACACACACGACACACACACCACACACACCACACACACCACACACACACACAGACCCACACACACCACACACCCACACACCACACACACGACACACACATAGCACACACCACACACACCACACACACACCACACACAAACACACCAGACACATACACCACACACACACCACACATGCACACCTCACACACACACCAAACACACACACACACCACACACACCACAAACACACACCACACACACACAGACACACAGACACACAGAGACACACCACACAAACCACACACAACACACCACACACGCATACAGACAAACCACACACACCACCCACAACACACCACACAAACACCACACACCACACACACAAACCACGCACACACACCACACGGACCCACACACACCACACGGACCCACACACACCACACACTCCACACATACCACACACACACCCACACACCACACACACCCACACACCACACACACCACGCACACACACAGACACAGACACACACACCACACACACACACAGACACACAAACACACCACACACACACACATCACACAAAGCACACACCACACAGAAACACACACACACACCAAACAAACCACAAACCACACACACACACCACACACAGACACACACAGACACACACACAACACACACAAACTAAACACACACCACACACACACCAAACAAACCACAAACACACAACACACAGACACCACACACAGAGACACACACCACAAATACACCACACACACAGACACAGACACACACAGACCCACACACACCACACACACCACACACAACACACACACACTACACGCACAAACACACACTCCACACACCACACACACACCACACATAGCACACACACCACACACACACCACACACACACCACACATAGCACACACACCACACACACAGAAACACACACACCACACACAAACACCACAAACGCCACACACACAGCACACACACGACACACACACACACAGACAAATGCACCACACACACACACAGACAAATACACCACACACACCGACACACCACACACACACACACACCGCACACCACACACACACAGACATACACACACCACACACACACACCACACACACACAGACACACAGACACACACCACACACACACCACACACACACTCCACACACTCCACACACACCACACACACACAGACACACAGACTCACAGCAAACACACACCACACACACACACAGACACACACACACACCACACACATACACCAGACACACCACACAGACACAGACACACCACACACACACCACACACACAGCACACACACAAACACACCACACGCACACAGACACACACACACCACACACACCACACACAGAGACACACACACCACACAAACGCAGACACACGCAGACCCACACACACCACACACACCACACACAACACACACACACCACACGCACACAGAGACACACACACTCTAGAAACACACACAGACACACGCACACCACACACACACACACCACACACACACCACACACAGCACACACACCACACACACACAGAAACACACACACCACACAAACACACCACAAATACCACACGCACAGCACACACACACACAGCACACACACCACAGACACAGAAACACACCACACACACACACACCACACACACACAGACACACACACATATCACACAAAGCACACACCACACACAAAGACACACACACACCAAACACACCACAAACGACACACACACCACACACAGACACACACAGGCACACACACAGCACACAAACCACACACACACCACACACACACAGACACACACACACACCACACACAACACACCACACACACACAGACACACCACACACACCACACACAACACACCACACACACACCACACACCACAGACACATCACGCACACAAAACACACGGACCCACACACACCACAGACACACACACACACCACACACACACCACACACACCACGCACACACCACACAAACCACACACATCACACACACACACCACGCACACACCACACACACCACACACACAGCTCACACACACACAGACACAGACACACACACCGCACACACACAGACACACAAACACACCACACACACACACCACACACACAGACACTCACACCTATCACACAAAGCACACACCACACACAAACTACACACACACCACACACACACTACACAAACCAAACACACACACCACACACACACAAAGACACACACACACCACACAGACACCACACACAGACACACACACCACACACACACCACACACGCCACACACAGAAACCACACACACCACACACAAACCACACACACCACACACAAACCACACACACACCACACACACACAAACACACCACACACACCACACACACACAAACACACCACACACACACCACACACACCACACACACACCACAAGCAACACCTACACAGACAGACACACCACACACACCAGACACACCACACAAAAACCACACACTCCACACACACACCACACACACCACACACACCACACACACACAGACACCACAAACACACACAGACACACACACACCACACACACACAGACACAAACACACACCACACACACAGACACACAGACACACACCACAGACACCCCCCACACACACAACACACCCACAACACACACCACACACACAGACACACAGACACACACCACACACACATACCACACACACACCACACTGACACAGAGACACACACACAACATACAGACACCAACACACCACACAGACCTCACACACCACACACACGACACAGACACCACACACACACACACCACACACACAAAACACACTCTGCACACACACCACACACACACACCACAAACACCACACACACAGCACACACACAGCACACACACACCACACACACACAGAGACACACACTTACACCCTACACACACAGACACACCACGCACACCACACACAAAAACACCACACACACACACACCACACACACACACACCACACACATTCACATACACGGAAACACACACACACACACCACACACAGACACCACACACACCACACACACCAAACACACACACCACACACAGACACCACACACACACCACACGCACCACACACACACACCGCAAACACACACACTACACACACCACACAAATACACACCACACACACACCACACACACACACAGACACACACAAACACACCACACACAGACACCAGACACACCACACAGACACACACACCACACACACACCACACACACAAACTCCACACACACACAAAGACTCCACAGACACCACACGAACCACACACACAGACACACACACCACACACACCACACACACACACGCCACACACCGCACACACACACCACAAACACGACACACACACACAACAAACACACCACACACACACAGACACACACACCACACACACACCACACACACACAGACACACAAAGACACCACACGCACAGCACACGCACACCACACACACCATAAACACACACATCACACACACACACCAGACACACCACACAGACACACACACACCACACACACCACACACACACCACACACACCACACACTCTGCACAAAGCCACACACAGACACCACACACACCACACACACACACCACACACACCACACACACACCGCACAGACCCACACACCACACACACACCACACACACACCCCACAAACACCACACACACACCGCACAGACCCACACACACCACACACACCACACACACCACACCACAACACACTGACCCACACACAACACACAGACCACACACACACCACACACACACACCACAAACACACACAGACACACAGACACACACACACCACACACACACCACACACACACCACACCAAAACACATACACTACAGCACACACACCACACAGACCCACACACACCACACACAGACACCACACACAGCACACACACCAAACACACACCACACACACACCACACATACCACATACACAGACACACCACACACACACGACACACAAGACACACACCAAACACAGCACACACACACACCACACACAGCACACACACACCACGCACACCACTCACACACACCTCACACACACACCACAAACACACACAGACACAGACACACACACCACACACACACACCATAAACACCACACACACACCACACACACACACACCACACACACACACAGAGCACAAACAACAGGCACCACACACACACAGACACACACATATCAGACAAAGCACACACCACACACAAACACACAGACACACACACACCAAACACACCACACAGCACACACACACACCACACACAGCACACACCACGCACACACACCACACACACACACACCACAAACACAAACAGACACACACAGCACAACCACACACACACACAACACACACACACCACACACACACAGACACACAGACACACACCACACACACACCACACACACACGCAGAGAAACACACACCACATACAGACACCACACACACGACACACACCTCACACAGCACACACCACACACACACACACCACACACACACCACACACACACCACACACACCACATACACAGACACACCACACACACGACACACACACGACACACACCACACACACCACACACATCACACACACAGAGACCCACACACACCACACACCACATACACCACACACGCACACACAGACCCACACACACCACGCACACACACCACACACACGACTCACACATAGCACACACCACACACACCACACACACAGACAACACACACCACGCACACACCAGACACACCACACAAAAACCACACACTCCACACACACAACACACACACCACACACACCACACAGACACAGACACCTCAAACACACACAGACACAGACACGACACAAACACACCACACACACACACACACACCACACAGACACACCACACACACACAGACACACAGGCACAAACCACACAGACAGCACACACACACACAACACGCACACGCAGAGACACACACACCACATACAGACACCACACACACCACACACACCACACAGACACCACACACACACACCACACACACACCACACACTCTGCACACACACCACACACAGACACCACACACACCACACACACACACCACACACACACCACACGCACACCACACACACCACATGCACAGACACACCACACACACGACACACACACCACACACACCACACACACCACACACACACACAGACCCACACACACCACACACCCACACACCACACACACGACACACACATAGCACACACCACACACACCACACACACACCACACACAAACACACCAGACACATACACCACACACACACCACACATGCACACCTCACACACACACCAAACACACACACACACCACACACACCACAAACACACACCACACACACACAGACACACAGACACACAGAGACACACCACACAAACCACACACAACACACCACACACGCATACAGACAAACCACACACACCACCCACAACACACCACACAAACACCACACACCACACACACAAACCACGCACACACACCACACGGACCCACACACACCACACGGACCCACACACACCACACACTCCACACATACCACACACACACCCACACACCACACACACCCACACACCACACACACCACGCACACACACAGACACAGACACACACACCACACACACACACAGACACACAAACACACCACACACACACACACATCACACAAAGCACACACCACACAGAAACACACACACACACCAAACAAACCACAAACCACACACACACACCACACACAGACACACACAGACACACACACAACACACACAAACTAAACACACACCACACACACACCAAACAAACCACAAACACACAACACACAGACACCACACACAGAGACACACACCACAAATACACCACACACACAGACACAGACACACACAGACCCACACACACCACACACACCACACACAACACACACACACTACACGCACAAACACACACTCCACACACCACACACACACCACACATAGCACACACACCACACACACACCACACACACACCACACATAGCACACACACCACACACACAGAAACACACACACCACACACAAACACCACAAACGCCACACACACAGCACACACACGACACACACACACACAGACAAATGCACCACACACACACACAGACAAATACACCACACACACCGACACACCACACACACACACACACCACACACCACACACACACAGACACACACACACCACACACACACACCACACACACACAGACACACAGACACACACCACACACACACCACACACACACTCCACACACTCCACACACACCACACACACACAGACAGACAGACTCACAGCAAACACACACCACACACACACACAGACACACACACACACCACACACATACACCAGACACACCACACAGACACAAACACACAACACACACACCACACACACACCACACACACAGCACACACACAAACACACCACACGCACACAGACACACACACACCACACACACCACACACAGAGACACACACACCACACAAACGCAGACACACACAGACCCACACACACCACACACACCACACACAACACACACACACCACACGCACACAGAGACACACACACTCTAGAAACACACACAGACACACGCACACCACACACACACACACCACACACACACCACACACAGCACACACACCACACACACACAGAAACACACACACCACACAAACACACCACAAATACCACACGCACAGCACACACACACACAGCACACACACCACAGACACAGAAACACACCACACACACACACCACACACACACAGACACACACACATATCACACAAAGCACACACCACACACAAAGACACACACACACCAAACACACCACAAACGACACACACACCACACACAGACACACACAGGCACACACACAGCACACAAACCACACACACACCACACACACACAGACACACACACACACCACACACAACACACCACACACACACAGACACACCACACACACCACACACAACACACCACACACACACCACACACCACAGACACATCACGCACACAAAACACACGGACCCACACACACCACAGACACACACACACACCACACACACACCACACACACCACGCACACACCACACAAACCACACACATCACACACACACACCACGCACACACCACACACACCACACACACAGCTCACACACACACACAGACACAGACACACACACTGCACACACACAGACACACAAACACACCACACACACACACCACACACACAGACACACACACCTATCACACAAAGCACACACCACACACAAACTACACACACACCACACACACACTACACAAACCAAACACACACACCACACACACACAAAGACACACACACACCACACAGACACCACACACAGACACACACACCACACACACACCACACACGCCACACACAGAAACCACACACACCACACACAAACCACACACACCACACACAAACCACACACACACCACACACACACAAACACACCACACACACCACACACACACAAACACACCACACACACACCACACACACCACACACACACCACAAGCAACACCTACACAGACAGACACACCACACACACCAGACACACCACACAAAAACCACACACTCCACACACACACCACACACACCACACACACCACACACACACAGACACCACAAACACACACAGACACACACACACCACACACACACAGACACAAACACACACCACACACACAGACACACAGACACACACCACAGACACCCCCCACACACACAACACACCCACAACACACACCACACACACAGACACACAGACACACACCACACACACATACCACACACACACCACACTGACACAGAGACACACACACAACATACAGACACCAACACACCACACAGACCTCACACACCACACACACGACACAGACACCACACACACACACACCACACACACAAAACACACTCTGCACACACACCACACACACACACCACAAACACCACACACACAGCACACACACAGCACACACACACCACACACACACAGAGACACACACTTACACCCTACACACACAGACACACCACGCACACCACACACAAAAACACCACACACACACACACCACACACACACACACCACACACATTCACATACACGGAAACACACACACACACACCACACACAGACACCACACACACCACACACACCAAACACACACACCACACACAGACACCACACACACACCACACGCACCACACACACACACCGCAAACACACACACTACACACACCACACAAATACACACCACACACACACCACACACACACACAGACACACACAAACACACCACACACAGACACCAGACACACCACACAGACACACACACCACACACACACCACACACACAAACTCCACACACACACAAAGACTCCACAGACACCACACGAACCACACACACAGACACACACACCACACACACCACACACACACACGCCACACACCGCACACACACACCACAAACACGACACACACACACAACAAACACACCACACACACACAGACACACACACCACACACACACCACACACACACAGACACACAAAGACACCACACGCACAGCACACGCACACCACACACACCATAAACACACACATCACACACACACACCAGACACACCACACAGACACACACACACCACACACACCACACACACACCACACACACCACACACTCTGCACAAAGCCACACACAGACACCACACACACCACACACACACACCACACACACCACACACACACCGCACAGACCCACACACCACACACACACCACACACACACCCCACAAACACCACACACACACCGCACAGACCCACACACACCACACACACCACACACACCACACCACAACACACTGACCCACACACAACACACAGACCACACACACACCACACACACACACCACAAACACACACAGACACACAGACACACACACACCACACACACACCACACCAAAACACATACACTACAGCACACACACCACACAGACCCACACACACCACACACAGACACCACACACAGCACACACACCAAACACACACCACACACACACCACACATACCACATACACAGACACACCACACACACACGACACACAAGACACACACCAAACACAGCACACACACACACCACACACAGCACACACACACCACGCACACCACTCACACACACCTCACACACACACCACACACACACACAGACACAGACACACACACCACACACACACACCATAAACACCACACACACACCACACACACACACACCACACACACACACAGAGCACAAACAACAGGCACCACACACACACAGACACACACATATCAGACAAAGCACACACCACACACAAACACACAGACACACACACACCAAACACACCACACAGCACACACACACACCACACACAGCACACACCACGCACACACACCACACACACACACACCACAAACACAAACAGACACACACAGCACAACCACACACACACACAACACACACACACCACACACACACAGACAGACAGACACACACCACACACACACCACACACACACGCAGAGAAACACACACCACATACAGACACCACACACACGACACACACCTCACACAGCACACACCACACACACACACACCACACACACACCACACACACCACATACACAGACACACCACACACACGACACACACACGACACACACCACACACACCACACACATCACACACACAGAGACCCACACACACCACACACCACATACACCACACACGCACACACAGACCCACACACACCACGCACACACACCACACACACGACTCACACATAGCACACACCACACACACCACACACACAGACAACACACACCACGCACACACCAGACACACCACACAAAAACCACACACTCCACACACACAACACACACACCACACACACCACACAGACACAGACACCTCAAACACACACAGACACAGACACGACACAAACACACCACACACACACACACACACCACACAGACACACCACACACACACAGACACACAGGCACAAACCACACAGACAGCACACACACACACAACACGCACACGCAGAGACACACACACCACATACAGACACCACACACACCACACACACCACACAGACACCACACACACACACCACACACACACCACACACTCTGCACACACACCACACACAGACACCACACACACCACACACACACACCACACACACACCACACGCACACCACACACACCACATGCACAGACACACCACACACACGACACACACACCACACACACCACACACACCACACACACACACAGACCCACACACACCACACACCCACACACCACACACACGACACACACATAGCACACACCACACACACCACACACACACCACACACAAACACACCAGACACATACACCACACACACACCACACATGCACACCTCACACACACACCAAACACACACACACACCACACACACCACAAACACACACCACACACACACAGACACACAGACACACAGAGACACACCACACAAACCACACACAACACACCACACACGCATACAGACAAACCACACACACCACCCACAACACACCACACAAACACCACACACCACACACACAAACCACGCACACACACCACACGGACCCACACACACCACACGGACCCACACACACCACACACTCCACACATACCACACACACACCCACACACCACACACACCCACACACCACACACACCACGCACACACACAGACATAGACACACACACCACACACACACACAGACACACAAACACACCACACACACACACACATCACACAAAGCACACACCACACAGAAACACACACACACACCAAACAAACCACAAACCACACACACACACCACACACAGACACACACAGACACACACACAACACACACAAACTAAACACACACCACACACACACCAAACAAACCACAAACACACAACACACAGACACCACACACAGAGACACACACCACAAATACACCACACACACAGACACAGACACACACAGACCCACACACACCACACACAACACACACAACACACACACACTACACGCACAAACACGCACTCCACACACCACACACACACCACACATAGCACACACACCACACACACACCACACACACACCACACATAGCACACACACCACACACACAGAAACACACACACCACACACAAACACCACAAACGCCACACACACAGCACACACACGACACACACACACACAGACAAATGCACCACACACACACACAGACAAATACACCACACACACCGACACACCACACACACACACACACCGCACACCACACACACACAGACACACACACACCACACACACACACCACACGCACACAGACACACAGACACACACAACACACACACCACACACACACTCCACACACTCCACACACACCACACACACACAGACACACAGACTCACAGCAAACACACACCACACACACACACAGACACACACACACACCACACACATACACCAGACACACCACACAGACACAAACACACAACACACACACCACACACACACCACACACACAGCACACACACAAACACACCACACGCACACAGACACACACACACCACACACACCACACACAGAGACACACACACCACACAAACGCAGACACACACAGACCCACACACACCACACACACCACACACAACACACACACACCACACGCACACAGAGACACACACACTCTAGAAACACACACAGACACACGCACACCACACACACACACACACCACACACACACCACACACAGCACACACACCACACACACACAGAAACACACACACCACACAAACACACCACAAATACCACACGCACAGCACACACACACACAGCACACACACCACAGACACAGAAACACACCACACACACACACCACACACACACAGACACACACACATATCACACAAAGCACACACCACACACAAAGACACACACACACCAAACACACCACAAACGACACACACACCACACACAGACACACACAGGCACACACACAGCACACAAACCACACACACACCACACACACACAGACACACACACACACCACACACAACACACCACACACACACAGACACACCACACACACCACACACAACACACCACACACACACCACACACCACAGACACATCACGCACACAAAACACACGGACCCACACACACCACAGACACACACACACACCACACACACACCACACACACCACGCACACACCACACAAACCACACACATCACACACACACACCACGCACACACCACACACACCACACACACAGCTCACACACACACACAGACACAGACACACACACCGCACACACACAGACACACAAACACACCACACACACACACCACACACACAGACACACACACCTATCACACAAAGCACACACCACACACAAACTACACACACACCACACACACACTACACAAACCAAACACACACACCACACACACACAAAGACACACACACACCACACAGACACCACACACAGACACACACACCACACACACACCACACACGCCACACACAGAAACCACACACACCACACACAAACCACACACACCACACACAAACCACACACACACCACACACACACAAACACACCACACACACACCACACACACCACACACACACCACAAGCAACACCTACACAGACAGACACACCACACACACCAGACACACCACACAAAAACCACACACTCCACACACACACCACACACACCACACACACCACACACACACAGACACCACAAACACACACCACACACACACACCACACACGCACAAAAACACACACACAGACCCACACACACCACACACACCCCACACCCCACACACACACACACACCACACACACACCACACCACGCCACACAGACCCACACACAACACACACACCACACACACAACACACACACCACACCACACACACCACACAGACCCACACACACCACACACACACCGCACACACACCACACACACACAGACATACACACACCACACACACCACACACACAGACCCACACACCACACACACACACACCACACACACCACACACAACACACACACAGACCTACAACACCACACACCACACACACCACACACACACCTACACACACCACACACCACACACACCCCACACACACACACCACACACACACCACAGCAACACATACACACACCACACACACACACACTCACACAGAAACACACACACACCACACACACACCACACACAAGAACAGACACACACCACACACACACAGACACACACACATTTCACACAAAGCACACACCACACACAAACACACACACACACCACACACACCACACAGACCACACACACACACAGACCTACACACACCACACACCACACACACCACACACACACCTACACACACCACACACCACACACACCACACACAGACACACCACACACACACCACAAACAACACATACACACACCACACACACACACACTCACACACAGACACACACACACCACACACACACACCACACACAAGAACAGACACACACACACACCACACACACACAGACACACAAACACACCACACACACACACACCACAAACACACAGACCCACACATATTTCACACATAGCACACACCACACACAAACACACACACACACCAAACACACTGCAAACCAAACACACCACACACAGACACACACACACAACACACACAAACTACACACACACCACACACACACCACACAAACCACACACACACCACACACACACAGACACACATACACACCACACAGACACCACACACAGACACACACACCACACACACACCACACACACCGCACACACACACAAACACACCACACAAACAGACACACACACACCAACACACCACACACACAGACACACACACCACACAGACACATACACACACAGACCCACACACACAACAAACACCACACACAACACACACAACACACGCACACAGAGGCACACACACACTACAAACACACACAGACACACATACGCCACACACACACACAGCACACACACACACACACACCCTCCACACACACCACACACACACCACACACACACCACACACAGCACACACACACACAGAAACACACACCACAAACACACACAGACACACAGACACACACACACACCACACACACACCACACCACAACACACACAGCACACCACACACACCACACAGACCCACACACACCACACACACCACACACACACACAGACCCACACACACCACACACCACACACACCACACACACCCTCACAGCACCCACACACCACACACACCACACACACACACACCACACACACACCACACACACACACCTCACACACACACAGACACACACACCAAACACAACACACACACACACCCACCACAAACACACACCACACACACAGACACACAGACACACACAGACACACCACACACACCACACACAACACACCACACACACACAGAGAGACACCACACACACCACACACAACACACCACACAAGCACCACACACCAAACACACACACCACGCACACACACCACACGGTCCCACACACACCACACACAAACACACACACACACCAACACACCACAAACCACACAGACACACCACAAACAGACACACACAGACACACACACACACCACACAAACCACACACACACACCACACACACAGAAAGACACACACACACAACACACAACACACACACAGACACACACACCACACAGACACAGACACACACAGACCCACACACACCACACACACCACACACAACACACACACACCACACACACACAAACACACCACACACACACCACACACACACAAACACACCACACACACACCACACACACACCACACACACACCACACACACACCACAAGCAACACCTACACAGACAGACACACCACACACACCAGACACACCACACAAAAACCACACACTCCACACACACACCACACACACCACACACACCACACAAACACAGACACCACAAACACCACACACACACACACCACACAAACACACTCCACACACACCACACACACACCACACACAGCACACACACCACACACACACATAAACACACACACAGAAACACACACACCACAAACACCACACACACACCGCACACAACTCACCGTACAAACACCACACACCACACACACACACCACGCGCATACACCACACGGACCCACACACACCCTACACATACACACACCACACACACACCACACACACCACGCACACACCACACACACCACACACACGCACACACACACAGACAGACACTCCAGACACACACAGACACACACACACACCACACACACAGACCACACACACACAGACACACACACATATCACACAAAGCACACACAACACACAAACCCATACACACACATGAAACACACCACAAACCACACACACACACCACACACAGACACACACAGACACACACACACAACACACACAAACTACACACACACCACACACACACCACACAAACCACACACACACACCACACACACACACAGACACAAACACACACCGCACAGACACCACACACAGACACACACACCACACACACACCACACACACGGCACACACACATAAACACACCACACACACACAGACACACACACACCACACACACCTCACACACAGACACACACACCACACAGACACTGACACCCACACCCACACACACCACACACACCACACACAACACACACACACCACACGCACACAGAGACACACACACACTACAAGCACACACAGACACACACACACCACACATAAACACACCCCACACACACCACACACAGCACACACAGCACACACACACAGAAACACACACACCACACTCACACACCACAAACACCACACACACAGCACACACACACACCACACACACAAACACCACACAAACACACAGACACCACACACACCAACCATACCACACACACACCACACACACACAGAGACACACACCTACACCCTACACACACAGACACATCACGCACACCACACACAAAAACACCACACACACACCACACACACACACACACTCACATACACGGAAACACACACACACACACACACACCACACAGACACCACACACAGCACACACACCAAACACACACACCACACACAGACACCACACACACACCACTCGCACCACACACACACACCGCACACACACACACTACACCCACCACACAAATACACACCACACACACACCACACACACACAGAGACACACACAAACACACCACACACAGACACCAGACACACCACACAGACACACACACCACACACACACCACACACAGAAACTCCACACACACACAAAGATTCCACAGACACCACACGAACCACACACACAGACACACACACCACACACACCACACACACACACACCCCACACACCCCACACACACACCACAAACACGACACACACACACAACACACACACCACACACACACACAAACACACACACCACACACACCACACACACACAGACACACAAAGACACCACACGCACAGCACACACACAGCACACACACCATAAACACACACATCACACACACACACCAGACACACCACACAGACACACACACACCACACACACACCACACACACCACACACACCACACACACCACACATACTCACACAGATCCACACACACAACACACACCACACACACCACAAACACCACGCACACACACCACACACCCAGACACACACAGACACACACACACCACACACACAAACAGACACAGACACACACAACACACACACACACACCACAAACACCACACACACCGCACACACACACCACACACACCACACACACACCACACACACAGACACACACACCACACACACACCACACACACCACTCACACACACCTCACACAGACACCACACACACACACAGACACAGACACACACCACACACACACACCACACACACACAGACACACCCACACACCACACACACACCACACTCACACCACACACACCATAAACACACACATCACACACACACACCAGACACACCACACAGACACACACACACCACACACACCACACACACCCCACGAACACCACACACACCGCACACAAAACCACACACACCACACACACACACACAGACACACACACACACACCACACACACACCACACCACAGCACACACAACACACCACACACAACACAAAGACCCACACACACCACACACACCACACACACACACCACACACACAGACACACACACATATCACACAAAGCACTCACAACACACAAACCGATACACACACACGAAACACACCACAAACCACACACACACACCACACACAGACACACACACACAACACACACAAACTACACACACACCACACACACACCACACAAACCACACACACACACCACACACACACAGACACACACACACCACAAAGACACCACACACAGACACACACACCACACACACACCACACACACGGCACACAGACATAAACACACCACACACACACAGACACACACACACCACACACACCTCACACACAGACACACACACCACACATACACTGACACCCACACCCACACACACCACACACACCACACACAACACACACACACCACACGCACACAGAGACACACACACACTACAAACACACACAGACACACACACACCACACATACACACACACCACACACACACCACACACACCACACACACACCACACACAGCACACACAGCACACACACACAGAAACACACACACCACACACACACACCACAAACACCACACACACAGCGCACACACACACACCACACACACACCACACACACAAACACCACACAAACACACAGACACCACACACACCACACATACCACACACACACCACACACACACAGAGACACACACCTACACCCTACACACACAGACACACCACGCAAACCACACACAAAAACACCACACACACACACACCACACACACACACACCACACACAGTCACATACACGGAAACACACACACACACCACACACAGACACCACACACACCACACACACCAAACACACACACCACACACAGACACCACACACACACCACACGCACCACACACACACACCGCAAACACACACACTACACACACCACACAAATACACACCACACACACACCACACACACACAGACACACACAAACACACCACACACAGACACCAGACACACCACACAGACACACACACCACACACACACCACACACACAAACTCCACACACACACAAAGACTCCACAGACACCACACGAACCACACACACAGACACACACACCACACACACCACACACACACACACGCCACACACACACAGACTCACACACACCACACACCACACACACAGACCCACACACACCACACACCACACACACCACACACACACACAGCACACACCATACACACACAGAGACACACACAGACACACACACCACACACAAAGTACACACACACCACACACACACCACACTAACCACACACACACACCACACACACACCACACACAGACACACACAGCACACACAGCACACACACCACACACACACACCACACACAAACCACACACACACCACACACAAAAACACACCACACACACAACAAACACACACACCACACACACAAAACACACACACACAGACACACACACACCACAAACACAAACACCACACACACACAGACACACACACAACACACACAGACACACACAGAGACCACACACAGACCGCAAACCACACACACACCACAGACACCACACACACACACCACACCACACACACCTCACACACCACACACACCACACACACACCACACAGACCCACACACACCACACACCACACACACCACACACACCACACTGATACCACACACACACACACCACACACACCACACACTCTGCACAAAGCCACACACAGACACCACACACACCACACACACACACCACACACACCACACACACACCGCACAGACCCACACACCACACACACACCACACACACACCCCACAAACACCACACACACACCGCACAGACCCACACACACCACACACACCACACACACCACACCACAACACACGGACCCACACACAACACACAGACCACACACACACCACACACACACACACCACAAACGCACACAGACACACAGACACACACACACCACACACACACCACACACACACCACACCAAAACACATACACTACAGCACACACACCACACAGACCCACACACACCACACACAGACACCACACACAGCACACACACCACACACACACCAAACACACACCACACACACACCACACATACCACATACACAGACACACCACACACACACGACACACAAGACACACACCAAACACAGCACACACACACACCACACACAGCACACACACACCACGCACACCACTCACACACACCTCACACACACACCACACACACACA
This sequence comes from Lemur catta, assembly GCF_020740605.2. NCBI lineage: Eukaryota > Metazoa > Chordata > Mammalia > Primates > Lemuridae > Lemur > Lemur catta. The sequence goes on along the minus strand of NC_059149.1, from coordinate 2,752,878 downwards.
CAGACACAGACACACACACCACACACACACACCATAAACACCACACACACACCACACACACACACCACACACACACACAGAGCACAAACAACAGGCACCACACACACACAGACACACACATATCAGACAAAGCACACACCACACACAAACACACAGACACACACACACCAAACACACCACACAGCATACACACACACCACACACAGCACACACCACGCACACACACCACACACACACACACCACAAACACAAACAGACACACACAGCACAACCACACACACACACAACACACACACACCACACACACACAGACACACAGACACACACCACACACACACCACACACACACGCAGAGAAACACACACCACATACAGACACCACACACACGACACACACCTCACACAGCACACACCACACACACACACACCACACACACACCACACACACACCACACACACCACATACACAGACACACCACACACACGACACACACACGACACACACCACACACACCACACACATCACACACACAGAGACCCACACACACCACACACCACATACACCACACACGCACACACAGACCCACACAAACCACGCACACACACCACACACACGACTCACACATAGCACACACCACACACACCACACACACAGACAACACACACCACGCACACACCAGACACACCACACCAAAACCACACACTCCACACACACAACACACACACCACACACACCACACAGACACAGACACCTCAAACACACACAGACACAGACACGACACAAACACACCACACACACACACACACACCACACAGACACACCACACACACACAGACACACAGGCACAAACCACACAGACAGCACACACACACACAACACGCACACGCAGAGACACACACACCACATACAGACACCACACACACCACACACACCACACAGACACCACACACACACACCACACACACACCACACACTCTGCACACACACCACACACAGACACCACACACACCACACACACACACCACACACACACCACACGCACACCACACACACCACATGCACAGACACACCACACACACGACACACACACCACACACACCACACACACCACACACACACACAGACCCACACACACCACACACCCACACACCACACACACGACACACACATAGCACACACCACACACACCACACACACACCACACACAAACACACCAGACACATACACCACACACACACCACACATGCACACCTCACACACACACCAAACACACACACACACCACACACACCACAAACACACACCACACACACACAGACACACAGACACACAGAGACACACCACACAAACCACACACAACACACCACACACGCATACAGACAAACCACACACACCACCCACAACACACCACACAAACACCACACACCACACACACAAACCACGCACACACACCACACGGACCCACACACACCACACGGACCCACACACACCACACACTCCACACATACCACACACACACCCACACACCACACACACCCACACACCACACACACCACGCACACACACAGACACAGACACACACACCACACACACACACAGACACACAAACACACCACACACACACACACATCACACAAAGCACACACCACACAGAAACACACACACACACCAAACAAACCACAAACCACACACACACACCACACACAGACACACACAGACACACACACAACACACACAAACTAAACACACACCACACACACACCAAAGAAACCACAAACACACAACACACAGACACCACACACAGAGACACACACCACAAATACACCACACACACAGACACAGACACACACAGACCCACACACACCACACACACCACACACAACACACACACACTACACGCACAAACACACACTCCACACACCACACACACACCACACATAGCACACACACCACACACACACCACACACACACCACACATAGCACACACACCACACACACAGAAACACACACACCACACACAAACACCACAAACGCCACACACACAGCACACACACGACACACACACAGACAAATGCAACACACACACACAGACAAATACACCACACACACCGACACACCACACACACACACACACCACACACCACACACACACAGACACACACACACCACACACACACACCACACACACACAGACACACAGACACACACCACACACACACCACACACACACTCCACACACTCCACACACACCACACACACACAGACACACAGACTCACAGCAAACACACACCACACACACACACAGACACACACACACACCACACACATACACCAGACACACCACACAGACACAAACACACAACACACACACCACACACACACCACACACACAGCACACACACAAACACACCACACGCACACAGACACACACACACCACACACACCACACACAGAGACACACACACCACACAAACGCAGACACACACAGACCCACACACACCACACACACCACACACAACACACACACACCACACGCACACAGAGACACACACACTCTAGAAACACACACAGACACACGCACACCACACACACACACACCACACACACACCACACACAGCACACACACCACACACACACAGAAACACACACACCACACAAACACACCACAAATACCACACGCACAGCACACACACACACAGCACACACACCACAGACACAGAAACACACCACACACACACACCACACACACACAGACACACACACATGTCACACAAAGCACACACCACACACAAAGACACACACACACCAAACACACCACAAACGACACACACACCACACACAGACACACACAGGCACACACACAGCACACAAACCACACACACACCACACACACACAGACACACACACACACCACACACAACACACCACACACACACAGACACACCACACACACCACACACAACACACCACACACACACCACACACCACAGACACATCACGCACACAAAACACACGGACCCACACACACCACAGACACACACACACACCACACACACACCACACACACCACGCACACACCACACAAACCACACACATCACACACACACACCACGCACACACCACACACACCACACACACAGCTCACACACACACACAGACACAGACACACACACCGCACACACACAGACACACAAACACACCACACACACACACCACACACACAGACACACACACCTATCACACAAAGCACACACCACACACAAACTACACACACACCACACACACACTACACAAACCAAACACACACACCACACACACACAAAGACACACACACACCACACAGACACCACACACAGACACACACACCACACACACACCACACACGCCACACACAGAAACCACACACACCACACACAAACCACACACACCACACACAAACCACACACACACCACACACACACAAACACACCACACACACCACACACACACAAACACACCACACACACACCACACACACCACACACACACCACAAGCAACACCTACACAGACAGACACACCACACACACCAGACACACCACACAAAAACCACACACTCCACACACACACCACACACACCACACACACCACACACACACAGACACCACAAACACACACAGACACACACACACCACACACACACAGACACAAACACACACCACACACACAGACACACAGACACACACCACAGACACCCCCCACACACACAACACACCCACAACACACACCACACACACAGACACACAGACACACACCACACACACATACCACACACACACCACACTGACACAGAGACACACACACAACATACAGACACCAACACACCACACAGACCTCACACACCACACACACGACACAGACACCACACACACACACACCACACACACAAAACACACTCTGCACACACACCACACACACACACCACAAACACCACACACACAGCACACACACAGCACACACACACCACACACACACAGAGACACACACTTACACCCTACACACACAGACACACCACGCACACCACACACAAAAACACCACACACACACACACCACACACACACACACCACACACATTCACATACACGGAAACACACACACACACACCACACACAAACACCACACACACCACACACAACAAACACACACACCACACACAGACACCACACACACACCACACGCACCACACACACACACCGCAAACACACACACTACACACACCACACAAATACACACCACACACACACCACACACACACACAGACACACACAAACACACCACACACAGACACCAGACACACCACACAGACACACACACCACACACACACCACACACACAAACTCCACACACACACAAAGACTCCACAGACACCACACGAACCACACACACAGACACACACACCACACACACCACACACACACACGCCACACACCGCACACACACACCACAAACACGACACACACACACAACAAACACACCACACACACACAGACACACACACCACACACACACCACACACACACAGACACACAAAGACACCACACGCACAGCACACGCACACCACACACACCATAAACACACACATCACACACACACACCAGACACACCACACAGACACACACACACCACACACACCACACACACACCACACACACCACACACTCTGCACAAAGCCACACACAGACACCACACACACCACACACACACACCACACACACCACACACACACCGCACAGACCCACACACCACACACACACCACACACACACCCCACAAACACCACACACACACCGCACAGACCCACACACACCACACACACCACACACACCACACCACAACACACTGACCCACACACAACACACAGACCACACACACACCACACACACACACCACAAACACACACAGACACACAGACACACACACACCACACACACACCACACACACACCACACCAAAACACATACACTACAGCACACACACCACACAGACCCACACACACCACACACAGACACCACACACAGCACACACACCAAACACACACCACACACACACCACACATACCACATACACAGACACACCACACACACACGACACACAAGACACACACCAAACACAGCACACACACACACCACACACAGCACACACACACCACGCACACCACTCACACACACCTCACACACACACCACACACACACACAGACACAGACACACACACCACACACACACACCATAAACACCACACACACACCACACACACACACACCACACACACACACAGAGCACAAACAACAGGCACCACACACACACAGACACACACATATCAGACAAAGCACACACCACACACAAACACACAGACACACACACACCAAACACACCACACAGCACACACACACACCACACACAGCACACACCACGCACACACACCACACACACACACACCACAAACACAAACAGACACACACAGCACAACCACACACACACACAACACACACACACCACACACACACAGACAGACAGACACACACCACACACACACCACACACACACGCAGAGAAACACACACCACATACAGACACCACACACACGACACACACCTCACACAGCACACACCACACACACACACACCACACACACACCACACACACACCACACACACCACATACACAGACACACCACACACACGACACACACACGACACACACCACACACACCACACACATCACACACACAGAGACCCACACACACCACACACCACATACACCACACACGCACACACAGACCCACACACACCACGCACACACACCACACACACGACTCACACATAGCACACACCACACACACCACACACACAGACAACACACACCACGCACACACCAGACACACCACACAAAAACCACACACTCCACACACACAACACACACACCACACACACCACACAGACACAGACACCTCAAACACACACAGACACAGACACGACACAAACACACCACACACACACACACACACCACACAGACACACCACACACACACAGACACACAGGCACAAACCACACAGACAGCACACACACACACAACACGCACACGCAGAGACACACACACCACATACAGACACCACACACACCACACACACCACACAGACACCACACACACACACCACACACACACCACACACTCTGCACACACACCACACACAGACACCACACACACCACACACACACACCACACACACACCACACGCACACCACACACACCACATGCACAGACACACCACACACACGACACACACACCACACACACCACACACACCACACACACACACAGACCCACACACACCACACACCCACACACCACACACACGACACACACATAGCACACACCACACACACCACACACACACCACACACAAACACACCAGACACATACACCACACACACACCACACATGCACACCTCACACACACACCAAACACACACACACACCACACACACCACAAACACACACCACACACACACAGACACACAGACACACAGAGACACACCACACAAACCACACACAACACACCACACACGCATACAGACAAACCACACACACCACCCACAACACACCACACAAACACCACACACCACACACACAAACCACGCACACACACCACACGGACCCACACACACCACACGGACCCACACACACCACACACTCCACACATACCACACACACACCCACACACCACACACACCCACACACCACACACACCACGCACACACACAGACACAGACACACACACCACACACACACACAGACACACAAACACACCACACACACACACATCACACAAAGCACACACCACACAGAAACACACACACACACCAAACAAACCACAAACCACACACACACACCACACACAGACACACACAGACACACACACAACACACACAAACTAAACACACACCACACACACACCAAACAAACCACAAACACACAACACACAGACACCACACACAGAGACACACACCACAAATACACCACACACACAGACACAGACACACACAGACCCACACACACCACACACACCACACACAACACACACACACTACACGCACAAACACACACTCCACACACCACACACACACCACACATAGCACACACACCACACACACACCACACACACACCACACATAGCACACACACCACACACACAGAAACACACACACCACACACAAACACCACAAACGCCACACACACAGCACACACACGACACACACACACACAGACAAATGCACCACACACACACACAGACAAATACACCACACACACCGACACACCACACACACACACACACCACACACCACACACACACAGACACACACACACCACACACACACACCACACACACACAGACACACAGACACACACAACACACACACCACACACACACTCCACACACTCCACACACACCACACACACACAGACACACAGACTCACAGCAAACACACACCACACACACACACAGACACACACACACACCACACACATACACCAGACACACCACACAGACACAAACACACAACACACACACCACACACACACCACACACACAGCACACACACAAACACACCACACGCACACAGACACACACACACCACACACACCACACACAGAGACACACACACCACACAAACGCAGACACACACAGACCCACACACACCACACACACCACACACAACACACACACACCACACGCACACAGAGACACACACACTCTAGAAACACACACAGACACACGCACACCACACACACACACACACCACACACACACCACACACAGCACACACACCACACACACACAGAAACACACACACCACACAAACACACCACAAATACCACACGCACAGCACACACACACACAGCACACACACCACAGACACAGAAACACACCACACACACACACACCACACACACACAGACACACACACATATCACACAAAGCACACACCACACACAAAGACACACACACACCAAACACACCACAAACGACACACACACCACACACAGACACACACAGGCACACACACAGCACACAAACCACACACACACCACACACACACAGACACACACACACACCACACACAACACACCACACACACACAGACACACCACACACACCACACACAACACACCACACACACACCACACACCACAGACACATCACGCACACAAAACACACGGACCCACACACACCACAGACACACACACACACCACACACACCACGCACACACCACACAAACCACACACATCACACACACACACCACGCACACACCACACACACCACACACACAGCTCACACACACACACAGACACAGACACACACACCGCACACACACAGACACACAAACACACCACACACACACACCACACACACAGACACACACACCTATCACACAAAGCACACACCACACACAAACTACACACACACCACACACACACTACACAAACCAAACACATACACCACACACACACAAAGACACACACACACCACACAGACACCACACACAGACACACACACCACACACACACCACACACGCCACACACAGAAACCACACACACCACACACAAACCACACACACCACACACAAACCACACACACACCACACACACACAAACACACCACACACACCACACACACACAAACACACCACACACACACCACACACACCACACACACACCACAAGCAACACCTACACAGACAGACACACCACACACACCAGACACACCACACAAAAACCACACACTCCACACACACACCACACACACCACACACACCACACACACACAGACACCACAAACACACACCACACACACACACCACACACGCACAAAAACACACACACAGACCCACACACACCACACACACCCCACACCCCACACACACACACACACCACACACACACCACACCACGCCACACAGACCCACACACAACACACACACCACACACACAACACACACACCACACCACACACACCACACAGACCCACACACACCACACACACACCGCACACACACCACACACACACAGACATACACACACCACACACACCACACACACAGACCCACACACCACACACACACACACCACACACACCACACACAACACACACACAGACCTACAACACCACACACCACACACACCACACACACACCTACACACACCACACACCACACACACCCCACACACACACACCACACACACACCACAGCAACACATACACACACCACACACACACACACTCACACAGAAACACACACACACCACACACACACCACACACAAGAACAGACACACACCACACACACACAGACACACACACATTTCACACAAAGCACACACCACACACAAACACACACACACACCACACACACCACACAGACCACACACACACACAGACCTACACACACCACACACCACACACACCACACACACACCTACACACACCACACACCACACACACCACACACAGACACACCACACACACACCACAAACAACACATACACACACCACACACACACACACTCACACACAGACACACACACACACCACACACACACACCACACACAAGAACAGACACACACACACACCACACACACACAGACACACAAACACACCACACACACACACACCACAAACACACAGACCCACACATATTTCACACATAGCACACACCACACACAAACACACACACACACCAAACACACTGCAAACCAAACACACCACACACAGACACACACACACAACACACACAAACTACACACACACCACACACACACCACACAAACCACACACACACCACACACACACAGACACACATACACACCACACAGACACCACACACAGACACACACACCACACACACACCACACACACCGCACACACACACAAACACACCACACAAACAGACACACACACACCAACACACCACACACACAGACACACACACCACACAGACACATACACACACAGACCCACACACACAACAAACACCACACACAACACACACAACACACGCACACAGAGGCACACACACACTACAAACACACACAGACACACATACGCCACACACACACACAGCACACACACACACACACACCCTCCACACACACCACACACACACCACACACACACCACACACAGCACAAACACACACAGAAACACACACCACAAACACACACAGACACACAGACACACACACACACCACACACACACCACACCACAACACACACAGCACACCACACACACCACACAGACCCACACACACCACACACACCACACACACACACAGACCCACACACACCACACACCACACACACCACACACACCCTCACAGCACCCACACACCACACACACCACACACACACACACCACACACACACCACACACACACACCTCACACACACACAGACACACACACCAAACACAACACACACACACACCCACCACAAACACACACCACACACACAGACACACAGACACACACAGACACACCACACACACCACACACAACACACCACACAAGCACCACACACCAAACACACACACCACACACACACACCACACGGTCCCACACACACCACACACAAACACACACACACACCAACACACCACAAACCACACAGACACACCACAAACAGACACACACAGACACACACACACACCACACAAACCACACACACACACCACACACACAGAAAGACACACACACACAACACACAACACACACACAGACACACACACCACACAGACACAGACACACACAGACCCACACACACCACACACACCACACACAACACACACACACCACACACACACACCACACACACACAAACACACCACACACACACCACACACACACAAACACACCACACACACACCACACACACACCACACACACACCACACACACACCACAAGCAACACCTACACAGACAGACACACCACACACACCAGACACACCACACAAAAACCACACACTCCACACACACACCACACACACCACACACACCACACACACACAGACACCAGAAACACCACACACACACACACCACACAAACACACTCCACACACACCACACACACACCACACACAGCACACACACCACACACACACATAAACACACACACAGAAACACACACACCACAAACACCACACACACACCGCACACAACTCACCGTACAAACACCACACACCACACACACACACCACGCGCATACACCACACGGACCCACACACACCCTACACATACACACACCACACACACACCACACACACCACGCACACACCACACACACCACACACACGCACACACACACAGACAGACACTCCAGACACACACAGACACACACACACACCACACACACAGACCACACACACACAGACACACACACATATCACACAAAGCACACACAACACACAAACCCATACACACACATGAAACACACCACAAACCACACACACACACCACACACAGACACACACAGACACACACACACAACACACACAAACTACACACACACCACACACACACCACACAAACCACACACACACACCACACACACACACAGACACAAACACACACCACACAGACACCACACACAGACACACACACCACACACACACCACACACACGGCACACACACATAAACACACCACACACACACAGACACACACACACCACACACACCTCACACACAGACACACACACCACACAGACACTGACACCCACACCCACACACACCACACACACCACACACAACACACACACACCACACGCACACAGAGACACACACACACTACAAGCACACACAGACACACACACACCACACATAAACACACCCCACACACACCACACACAGCACACACAGCACACACACACAGAAACACACACACCACACACACACACCACAAACACCACACACACAGCACACACACACACCACACACACAAACACCACACAAACACACAGACACCACACACACCAACCATACCACACACACACCACACACACACAGAGACACACACCTACACCCTACACACACAGACACATCACGCACACCACACACAAAAACACCACACACACACACCACACACACACACACACTCACATACACGGAAACACACACACACACACACACACCACACAGACACCACACACAGCACACACACCAAACACACACACCACACACAGACACCACACACACACCACTCGCACCACACACACACACCGCACACACACACACTACACCCACCACACAAATACACACCACACACACACCACACACACACAGAGACACACACAAACACACCACACACAGACACCAGACACACCACACAGACACACACACCACACACACACCACACACAGAAACTCCACACACACACAAAGATTCCACAGACACCACACGAACCACACACACAGACACACACACCACACACACCACACACACACACACCCCACACACCCCACACACACACCACAAACACGACACACACACACAACACACACACCACACACACACACAAACACACACACCACACACACCACACACACACAGACACACAAAGACACCACACGCACAGCACACACACAGCACACACACCATAAACACACACATCACACACACACACCAGACACACCACACAGACACACACACACCACACACACACCACACACACCACACACACCACACACACCACACATACTCACACAGATCCACACACACAACACACACCACACACACCACAAACACCACGCACACACACCACACACCCAGACACACACAGACACACACACACCACACACACAAACAGACACAGACACACACAACACACACACACACACCACAAACACCACACACACCGCACACACACACCACACACACCACACACACACCACACACACAGACACACACACCACACACACACCACACACACCACTCACACACACCTCACACAGACACCACACACACACACAGACACAGACACACACCACACACACACACCACACACACACAGACACACCCACACACCACACACACACCACACTCACACCACACACACCATAAACACACACATCACACACACACACCAGACACACCACACAGACACACACACACCACACACACCACACACACCCCACAAACACCACACACACCGCACACAAAACCACACACACCACACACACACACACAGACACACACACACACACCACACACACACCACACCACAGCACACACAACACACCACACACAACACAAAGACCCACACACACCACACACACCACACACACACACCACACACACAGACACACACACATATCACACAAAGCACTCACAACACACAAACCGATACACACACACGAAACACACCACAAACCACACACACACACCACACACAGACACACACACACAACACACACAAACTACACACACACCACACACACACCACACAAACCACACACACACACCACACACACACAGACACACACACACCACAAAGACACCACACACAGACACACACACCACACACACACCACACACACGGCACACACACATAAACACACCACACACACACAGACACACACACACCACACACACCTCACACACAGACACACACACCACACAGACACTGACACCCACACCCACACACACCACACACACCACACACAACACACACACACCACACGCACACAGAGACACACACACACTACAAACACACACAGACACACACACACCACACATACACACACACCACACACACACCACACACACCACACACACACCACACACAGCACACACAGCACACACACACAGAAACACACACACCACACACACACACCACAAACACCACACACACAGCGCACACACACACACCACACACACACCACA